>NC_134353.1:932683986-933013986 GCF_048569485.1 Anomaloglossus baeobatrachus | reverse complement strand
GGGTGCCGGCATCGTCCACATGCGGAGACACCATTTTTATGGTTGCCATATTTATCGGAAATATGGCTTGCGAGATATGAACCATTTTTTACTGGAGTCGTTCTGTCTGGCTATTTCCATAGCCTTGCTAATTAGATAGCAGCTCCTACTACAGGGTGACGGCAGGGAGTCATCCTGTGTCCATTGTCCCTAAGCCACCTAATTTCCATATCACAGGACATGGCCATGGGATTTGTTGCTAAACCAGTTGTGTGAAGGAAAGGGGGGGTGACACCAGGAGAGGGCTTCCTGACATACTTGAATATCATGATTTATCGTCATATCTCCGGATTTACCTCACACTAACCATCTGTTATATCACTGCAGAGTAGAAATGAAACTTAACCCTTTCAGTACCAGATGGAATTAAATACTCCCCAACTCTGGGTAAATGGTGAGCGGGCGCTAAAACGGATTTGCAATCAACAATACGCTGTGACATTTTTATTACAGATCTGCCCTAGATCACCTCAGGCCGTGACACTCTTATGACACCACCACTCCACAATGCACAGCTCCCTCAGATTGGGATGGGGTACCTGTGCTTGTAGAAGCTCCGCCCCCAAATGCAAACACACCCCTTCTTGAAAACCAGGGATTAGGCTGAAGGTGTACCCTTTCGGAGCCAACAGGATAATGGCACTGCTTACGACCAGAGTTGTGCAGCACTCAGATCTGCTCCCGGATGGAAGGACTGAACCACCATTCTTAACATTAAATTATGAAAGAACAAAGCTCTTACTCCGCAAACCAAAATCATTTTTGCATCTCACCTTGTGAAAAAGCCTAGGCTTCTTCCGTTTGCATATACTTTGTGTAAACACAAGAAATCAAAGCATCTATCCCCAAAAACAACATGAGTTGGATGAGAAAACAAAGGTAATGATCAAGGAGGATATAAAAATGAGAAGATGAAGGACAAGAAGACAGTGAAGAAAATATATAATCAGGAACTAATGGGGAGGTTTGTAAAGAGGGCTAAACTGTGAAGAAAATCAAGAAATACAAAAAAAATCTGATGAAGGATGATAAAACAAAAAAAAATGATGAAGAGAAGAAATAAGACAAGAGAACAAAGGGAATGTAAAAGCGAGAGTTGAAAACAATGAAGAAGATTACAAAAGAGGGCTTGAATAGAAAGAGGAAATAAACCCACAAAGATAATGCAAAAAGATAAGAAAACAAAACAAAAAAAACTAATGAAAAACAAAGAAAATGATGATGAAGGACAAGAAGATAAAGAAGAAAATGTAAAAGAAGACAATGAAGAAGATGAAAGAGAACAAGAAAATAAATAAGAAAATGTAAAAGTTGAACAAGACGTCAATGAAGAAAATGACAAAAGAGGGCTCAACTACAAAGAAGAAAACAAATAAACAAAGCAATACAATGAAGAAGGATGAGAAGACAAAGAAGGGCAAGAGTACAAAAGGGAAAGAAGAAGGTCAAAAGATAAACAAGATGATAAAGGGCATGGAAATGAAAATGAGGATCAAGGACAAGAACAATAAAAGAAACATGTACATACAAACTATCATACAATAGTACAAAGTCACAAGGAAAATATGAAAAATGTTAACTTTGTTTTAGAAATAATTTCACATTGTTTCACATTTTTCCATTTTGTCCAGAGGCTGAAAACAAATATGTACATTCTGCATCCACAATAATGTGAAGGTGAGTCAAACGACTAGCAACAACCCCTGAATAACATGACTAATCCGCTCTGTTTGTTTTTCTATGCGATAGCAGGCAGCCGCAATTTCTGGCATTCAAAGGGCAATTCAATACAGATGGAAGAGTGCTGCAGTCATTATTCCATTCATTAGAGCTACATCATTTGTGCAATATTAAACTTTCTGAATTACTACTTGTGATTTTTTGCAGTCTATCTAAAATTATTAGAACTAGATAGTATTCTCAATCAACAATGACTATGTACCACCCCCACGCCAGCCGGATCCGCGATGGCTCCAGGCGTCTCCGGGCCCCGGGGGTCAGGGTCGCGTGGCCACTCGGAATAAAGGGGGGATTATTTACTGGGGATTTTATGGACAGTTCGTGACGCCACCCGTGGTGCATGGTAAGGTGTAGTACCACAGCTGCAATGGGGAATACCTGGTGGCGATGGTGTGGGCAGCCAGATGTTTAACCCCTCCACGGGTAGGGGGAAATGCCCCGGAACTCGGTGTTGGTGGCAGGGAGGTGCCGTTGGGATGGTCAGGGATCGTTTTAGTACTCAATGCTGACACCGACAACCGTGGTAAACCAAAGTTTGTAGTACCGCTGCAGCAGGGAGGGAGCACACCTGGATCCCGTGCCCGATGTGTTGCTTGTTAGCCTGTGGCCTTTTCCGTGGCACCTTTCTTCTAAATGGTCCCTCTAGCTTAGAACTATCGGGTCCCACTCACCAGTATGGCTAAATGGGTGAGCTTGCTCTCAGGGTTCACGCTTGGGATTTTCTGGACTATGTAGTGGGAAAGTCCTATCGTTGCGCTAGTACCCCGATTTTGGAGCAGGTGGAGAACGGATCTTGAAGGCTCCATCCTCATCGGGTAAATTGTCAAGACGCTTGAAGCTCCTTCTCGACCTAGGGTCCACGTACCCCGTCGTGCCCTGTCCCCTGCCCGGTGATGGCACAAGGTCGCTGGCTGTCCTCCTCGACAGTCCGTGCCCCTTGTCACGAGCCCCCTGCGACCGGGGTCCAGCTTCTACCAGGCCCAGACCAATGTCTGCCACCTAGAAAACCAAGGAGCCCAGCTCCTGACCTCCTCACACTTTCACCTCCAACACTTCACTGTCTGTCTCCTAACACTCCTGACCTCCCCTTAACGCCTCCCGAAGAAGCAGTGGCGAAACATGTTGGGGTGACGGGACGTTGATTGAATTTAATACTGAACAGGTATTCCCTCCTCTTTGCTTTTCCTATGCTGTCTGATTAAATATAATGGTATTTTTACCTGGAGCAGGGTTGAGCATGATTATCGGCATATCTTAGTAGTTAAATGTGGTGGTTTGAATCTGGTGGTCCACATATGGCACATAGCACTTTTTTGGATGCACTCTGCTAGAGCACATTGCTGGTACTTTAAGCACTATTCACTTTATTACCGATTATGCTGTGATCTATTAGCATTGTGCACTTTATGACTTGTATATATGCATATATGTTACTATCTATTTTTATTTGCAATTAGCAATTTTTACATGGTATTAAATACATATATGTTCTTATGCAGTTATAATTCACTAATTTAATTTAATTTATTTTATTTTTTCTTGCCCTATTATGGATCACTGTTGCCTTTAACCACCACATTTTATAAAATTGTATTCAAATTACTTCAGTCAGCGTCTCTGGTTGTTATAATGTGGTATTTCCTGAAATGAATTTTATACAGCTTTTATATTAAAATTGTTGAATAAAAATTGATATTTTTTAATAATTTATTTCTGTAGCTTTATTGGTTTGATGTATCTTACTCAAACCTGGTGTTAAATTATGACTTTGAAGCTCTACCACTAATGTGGGGAAATTATACATTTTTTGGGCACTTTGTATATAAACCAGACCAATGTCTGCCACCTAGAAAACCAAGGAGCCCAGCTCCTGACCTCCTCACACTTTCACCTCCAACACTTCACTGTCTGTCTCCTAACACTCCTGACCTCCCCTTAACCAACCCCCCAAGTGGGTGACCCTATTTCTTTCAGGTCAGCCACTGGTGTGTCTGGTGGGTGTGGTGCTGAGTGTTCCTAGGATTTTTATCAGCCTGTTCTTAGCAACACCAAAGGTGAGGGACCCGTAACCAACGAGGAGGTGGATACTATGCTGAAGGGTAGATTTCACAATACCCTGTGACGACCTGATAGGCCAGGGCATCACAACTACATTATTGTGTAGTTAAATAAATATGTCACTAGTAGTGATGATTGAGCTTTACCATGCTCGGGTGCTCTGTACTCATAACTAGTGATGAGCGGGCACTACCATGCTCGGGTGCTCTGTACTCATAACTAGTGATGAGCGGGCACTACCATGCTCGGGTGCTCTGTACTCATAACTAGTGATGAGCGGGCACTACCATGCTCGGGTGCTTAGTACTCAAAACTAGTGATGAGCGAGCACTACCATGCTCAGTACTCGTAACTAGTGATGAGTGAGCACTACCATGCTCGGGTGCTCAGTACTCGTAACTAGTGATGAGTGAGCACTACTATGCTCAGGTGCTCAGTACTCGTAACTAGTGATGAGCAGGCACTACCATGCTCAGGTGCTCAGTACTCGTAACTAGTGATGAGCGGGCACTACCATGCTCGTGTGCTCAGTACTCGTAACTAGTGATGAGCGGGCACTACCATGCTCGTGTGCTCAGTACTCATAACTAGTGATGAGTGGGCACTACCATGCTCAGGTGCTCAGTACTGGTAACTAGTGATGAGTGGGCACTACCATGCTCAGGTGCTCAGTACTGGTAACTAGTGATGAGTGAGCACTACCATGCTCGTGTGCTCAGTACTCGTAACTAGTGATGAGCAGGCACTACCATGCTCAGGTGCTCAGTACTCGTAACTAGTGATGAGCGGGCACTACCATGCTCGTGTGCTCAGTACTCATAACTAGTGATGAGTGGGCACTACCATGCTCGGGTGCTCACTACTGGTAACTAGTGATGAGTGGGCACTACCATGCTCAGGTGCTCAGTACTGGTAACTAGTGATGAGTGAGCACTACCATGCTCGGGTGCTCAGTACTCGTAACTAGTGATGAGTGGGCACTACCATGCTCGGGTGCTCTGTACTCGTAACTAGTGATGAGTGAGCACTACCATGCTCAGGTGCTCAGTACTCGTAACTAGTGATGAGCAGGCACTACCATGCTCGGGTGCTCAGTACTTGTAACTAGTGATGAGCGGGCACTACCATGCTCGGGTGCTCTGTACTAGTAACTAGTGATGAGCGGGCACTACCATGCTCGTGTGCTCAGTACTCATAACTAGTGATGAGTGGGCACTACCATGCTCGGGTGCTCACTACTGGTAACTAGTGATGAGTGGGCACTACCATGCTCAGGTGCTCAGTACTGGTAACTAGTGATGAGTGAGCACTACCATGCTCGGGTGCTCAGTACTCGTAACTAGTGATGAGTGGGCACTACCATGCTCGGGTAATCTGTACTCGTAACTAGTGATGAGCGGGCACTACCATGCTCAGGTGCTCAGTACTCGTAACTAGTGATGAGCGGGCACTACCATGCTCGGGTGCTCAGTACTTGTAACTAGTGATGAGTGGGCACTACCATGCTCGGGTGCTCTGTACTAGTAACTAGTGATGAGCGGGCATTACCATGCTCAGGGGCTCAGTACTCGTAACTAGTGATGAGGGAGCACTATCATGCTCGGGTGCTCTGTACTAGTAACTAGTGATGAGCGGGCACTACCATGCTCGGGTGCTCTGTACTAGTAACTAGTGATGAGCGGGCACTACTATGCTCAGGTGCTCAGTACTCGTAACTAGTGATGAGGGAGCACTACGTTTCTTGGGTGATCGTTACTCTTCATGAGCAGTTGGATGCTTGGATCGGCACGACTCGAGTACCCAAGTGTAATATAAGTCAATAGGGGTCTCGAACATTTTTCAGAGTAATCTTCCGGAAAAATACTGGAGACCCCCATTGACTTCCACTATACTCTGTACTCGAGTCATGCTCATTCAAGCATCCAACTACTTGTTACGAGCACTGATCAGCCGAGCATGGTAGTGCTCACTCGTGACTACTAGCAATCACAAGCTTTCCACATGCTCTAATAGCTGAAATGAAAAGGAACTCTGGGTCTTGGCCCTTTAATGGCTTATACTGCTTGATCAATATTGAATTTAAAACAAAGCCACTTCTTTGTCAATCACTGCTGAGCATGGTCAGTGTCAGCCTGGGCATTATAATCACGGGGCTAACAGGCACTTTACATGCCTGGAGCCTGAAACAGACGTGATCAACATAGATACCGCTGAAGATTTCTAAGCATACGCAAGAGCATAATGTCATTGAGAAATGATTTATTCATACATTTATTGCGTTAAGTATTTAATACATTTGTATTACGGTAAATAAAAGTTACTAACACTAATAAAGATGTACAGATGTGTTAACCCCGTACTTACAAAAGCTCGCGCTATAAATTTCGGGAGAAGGCTTTGAGTAGAGATGAGTGAATTTATTTGAGTGCAATTGAATTATATTCCAATTTTACAAAAATGAGAATCCTGGACAATGCAGAATTTTTTTGGGGAATTTGCTTTGTGCGAATTCTGCAAAATGGCGGCCAATTACGGCTACCATCGTGCTGAAGAGAATGAAAACTGCCTCAACTGCTCCCGGCCAGCTGTCCAGTCTATTGCACCTCTGTCTTGTTGCATGTCCGGTCCGTTGTTCACTATAGGCTTGGGCTTCGTTTCATGAGGAGGTCCCAGAGTTCACATCGCACACACAGGGCAGCAGGAGCGGAGGAGAGGTGAGCAGAGGGTTGAATCAAATTTTGTCCCTTGACCACATCTATTAGTGATGTTACTGGTCTGCAATTGTAGTCTGATCTTTAGAGATCGCAACTCTAGTGCAGTACACCCTATTAGCCAACCTCTGCTGCATAACTTGTGCAGTTGAAATGCTGTAATCATTGCAAGTAGTTGCAAAAAATTCAACATATCTATGTAAAACATGTTGATATATGCAACAGATGAGGACTTCTTTGTATGTGTGAAGGAGGACTTTATGCTGATCTAACAGTAGATGGCGATGTTGTGTAAAGTTTCCTTACTCACTGTATTGTAAAAAAGGTATTTTCTTTTCTTTCTGGTTTTATTTTCACTTCCTGATGCAATACTGTATGACTGTGCATATCATTACCTCATGTTCCCTAAGGAGTAAAGAGCTTGTTATCCAATGTAATCTGCTCTGTGAACTTTGTTCTGCACCTGGGAAGCTAGAAGCTGTGCAACAAAAGATTGGTAGTAGTATGAATTGTACTGAAGGGTAGAGTGGTTTCAAAAATAGCACCGTTATTGGATGTCACCTTAATGGATACAAACAGCTCAACCATGAAGTGGTGATTGAGTGCCTAAAGCATAACTGCTTTTTCAAGTAACTTTTCAGAATAAGCTATCGTGTGTGTAGATCGGGAATAACTGTATCACTGGCCATTATATGACTGTGCTTTCACCAGTTTTCTACTCCGCAGGCTCTGTCTCTTGATTTGCAATAGTCTCTGAGCTACCGGGTGGAGACTAGCTGCTATAATGTCTCCCATGCACACAGACATGAAGAATACCTGCTCTACATTCCCTTTTTTAAGTTTACAAATGTAAGCAGCATCATGGAGGAAATTATATAGCAGTATTGAACAGTGTAGACGCAAATCCAGATCAGATGTGAGGTAAAAGACTTGTTAGAAAGCTCAGCTCCACCTTTTTGTATCTTCACATTGCTGCTCACTCCTCTTCTCCTCTCCATATAGTATTATATGCTGTGTGACTGACTTCTCTCTCTGCTGGGAGTCAGTCTTGCACAGTTCAACTGTTCTTTTCAAAGCTAATTGAAAGTTTATGAGGCAGGAGTAGCGTGAGGAGTTGATGATAGGTGAGGAAGGAAGCAACTTGATCCATTACAAAGTTTTTATATATTCCCCTACACTGTTAATTAATGCAAAGCTCATGGAAATACAGTTCCCTTTTATGAAGGTTGAGCATAAAAAACTCTTCTCTATTTTGTTACCTAAAGTGTCTTCCTGGTGGAGCAAAAGCAAACAACACTAAGATCGTCATGCACAACAACAAAGTACATGCACAATGTCAAGCAGCAGCTGGAGTAATGTAAAGCATGTAGTCACTAGAGCAGAGTGTAGCACCGGGGTCCCTGCATTGCACCGCTGCCTCCTCCAGGCAGGGGCACCGAGCTGCTCATCACCGCTGCCTGATATCTGTGTCCTCCCCACTCACTTCTCCTGCTGGGGAGCTCTCTCTGCCTCAGGTCTCCAGGCTCCAGGTCCTGTACATATTGCCCAGGTCTCCTGGCAGGATTCTTAGTGCATGTGTGCACTGCACAATCCCCGCCTCTTAAAGTGACCTTGCATGCATCCTAATGTGTCCCCACCCTATGGCTGGGAGTCTCTGAGCATTTAAGGTACATTCCCCTAAGGGAGGCGCCTGAGAACTCAGGTTCCTAGCTTGTCTAGTTCTTGCTAGTCTCTTGCTTGCTGTTCTGACTCCATCCTGTCAGCCTCCAGTACCGACTCTTGCTAGTTGTTCTAACTTTGTCCTCTCAGCCTTCAGCAGAGGACTCCTGCTAGTTGCTCAGTCTTTGACCTGCGTGCCCGCCTTTACCTGCATCACTAACCATCCAGTCAGCTGGAAACGTCCCTCTGTGTGACTCTATGTAATATATAGGAATAGATTCCTCTGTGTGTAATGACTCTTTATAGTATATAGGAATAGATCCCTCTGCGTGTAATGGCTCTTTATAGTAAATAGGAATAGATCCCTCTGTGTGTAAGACTCTATATAATATATAGCAATAGATCTCTTTGTGTTTAATGACTATATAATATATAGGAATAGATCCTTCTGTGTGTAATGACTCTATATAATATATAGGAATAGATCACTCCGTGTGTAATGACTATATAATATATAGGAAGAGATCCCTCTGTGTGTAATGACTCTATATAATATATAGAAATATATCCCTGTGTATAATGACTCTATATAATATATAGGAATAGATCCCTCTGTGTGTAATGACTCTATATATTATATAGAATAGATCCCTCTGTGTGTAATGACTGTATATAATATATAGAATTTGATCACTCTGTGTGTAATAACTCTATATAATATATAGGAGTAGATCCCTCTGTGTGTAATGACTCTATATAATATATAGCAATACATCCCTCTGTGTGTAATGACTCTATATAATATATAGAAATTGATCACTCTGTGTGTAATGACTCTATATAATATATAGGAGTAGATCCCTCTGTGTGTAATGACTCTATATAATATATAGGAGTAGATCCCTCTGTGTGTAATGACTCTATATAATATATAGGAATAGATCCCTCTGTGTGTAATGACTCTATATAATATATAGGAATAGATCCCTCTGTGTGTAATGACTCTATATAATATATAGAAATAGATCCCTGTGTATAATGACTCTATATAATATATAGGAATAGATCCCTCTGTGTGTAATGACTCTATTTAATATATAGAATAGATCCCTCTGTGTGTAATGACTCTATATAATATATAGAAATTGATCACTCTGTGTGTAATGACTCTATATAATATATAGGAGTAGATCCCTCTGTGTGTAATGACTCTATATAATATATAGGAGTAGATCCCTCTGTGTGTAATGACTCTATATAATATATAGGAATAGATCCCTCTGTGTGTAATGACTCTATATAATATATAGGAATAGATCCCTCTGTGTGTAATGACTCTATATAATATATAGAAATAGATCCCTGTGTATAATGACTCTATATAATATATAGGAATAGATCCCTCTGTGTGTAATGACTCTATTTAATATATAGAATAGATCCCTCTGTGTGTAATGACTCTATATAATATATAGAAATTGATCACTCTGTGTGTAATGACTCTATATAATATGTGTTTACCTTTTTTTATTGAATTACTAAAATAAATTAAGTTTTTGATGATATTCTAATTTATTGAGATGCACCTGTATGTTCTTTAAAGTGTTGCTATTACTGTCTGGTCAGAGGGTTTGATCTGGCCTTGGTGGTTGACCTGAGAATGCCACCTATGAAAATGTAATGCTCCTACTATAACATTTGGTTGGAGATATTAACAGTATAAGGTCCCTTCCAATATTGTGATAACAGATTGGGAAGACCCTTTCCTCTTCCAGCATGACTAAATCCCTGTGCACAAAGCAAGGTCTAAAATTATATGAGTCGTGCGTTTTGTACAGAGCTGTGACCTTAACCCCATCCAGCACCTTGTGATTAATTAAAACACTAATTTCCAGACAGTTAAGGCCGCTTTACATGCAACAAAATCGCTAACGAGATGTCGTTGGGGTCACGGAATTCGTGTCGCACATCCGGCCTCGTTAGCGACGTCGTTGCGTGTGACACGTACGAGCGACTGCTAACGATAAAAAATATTCACCTTATCGTTGATCGTTGACACCTCGTTCATTTTCAAAATGTCGTTGACCTTCTGGGACGCAGGTTGTTCATCGTTACTGAGGCGGCACACATCGCTACATGTGACACCCCGGGAACGACGAACAACACCGTGCCTGCGTCCTCCAGCAACGAGGTGGGAGTGTTGTTCATGTGGCTGCTTTCCGCCCCTCTGCTTCTATTGGTGGCCCGCTGTGTGATGTCACTGTGACGGTGCACAAACCTCCCCCTTAGAAAAGAGGTTGTTAGCCGGCCACAGCGATGTCATTAGGAAGGTAAGTACGTGTGACACGGACTCCCAATTTTGTCCGCCACGGGCAGCGATTTGCCCGTGACGCACAACCGACGGGGGCGGGTGCGATCGCTAGCGATATCGATACCGATATCACAGCGTGTAAAGCGGCCTTTAGTCTCCCCCAAACACTATGATCTGTCCTCACAAAACTCCAAACATTTTTGCAAACATCCATCATCTTGAGTAAACCCTCCTAGAAGAGTCTGTAATAACTGCAAAGTGGGAATCAACTCCATACTCCAAATATAAGACCAATGGTTTTGGAATTAAATGTTCAATACGGTCATAAAGGGGTAATGGTCAGGGGTCAATCATCCTTATACTGCCAAAAAAAGATGCTTAATCTTTCCACCTGTCGACTATAAAGCACAGAGAGGCCTCATTAAAATTCACAGCTCTGCCATGCAGAATAGCCTTTAATTGTTGTGCTCGATTTCTTGTATATTCGGCGGAATGACCTTGAGGTTTCCTTGCTGTAAATAATTTCTCTTCCCGATCTACAATTTTTCACAAAAGATTTTCCTGCATAGCATTATACTTCTACTTATGCATAAGTAATGGCAGAGGACTAGAGCCGGCTTTAACCTGTGAAGCAATGGGGAATTCTCAAGTACTTGCAAAATGAAAAGTGTTTATATCCAGGCTGGACCGTGAGGCAAGAAAACATGAGAAGGAAAAGCACGAAACAAAATCCCGCTTATGTAACTTCATGGTAAGGCGATGAGCAAGATGACAAATATCTGCACAACTTGAGAGTAATATACAGTAATGTGTTGCCCATTAATACTTCACCATGTCCTAACAGGGCAACGGTGTCTATTAAAAAGGACTTATGTAAAATATAATGATGTAATGTGAAATATATATGCAGGCACAATGACACAATGATCTCTGAAATAACTTCAAACTGGCAAAAGTAATTTTCAATTTACATTTCACTGAGTATCAACTGATGACATCCAGAAATTGCTTTCAAATTGTAGCTCAACAGTAAAAAACAAACAAAAAAAAAAACAAACAAACCTAATGTAAAAGATTTGACCACAGGGGAATGTGAGAAAAAAGTGTGTCCTGGAATTAGCATTCCAGCTCTTTTTGTAATATTGTACTATCAAGGTCAGTTTTTAATATCCTACATAGTTTGGTGTCATCAGCAAAGACTGACACTTTACTATCTATCCCATCCACAAGGTCATTAATAAAGAGATTAAACAGAATCAGTCCTAGCACAGATCCCTGCGGCACCCCACTGCTGACTATAGCCCATTTAGAGAATGTACCATTTATGACTACTCTTTGTTTCCTATCTTTTAGCCAATTCCTTACCCAGTTGCATATAGTTTCCCCTAGTCCTTGCTTCTGGAGCTTTAATATAAGGCTATTGTGTGGTACAGTATCAAATGCCTTTGCAAAGTCCAAATAAATCACATAGACTGCATTACCAATATCCAGGTTTGCACTTACCCCCTCATAGAACCCCAGCAGGTTGGTTAGACACGACTTATCTTTCATGAATCCATGCTGTTTGTCAGTTATTATATTATTTTCTGCAATATATTTTTGCATGTCATCCCTTAAAATGCCCTCAAAAACTTTGCATACTACTGATGTCAGACTTACTGGACGGTAGTTGCCTGGATCTACCCTCTTACCCTTTCTTAAATATCGGTACCACATCAGCAATCCTCCAATCCTGAGGCACCAACCCTGTTACAAGCGAGTCTAAAAAGATGAGATACAGCGGTCTGTCGATAATGGAGCTCAATTCCCTCAATATTCGTGGATGAATGCCATCTGGCCCTGGGGATTTGTCAATGTTTAGTTTACTTAGACGTAGGCGTACTTCTTCTTGTGTTAAATTAATTATATCGGGTGGCGACCTTTGATTTTTCTCTTGTTGAATGATCCCTGGTACACTCAGTTCCTTGGTGAACACAGATGAGAAATGCCTATGTAATATCTCAGTCTTTTGTTTGTCCTCTATAACTAACTTGTTATTATATTTTAAGGGGCCAATACTATCCTTTGTTTTCCTTTTGGCATTAATGTATTTATAAAACATTTTGGGATTTATTTTAATGTCATTGGCGATTTTTGTTTCAGTAGCTAATTTTGCTTGTTTGATTTCTTTTTTGCATTTCCTATTGATATCTTTATAATCCTGAAATGCTATATCTGTATTCTCAGCCTTTAAGATTTTAAACACCCTTTGTTTTTGTTTTATTATACTTTGTACAGTCTTATTTATCCATAGTGGTTTCTTTTTATTCCTGGACATTTTATTACCAGAGGGTATAAGCTTTTTACAGGACTCTAGCAGTATATCCTTAAACTTACCCCATTTATGTTTGGTATCCCCAGTTACCATGACTTTGTCCCAATCTACACCTTTAAGCTCTTCCCTTAATTTGTTGAAATCAGCTTTCCTAAAATTCCAGGTTTTTGCATTTCCCCTTTGAAAATGTTCTATAAGGCCACATCTGGAATATGGGAACCAGTTTTGGGCTCCACATTTTAAAAAGGACATTCAGAAGTTAGAGGCAGTTCAAAGGCGGCAACTAGACTATTACAAGGAATGGAAGGCCTTCCATATGATGAGAGGTTGAAAAAGTTAGATATGTTTAGCTTAGAAAAAAGACGTCTCAGAGGAGATCTCATTTATATGTATAAATACATGTGTGGTCAATATAAAGGACTGGCACATGACTCATTTCTTCCAAAGACAATACTAAGGACCAGGGGGCACTCACTGCGAGTGGAAGAAAAGCAATTCCGACAGCTAAATAGGAAAGGGTTCTTTACAGTTAGAGCAGTCAGACTGTGGAATGCCGACCACAAGAGGTAGTAATGGCAGATACTATAACAGCTTTTATATCAGGGCTGGATGATTTCCTCACTACACACAACATTGTTGGTTATAAATGACTTAGTGACCAAATGTAGAACTGGTGGAGGAAGGTTGAACTAGATGGACCTAGGTCTTTTTTCAACATAAGTAACTATGTAACTATGTAGCTCAAAACAAATATTGTAATCACTCAGTCGCATATTTATATGGTGAAAAGTAGTCACTGTGCTGTTTGTTATCATAGTGTGTATCAAAGTTAACATGGGCCAAGGAAAGATAAAGAGAGCGTTGTCTCTGGAATTTTCATGGAGAGTTACAGGAATCATTTGATTGCAATGATTGCCTCAAAAGGAGGTGCAATAAAATGTCAAGTTAAGGAAACCTTTATTTTTGCCCAGGCCATTTGTCTAAGATTGTTATTTAAATTTTTTCTGTTGAACCAAAATTCAAAGTCAAGCCCAATGCGGGCGTCCCACGGTACAATCTATCGTGCGATTGCACGAGCGATCGTACCCGCCCCCGTCGTTTGTGCGTCACGGGCAATTAGTTGCCCGTGACGCACAAAGTCGTTAAACCACCATCACACGTACTTACCTGCTGAGCGACGTCGCTGTGGGCGGCGAACATCCACTTCCTGAAGGGGGTGGGACGTACGGCGTCACAGCGACGTCACACAGCGGCCGGCCAATAGAAGCGGAGGGGCGGAGATGAGCGGGACGTAAACATCCCGCCCACCTCCTTCCCTCCGCAGAGCTGGCGGGAGCCGCGGGACGCAGGTAAGCTGTGTTCATCGTTCCCGGGGTGTCACATGGAGTGATGTG
The DNA here is from genome assembly GCF_048569485.1 of Anomaloglossus baeobatrachus. NCBI lineage: Eukaryota > Metazoa > Chordata > Amphibia > Anura > Aromobatidae > Anomaloglossus > Anomaloglossus baeobatrachus. Next base: position 932,999,760 of record NC_134353.1, on the reverse strand, counting down.
TGCTGCCCTGGGTACAATGAACAACCGGCGCAAAGAAAAATAAACGACTTTTTAAAAATAAACGATGTGTCAACGATTCACGATTTGCGAACGTTCTGCGTCGCTCGGAGGTGTCACAAGGGACGGCGTTGTAAACTATGCCAGATGTGCATCACGAAAACCGTGACCTCGACGACATATCGCACGATAGATCGTCTCGTTTGACGCCCGAATTAATCTCATTAGTTGATATTCAGTATATTTACATCGAAAACTATTATTATTTAGCGTCTTTCAGCTCAATTTAGAACCATGGCGACTTGATGGATGAACACTCTGTAGGAAGATCGATCTTCCGCAAGTCTAGATAGGTCCCACGTTTTTTGGAAAGTATCAAGTCATTGGGTTGCTGGTCTTCCTCTTCACCTTCCTTCTATTCTTCCACCCATGATGTCCTTTTCCAATGATTGCTCTCTTCAAGGATCACCAAGCAAGTTGTATCTTGGTGAACCTTGCTTCGAGTGAAATGTCTGGCTTGAGTTATTCCAAAATTGATATAATTTATTCTTCTTGTCATCATTAGTATTGATAACCTGCTTCTCCAGCACCTTATTTCAAAGGTGTTGATTCTTTTTCTGTCTTATTCCTTTATCATCCAGGTTTCTCATCCATATGTTACCATAGAAAGGTCCAGACTATATATGAACAGTCTTTGTCACCAGTGAAATGTCCCTCGATTTGAAGACCTTGTCCAGTGATTGCATTGATGATTTGCCCATAGCTAGTCTCCTATTGACTTCTGGTGTGATCATTGATTTGAGTAGATTGAAGTCCTTTAGAACTTCCAGTTCATCGTCACTCAAATGTGTCCCAGTTGCACCTGCCAGTAGACAATATCTTGATCTTCTTTGTATTGAGTAGGAGGGCCATGTTTGAGATTTCCATCTTGACTCTCGGTAATAAGTCCTTCATTCCATTTACAATTGTTGCTATCCATGTTGTGTCATTTGCGTATATAAAATTGTTTATGATTCTTCCAGCAATTTCGATTCTTTCTTCTTTTTTGTTAAGTCCAGCCTTCCTAAAAAATAGCATCTGCATATAAATTGAAGAGAAATGTTGACCGGATGCCACCTTGTCTGACGCCTCGCTCTATTTTGAACCAAGCCGTGTCAGTGTGTCCTATTCAGAACTGTTGCTTCTTGGTCAATATAAAGGTTCCTGATGAGGCTGATCAGATGGTTCGGCACACCCATATCCTTCATGGTATTCCAAAGTTTTTGGTGATCTACACAGTCAAAGGCTTTGCTGTAATTGATGGAACAAATATAGATCTCCTTGTTATATTCTTTGACCTTTTCTGTCATCCATTTAATGTTAGCAATTACATCTCCTGTTCCTCTGCCTTTCCTAAATCCTGCTTGTTCTTCTGGCAGCTCTGTGTCAAAATAAGGCTGTAACCGTCTTTTTAGCATCTTCAGTAGAATTTTGCTGGCATGAGGTATGAGCACAATAGTCTGATAGTTTCTACAGTCAGTAGCATCTCCTTTCTTCAGAATAGAATAAACACTGCTCTTGTCACTGTTGTCTCTGGAGATTAGAAAAAAAATATATAGATAAATATATTAAAGGTAAAGGGTATAAGACCCTTATCAAACAGCTTTATTTTCCTGTCATTAAAGTTGCACATATTATTCACAGATTTATGATGCGCCAACGGGGTCGGAGGTTACCCGTCACTGGGCTGCGGTTCTTCTCCTGGGTCGCTGCGGTGGCTTTGCCCGGTTCCGTGACCCCGGCGGTGTTAATAATGATGGGGATGAAGGGAGTAGTTGTTCGTAACACCACTTGTGGTGTGCAGCCAATTATTAGCCGCCGTTGAGGGGGTTCTCTCTCTGCTGGGGCAGATGGTGACGCAACTCGGGTGTTACAGCTCTCCACCAGTAGAGCTAGGCCCCAGGGAGGATGATGGTGGTAGTAGTCTATGGCATCGGAGCGCAGGGGTGATGGCGCAGGTAGAAATGGGCTGCAGTTCATCTTTACTCACTGTAAGGTCGTCACCTTTGGAGCGACGGTCCCCGCTGTGATGGGCCTCAGCCGATCCCGGATAGGTCAGAGGCCAGAACCGGTGCTGTGGATTGTGAGCCCTTCCTTCTTGTGCTGTGTTTGCTGGATCACTGTGACTTGTAGTCCTACAGACAACCGTGTCCTGGGTTTTGTTCCCGTCCCATATAGCAGACAGCTCAAGTCCGTTATGGGCTGGATCGTGATCACAACTCCTGGCTCTATGTACTGCTTTGGCCCAGGCACTTGTGGTGGGCCAGGAGACTTAAGGGTGCTTTACACGCTGTGACATCGCTAACGATTGCTAGCAATGTCATGCGTGATAGCACCCGCCCCCGTCGTTCGTGCAACATTTGGTGCTCGCCGTAGCGAACATTATCGCTACGGCAGTGTCACACGCACATACCTTGTCAGCGATGTCGCTGTGACTGCCGAAGAATCCCTCCCTCAAGGGGGAGGTGCGTTCGGCGTCATAGCAACGTCACTGCGGCATCACTAAGTGGCCGGCCAATTGAAGCGGAGGGGTGGAGATGAGTGGGACGTAACATCCCGCCCACCTCCTTCCTTCCGCATTGCCTGTGGACGCAGGTAAGGAGATGTTTGTCGTTCCTGCGGTGTCACACATAGCAATGTGTACTGCCTCAGGAATGACGAACAACATTGTACCTGTGGCAGCAGCAACGATATTAAGGAAAGGAGCGACGTGTCAACGATCACCGTTTTTGAACGATTTTGCGATGGTTGATTGTCGCTCCTTGGTGTCACACGCTGCGATGTCGCTACCGGCGCCGGATGTGCGTCACTAACGACGTGACCCCGACGATATATTGTTAGCGATGTTGCAGCGTGTAAATGACCCTTTAGAATCCCCAGCCCAGTGTATTTGGTAGAGAGACATAAAGTTCCACCCAACCTAGGGCTCCACACTCCGTCTGCGCCGGTCCTGAGGGAGCTATAAAGCTCTTCCCTCAGCGACCGTATTTTCCTGCATCTCACATCTTTCCTATCTTTGTCTGTTCTGTCTTAGTTTGTGTATGTCCTAACTCCCCAGTGTATAGCTCCACCCCCCCCAGGTGCTGACCAGTGAGTGCAAAGTCCTGTTTCCATAATGGCCACTTCTAGCCCAGTCCCAGTGGTTGGCTATTAAGCTGTATGTTGTATGTAATGTGATAAACAAAGGTGAATAACCTCCTCCTTACTCGGAATGAATACTGCACCTTAAGTGAAGTGCAGTAACCTCTGGCGACTGAAGCCAACCTCTCTGGAAGTGGTCGCAAGAGGAATGTTGATGATAAATTGAAGAGATGGATAATAAGAATGCTAGCAAAGAGCTCAGAACCACTTCCAAAGATATTAGAATTTGAAGTCTAAGGACCATCAGTTTCAGATTCCAATGTGGCGCCCCTGACCTGGTCAGGCACCACTGAGTACTGCACCCATGCTGGGGACAGTACAATACAGGTAATCCAGAAGGCTGACCGAGGTGTGACTACACAGGCGCATAGTGATCAGGTCTCACACATGTACCTATGAGAGGACCCCTGGGGATCCCAGGAGGGGGAAAAGCCTTCACCTCCACTGGAATAGTGGAGGGGGCCAAAAGCCTCCATCTCCTCTCAAGGGGTGTGGTAAGAGAGCCTGGTTGCTAGGTGGCGTAGGCAAGAACAGGAGAGGAGGAGCAGTGAGCCGGTTCAGTGCAGAGTCCAGGGAGCTCCGAGAGGAGCAGACCCCTACCCCTGGGGCTGTTGCAGTCTGACAGCGTCCGCGCAGTGGCTACCGACGGGGGAGAACGGTCACCTAGGAGTGCTACCCGAAACCCGTCTCCAGCTAAAGAGAGAGCACAGAGTGGGAAGTAAGGAGACTGCTAGGGAGTACCAGGCCCAAACGGGCGGCAGATCCCGGAGCGGGGATAGATCCACCTTTCCTTGCTAAACCTGCCGGTGTGGGGCCCTCAAAGCCCACACCACAACACCTAAAAGCCGCAGCCACGTAGCCACAGTTAGGGCCCATAGTTCACAGGAGGCAAGCAGCTGGAGTGATCTGGCCCAGGCAACAAGCAAACGGCAAACGAAGGGGAGAGAGGCTTCAGCAACTTCCCTGGGTGACCCCCATAGGGACTAAAAGTCGGGGTTACCCCAAACCACCAAGGGCTAAGGAAGGCGAGTCGGTAGTCACCATCATAAGTCAGCCTGAAGGATACCTGGTTCCAGCCTGGTTCATCCCAGCTACGCCCGGGTTACTCACCCTGCCATCAACTGTGAGTAAAACCCCTGAAAGACATCCTGCGTGTGTGGAGTTATTCTGCGCCTTGTGGTACTACGCACCTACACAGGGCCCTGGGGCTTGCCTCACTCTCAGGAGGCTATTCCAACTAACTGCACTCACCATCAGCCCCAGGCGTCCCTCAACCTGCAGTGGCGGTCCCCACTGACCGCAATACTGAGAGTGGCGTCACGACAAATAGAAGATTCCCTACCTGTGACGAGATCCAGCCGAGTGGAGTCCCTGAAGGTAATGCACCGACACTGCACTTGTGGGGCTTCACACCAACATCTGTCTCTGTCTTGGCCAAAGTGAACTTGATGGAAGACAACTGAGGAGGAACCCACTGTTGATAGCAAATCATAAAAAAAGTGAGATTTGGATTTGCTAAAATGCATTTTGACATGCCACAAGGCTTCTGAGAGATTCTCCTTTGGACATAATTAGTCAAAATTGAAGCTTTTTGGCAAGTGCCATCAGCTCTATGTTCACAGATGAACCAATGAAGCATACAAAGAAAAGAACACTGTCCCTACTGTGAAACATGGAAGAGGCTCTGTTTTGATCTGGGGCTGCTTTGCTGCTTCTGGCACAGGGTGTCTTGAATCTGTGCATGGTACAATGAAAGAGCAAGACTATTAAGATATTCTGGAGCAAAATGTGCAGCCCAGTGTCAGAAAGCTCAGTCTGAGTTGCCGGTCATGAGTTCTCCAACAGGATAATGACCCAAATAACAGATAAAAACATCCAAGAATGGCTAAGATCAAAGCATTGGACTCTTCTGAAGAGGCTTCTAGGCTTCCTTGATCTAAATCCTATTGAAAATTGTGGAAGGAGCTGAAACCTGCAGTATGAAGAAGACACCTTCTCACTTGAGACACAAGGAGCATGTTAGTCATGAAGAGTTGTCAAAATACTTGTGGATAGGGGCAAAAATCTCATGTAGAGTTACAGAAATTGTGTGATTTGTCCACGCCATTTTTTATTTGATTGTTTTTTAAAATTTTTCTGTTGAACCAAAATCCAAACCTAGTTTAATTCTCATTACTTGATATTCAGTTTATTTATATTGAAAATTACTTTTTTCAGCATTAAGTTATTTCAATAACCGTTGTCTGTTTTTCTTACTTTACAAGAAGATTTTGTCTAAAATTTTAGAACAACCCAAAACAGCGCTTACATGTTTGGGATTTTTTGACATTCTCATGTGGGCAGGGTGGGAGCGTGGCAAACCCCTCTCATCAAATTCATGGTGAGCAATGGTATTTCTTACATTAATAATCCTACTCCACTCATTGACATGGAGGCACAGACCCTTTTTTAGACGTGTTAGGCTGGTTTCACACTACGTTTATTTAACATCCGTCCATAACGTTTTTTTAGCGGAAAAACGGATCCAGTGCAAATGCGTTGTCACTTCAATGCATTTGCAATGGACTCGCGTCCACCTGCGTTCACCTGCGTTTGCGTGCGTTATAGTGAGGATCCAGCGACTTGCAGTTTTTTAACATCTTTCAAAAACGCTACTTGTAGCGTTTTTGAGCTGCGTCCAAATACTGCAAGTCACCGGATCCTGACTAAACAGCATGCAAACGCAGGTGAACGCTGGCGTGCTGATAGGCAGGATCCTGCTTGCTCTACTGAGCATGCCCAGAACCAGTCTCGCGTGATCTGTCTCTCTCTCCTCCTCCCTCCCTCACCCTCTCTATCTCTGTCTTTCCCCCTTCCTCCCCTCCCTCTCTCCTCCACCTGAGAGCTGCGGACACTCGTAACCAAGGTAAATATCGGGTAACCACTTCTCTTAGTTACCCGATGTTTACGTTGGTTACGTGTGCAGGCAGCCCTGCTCCTAGCAGCTGCAGACACTCGTAACCAAGATAAATATCGGGTATCCAAGCCCGATGTTTACCTTGGTTACCAGCGTCTGCAGCTGTCAGAAGCCGGCTCCCAGTCTAGTTCCCCTCACTCCCGATCACATGACTCCAATGCCCGCCCCTAAACATCCAGTGACAGGATCCTGCAAAATAACAGATGCGTTTGCATGCGTTTTTTGCTGTAAAAGCAGGATCCGCTTTTGCAGCAAAAAAACGTTCCTGACGCATGTTAAATAAACGTAGTGTGAAACCAGCCTTAGTACATTTTACCATTGAATTTCTTTTACATTTCGAAAATATTTAAATACACAACAAAAAAAATTGTCGTCATTCACCATATTCCCACCGTTATAGATGGAGTCACACTATCTGCTCGCTTTCAGTGAATGAAATGGCAAACTATTGAATATCTGAACTAGGTTGTCGCATGGAGGATTTTACAAACATTGCCGACTGTCATGGCGGTCTCGGGATCTGTTCTGACTACTGGTTCTAAGACTCAGCCCAATAACTTCTCTGAGGTCTATAATCAGTCCACACTGACCAACAGATTGGTAGTTCATAGGCAGGCCAGCAAGAGTTAATTTTGAGAGTCATCTTTGATTACATGTTGTGGAGGAGCCAATCACATCTGCTCCCCTCCTATATATGCTGGCTGGACACTATCACTACTGCCAGCTATAGTTTATCTTAACTGGTCTGGTGAGGTGTTGTGATCCAGACTTACTGGTGTTTGTAGTACTTGTTGCTGTGTGCGGTTGTGGAATTAACCCTTGTTGTTTTTTTTTGTTGTTGCTGCCTTCCTGTTCTTGCTTTTCTCTTGCGTTGGTTCCTGTGAGTTTGCAGTGTTTCAGAGTTTTTGTTTTCTCTTGACTGTCTTTATCTGTGTTTCCATCTCACATTGTGGAGGAGTTGTGATGACTGTTACAAGGTAGCGCTAGACACTGCTAGTATGCAGTAAATGGAGAGGTAGTCTGACAGACCGAAGTCATAATCCAGGAGGGCACGATAGTACACGTGGGGCAAATAGAGACGAGGTCAAGAAACAAGCCGAAGGGTAGGATTCCAGGAAAATACATACTAGAATACAGGGAGCAGGCAAGGACGCCAGCAGTAGGAAGTCCAAGGTCAGAAGCCGGAAGTCACATTAAAAACAGGGGAGGAGAGTCAGAGACGGGCAAACAGTAGTCTGGAGTCGAGAGACCAAGATCTGAACACTGATCATGATGGGAGCCAACAGCACAACTGTAAATAGAAAGTAGGACTGGTGGTGTTTGTGTTTCCATCTCTCCAGCCCCTTCCTTCCCTGGTGGGAAGGGCGAATCGGATCAGTTCTGGTCAGGAGCTTAGATGGGCATGGGACTCAGGCATCCCCCCATTAGGGGTAACCCTAAGCTTAGGGATAGTCTAAGGACACCTAGCATGAGGGGCAGCATGGGAGCCCCTGTTTGTCACTTTTCTACAGTCATATTGTGACATAAGTAGTTTTGTATGCAGTAAACTTGCAGACTGGCAGCGACTCTTGGGTAAATTTTACTGTTTTCTTTTTTTTACAGATGGATAGATTGAAATAGGAAACTAAAAGCAGCACTTTCCATGCAAAGATGAGTAAAAAACCCCCAAGGTTATCATCGAAAAATTTTGCATGTAAAAAATTTACCAAAACTGGGGGCAAGGCTCCAAAATCAAATAATGGGAAACTAATTTTAATAAACCCATGTGATCTTTTGGCTCAAAAAACAAAACCTTGCCTAAGCAGATAGATAAATGTGATAGAGAATAGAAAGATAAATATCAGATTGATGAATTATGGCATTATACCCTCCTTTGTTTGTGTTGTGTAACATGTTATATATTAATCACTACACACAAATCAATCGCCCAGTATATGGAAACACTTATATACGGCTTGTAAAGTTTTTTTTTTAACTTTGTCCTATGTCCAATATATTGAATTAAACATCTGCTGTGGACGTCAAAATAAAGAAGTAATTGCCACGCGGCGCTTCAGTTAATTAATTAGGCGCAATATTGACTTGTATGTTGGGAAAGAAATACAATAAAATCAGCCCACCTAATGCATGGACGTCTCAGGAGGCGCTACATAGATTTGTACTGGATTGTACACATGAAGAACTTTGCTAAATCAAAGAAATATTACTTTTTTCGTAGGGGAAAAAATACAGAATATTGGGGATCTAGGGTATTGGAACGTCAAGCACTAATGTGCCTGGTGGTCTACCGTAGGTTACAGGTTATCGTCAGTGCTGGAGAGTAGAAGGGGTTAACGCTGTTCTGTCGCCAAAGGATGATAAAAAAGATTGTTGATTTAATGAAAGATTATTTTATTCTATAACTCTACGCGTTTCGAGGTGAGGACCTCTTCTTCAGGACCACAAAAATCAGAAAAATCAACAAGGTTAGGAGCTATTGTCCCTTGGGGTTTAGAGTGTGTTGTTAATGTCCTATAAAATAATAATATTTTACATATGTTTCATGGATAGATCCACAGTACATTGTACAGGAAAAAAAGAGGATGGAAAAACTAAACGGTGCAAATTTTTTAATGAAACGTGAATGCAAAAAATAATTTTATCCCAGGATTAGAGATGAACAAACCCAAACTATAAAGTTCGGAGGCTTTTACTTTAAAAATAATCAGTGTCCTAGTTTGGAGATCGGGTGCTGTACGTATGCTAAGCATTCGATCCAGCATCAGGGTGCTCGGGGACACTCGGTGCTCCGACCCATACGAGCCTCTTGCACTGGAGGTATTTTTGGATGTAGTGTGTCCAAACAAAATAACAACATCTCCCCCGAAAAGTTCTGCGGAGAGCCAAACAGGCCAATCATTGACTTCCAACAGGGGGTCTAGCTCCGGGATCAAGTTCAGGTCAAGTCTGGGTCCCGAAATGAACTTTATCTACAGTACCCAATAGTCCAGAACTTCCATGAGTCCACTCATCTCTACCCAGGATACAAACTTTCAGCCCCTTCACCCCCTTATGATTTTGCTTTTTTGTTTTTTCCTCCCCTTCTTCCAAGAACCATAACTTTGTTATTTGAGGGCTTAGTTTTTGCCGGACAAGTTGTACATTTGATTGAAACCATTAGTAGAAACCTTATAGTGTACTGGAAAAAGAGGAAAAAAATCCAAGGGCAGTGAAATTCAAAAAGAGTGCAAGTGCATCATTGTTTTTTCGGGTTTTTATTTACTTTGTACACTACCGGTATATGGTAAAACTGACCCATTATTATGATTTCCCAGTCGGTGGAAGTTCGTAGATACCAAACATGTATAGATTTATTTTTATCTAAGTGGTGAAAAAATATTCAGAAGTTTGTCCAAAAAGACAATTGAGCTTTTGTCGCCATTTTCCGAGACCTGTAGCGTTCTCATTTTTTTGGAATCTGGGGCTCAGTGATGGCTTATTTTTTGCGTCTTGAGCTGACGTTTTTAATTATACCACTTTTGTGTCGATGCAATGTTTTGATCGCCTGTTATTGCATTTTAATGTAATGTTGAGACAACCAAAAAAACTCTAATTTCGTCATTTGAAATATTTTTCTTACTACGTCGTGTACCAATCACATTGATTGATTTTATATTTTAATAGATTGGGTATTTCCGAACATGGCAATACCAAATGTGTATTTTTTCTATTTACTGTTTTATTCTCAATGGGGGTTGATTTGAACTTTTACATTTTTTTTTAACATCATAAAAACTTTTTTAAATTTTTTTTTATTTATTTTACTAGTCCCCCCAGGGGAATTGTCTGATCACTTGTGCTGATCAGAGCGATGACCCAGTATCCCTCTGATCAGAAGAAATGCTGATCTCCTGTGAGTGCTGCGCTCTGCCAGCATTCATAGGACATGGGTCATCACAGCATCAGGGGTCATCATCTAAGCCAAAGCACGTTAGATTGTGCTGTGAAAGTTTGACAGGTTGATCTAATGAGTGAACAGGTGCAGGTAGATTGGATCTTGTTAGCCGCACATGTCTGCTTATCAGATCAGCAGACATGTGGGGGCATTACCATGGGCTCACCGTGGCAGCTCGCAGTAACCGGGGGAAGCATATACGTATATATACATCCTAGGTTGGGAAGGAATTATGTAAGTAGAAGGGTGATCAAAGGTGACCATATCCTTTTTAGTTTTCAACCACGTTTGTTTCCACCGTGGCTACCAGATGACGTTGCTGTAGCGTCACATAGCGCCATCTGGTGGATGCAAAATTCAGGTTTCTGTGTAGTTTTTGTGTTATGTAAAAATACATTCTTAATTATTCAGTACAGAGAAATTGGAGCCAACGTTCTGAAATCCTGTTGTCGTCCCGTGCAGCCAGATCCTATTCTGCTAATGTTCTCCTTCCACGGTTCAATTTATATTAATTGCTAACAATAAATTTGTGATCCTTGGCACATCATCTGAAGAGGGGCTGCTTAACATTTTCACTTGGCAGGCTGGAAATGATTGGGTGTGTTGACGAACATGATATAATGCCAGTTTAAAGGACAAGCAGAGGACTTGGCCCCGGAGTAAATAATATGTTGTCATTATATTTGTCACTAAACCAGGAATTATGTAATAAGTCATACTGGTATCAGCTTACTACTATTAATTAAACCCAGGCTCCCCGGAGGATTCAGCTACTGTTCACAGGCTGGAAAACTTACAGGATCATTTACCCCCAAAAAACAATTTGCTATTTTTGGGTATTGTTTTTAAAGAAGCCAGATTTTCCTTCACGTAAGGTAAAGTTTGATGCCGAAGCAGTTTACTCATGTACAGAGTGGCTTGCTGGTTTCCCTCAATGATCTCCGGAATGCAAGTTGTGGAGTTATGGTGGGAATTTTTTTCTTTTCGTCATGCTGTTCTTCAGGCCTAAAACACACTTCCACAAAAAAGAACGTCCGTGTGACACGGTCCGTTTTTCGGGTCCGTGTTCCGTTTTTTTGGGGCGTTTCTCCGGTACGTATGGCATCCGTGTGATGGCGTATGCGAGCCGTGTGTACGTGTAAAATGTCAGTGTTTGTGTGTAAAATGCCCGTGTACGTGGAATGTCCGTGTGGAATGTCCGTTTGTGTGTTGCACAATGTCGTTGATACATGTCGGCTGACAGCAGACAGAGTTGCGCGATGAGAATGAACTCGGGTGAACGTCACCCGACTTCATTGTCATGCCGCGGCTCTGTCTGTGTTCCGCGTACTGATTAGCGGTCACCTTTGAAGGATTCACCAGTGACCGCTAATCCCCCGAGTGACTGAAGTGAGCAGCCCTCTCTCATACTTACCGCTCCCCGATCACCAGCGCGGCGAGGAACAGCTGTGCAGAGAATACGCGGCAACAATTACTTTGAATATGCCGGCCGCTCATTAATCAATCTCGTATTCCCTGCTTTCCCCACCCACAGACGCCTGTGATTGGTTGCAGTCAGACATGCCCCCCACGCTGAGTGACAGCTGTCTCACTGCAGCCAATCACAGCAGCCGGTGGGCGTGTCTATACTGTGCAGTAAAATAAATAAATAAATAATTAAAAAAAACGGCGTGCGGTCCCCCCCTATTTTAATACCAGCCAGATAAAGCCATACGGCTGAAGGCTGGTATTCTCAGGATGGGGAGCCCCACGTTATGGGGAGCCCCCCAGCCTAACAATATCAGTCAGCAGCCGCCCAGAATTGCCACATACATTATATGCGACAGTTCTGGGACTGTACCCGGCTCTTCCTGATTTGCCCTGGTGCGTTGGCAAATCGGGGTAATAAGGAGTTATTGGCAGCCCATAGCTGCCAATAAGTCCAAGATTAATCATGTCAGGCGTCTCCCCGAGATACCTTCCATGATTAATCTGTAAATTACAGTAAATAAACACACACACCCGAACAATCCTTTATTAGATAAAAAAACACTAACAAATTGCCTTGTTCACAGATTTAATAAGCCCGAAAAAGCCCTCCATGTCCGGCGTACTCGAGGATGGTCCAGCGTCGCTTCCAGCTGTGCTGCATGAAGGTGACCGGAGCTGCAGAAGACACCGCCGCTCCTGTCAGCTCCACTCAGCTAATGAAGGGAATAGCGCGATCAGCTGTATTCAGCGGTGGCCGCGGGTAACCTCAGTGACAGCTCAGCTGATCGCGCTATTCCCTTCATTAGCTGCGTGGAGCTGACAGGAGCGGCGGTGTCTTCTGCAGCTCCGGTCACCTTCATGCAGCACAGCTGGAAGCGACGATGGACCATCCTGGAGTACGCCGGACATGGAGGGCTTTTTCGGGCTTATTAAATTGGCGAACAAGGCAATTTGTTAGTGTTTTTTTTTCTAATAAAGGATTGTTCGGGTGTGTGTGTTTATTTACTGTAATTTACAGATTAATCATGGAAGGTATCTCGGGGAGACGCCTGACATGATTAATCTTGGACTTATTGGCAGCTATGGGCTGCCAATAACTCCTTATTACCCCGATTTGCCAACACACCAGGGCAAATCGGGAAGAGCCGGGTACAGTCCCAGAACTGTCGCATATAATGTATGCGGCAATTCTGGGCGGCTGCTGACTGATATTGTTAGGCTGGGGGGCTCCCCATAACGTGGGGCTCCCTATCCTGAGAATACCAGCCTTTAGCCGTATGGCTTTATCTGGCTGGTATTAAAATAGGGGGGGAACGCACGCCGTTTTTTTTTAATTATTTATTTATTTATTTTACTGCACAGTATAGACACGCCCACCGGCTGCTGTGATTGGGTGCAGTGAGACAGCTGTCACTCAGCGTGGGGGGCATGTCTGACTGCAACCAATCACAGGCGTCTGTGGGTGGGGAAAGCAGGGAATACGAGATTGATTAATGAGCGGCTGGCATATTCAAAGTAATTGTTGCCGCGTATTCTCTGCACAGCTGTTCCTCGCCGCGCTGGTGATCGGGGAGCGGTATGAGCTGGGGGAAGAAAAAAAACGAGCGCCAATGTAAGTATGACTGAGAACAGCAGAAAAAAAGGTAAGTATACTGAATTTAATTTAAAAAAAACAAAAAAATAAGATCGCTAGTGTAAAAACGCACACGCACGAAACGTGCTGAACACGGACATACTCCGTGTGCGGTACGTGCAGGCACGGACCCATAGACTAAAGCGGGTCCGTGCCTGCGTGCTGCTGGCCAAAAATGGACATGTCGTCCGTGTAGAAAAGCGCACACACGTACTTACCACACGGTCACACGTTCCATGTGATTTTACGTGTGTGTGCCATCTACCATTGAATAACGTGTCTCCGTGTGTACGTGTCTCCGGTACGTGCAAATACGTACCGCACACGTACAAATTAAACGGATGTGTGTTGCGGGTCTCACACATTGTGTCCAGTGCTATAGTCCCTGATGAAACCATTGTCTTTCAAGTGTGTGAAAGTTGACTATGTGATCTTGTGACCACTGGTTTTCAAGAACAACAAGCCACTTTTTTTTTCACCGAGGTGGAGAACCAGTCTTCTTATACTTTATGGAACTGTCATGGGGATGGGATGACTAGACAGGGACACCTAGGCTGGCCCTCACACTGTGGACCCTGCGCTGTCCCTTAGCTCAGAGGTACGCTTGATGGTAGCGAGGTCTGAGTCACCAGCGTGACCCTAACTCCTGTCTAAGCCCTGGTGTAACTCCCTTCCCCCTCCTCCAACCAAGAAGTGACCCGGAACAGTAGTAACAAACTCCACAACTAAATACAGACAGGGAAAAAAAACAAAAAACTCATACACAATGTAATCAAACACAAAAGAGCGACAATATGTGCATCGGGGAAAATATCATAAGAGGGTGGAAGTAAATAGACAAATGGGAAACTTCCACACTGCACAATAAGCACACCACAGATCACTAACAGATTGGATCACCACAAAGAGACCAAAATTGCTGAAGCAAAGCTGAAGCTATAATCGGCCCTTAGTAGCAGGATGTAGTACCTTATATAGGAAGGAGACTGCTGTGATTGCTTATTAGAAACCTGAGCACCAAGCAGAGTTCCCCCAGTCAGCAAGAGTAAATTCCTGCAGGACTGAGGAACAGCGCACATGAAACAGCCAACTCCCAGCTCTGGCTGAACCACTAGGAGACATCAGGTTGCCTCTGCAGTGTGAACAGAGCTCTACACCGCCGTGACACAACATAAGTTTGGAACCGAACATCGCATGACAGGAACTTCCCATGGACCCCTAGAGCCATCAACGAACATCACATGACCGGAACTTCCCATGGACCCCTACAGCCATCAATGAAAGCTAGGATGAGGGTTCAGAGCCTGCAAATGAGTGTAAACAGGTTACATGGATGCAACTGTGCATAAAAAGATGACTCAGTGGTAACTTAAACAATGCCTATTTATTTTACACAAACAGAGAGATAGTGCCTTGAGTATGGAATGGCACAGGTGTTAAAATAGATTACATTACAATAACGTACCTCACAACTTTTGAAGAACAAATTCTGTGTTGCGCTCAATACGCAGGGCCAAATTTTGACCACATCCAGGCCACACCCATTTGGCAGTAAGGGGCGTTCAGCAGAACACAAAGAATTTTTTTATATATTTTTCTCTTTTCTCTATAGTAGTTTTATAGGAACAAAAGATTCTGACTTTTTCCTTCAACTACATAGAGTTAGAGTATATATCTATCTATATCTCTATGTAACTGAATAATCGGCTTCTGGATTCTCAGCCTGCAATACAGGTATATTCTATACCAAATTCTTCTGTGCATCTCACTAGAGGCAGGAACTCAATGGTAGAGCTGCTGCCTACAGAAAATGAGTTCATGAGTTCTAGTCCAGGCTGTCCTGGGAAATCAGAGCAGATGAGAATTTAATTTATGCACTGAACTGAGTTAATTTATTCACTGCACTGAGAGGAAGAGCCAGGACAAGAGCCGTCACCAGCTGGACTGCGGGTGGTAGCCCTCAAATTGGGACAGTCCTGCTGAATCCGGGATGGTTGGGAGGTATGCAATAATACATTTGGTGATGGAAATATATACTGTAGGGCAGGGGTGGGGAACCTCCGGCCCGGGGGCCGTATGCGGCCCGCGATGACATTTAATGCGGCCCCCGGGCACATTCCAGGTTACCCCAGTGCTTGAGCGGCACTCGTGCTTTTGCCAGCCGCCGGCCCTTTAAAATCCCAGTGCGTTCTGGGTAGATGCTAGAATGTACGGGCTATTTCCAGATCCTGATTGCAGCCCGTACTAGAATGTACGGGCTCTTTTCGGGACCTGACTACAGCCCATACATTCTAGACTGAACCCGGGACTGTGCTCGAGTGCTGAGGGTTTACCTTGAGGGCGGGGTAAACAGCGCCCTGTGCTCCAGTCACAGCAGAAGAGGTGCAGCTGATGCTTCCCTGCTGTACATGCCTCCCGGACCTTTGCTGTGTGACTCCTCCTCCCTTTGTACTGTGAGTATGCAACCCATCACTGCACCCCCATCCAGTACTGTGTGTACACCCTAGTACTGTGTGTAGCCCCAAGTGCTGTGTACCCCCTCAGTGCTGTGTACCCCCTCAGTGCTGTGTACCCCCTAGTACTGTGTGTAACCCCTCAGTGCTGTGTAATCTGTGCAGCCTCCTAGTGCTGTCAGTGCTGCCACATAGTGCTCTCCATGCTGCCTTCTAGTGCTGTCACTGTCAGTCCTCTTTGTGCTGCCACCTAGTGCTTTTTGTGCTGCCACCTAGTGCTCTTTGTGCTGCCACCTAGTGCTTTTTGTGCTGCCACCTAGTGCTTTTTGTGCTGCCACCTAGTGCTTTTTGTGCTGCCACCTAGTGCTTTTTGTGCTGCCACCTAGTGCTCTTTGTGCTGCCCCCTAGTGCTCTCTGTGCTGCCAACTGGTGATCTCTGTGCTGCCAACTGGTGATCTCTGTGCTGCCAGCTAGTGCTGTCCGTTGTGCCGGCCACCTAGTGGTGTCCGTTGTGCCGGCCACCTAGTGCTGTCCGTTGTGCCGGCCACCTAGTGCTGTCCGTTGTGCCGGCCACCTAGTGCTGTCCGTTGTGCCGGCCACCTAGTGCTGTCTGTTGTGCCGGCCACCTAGTGCTGTCCGTTGTGCCGGCCACGTAGTGCTGTCCGTTGTGCCGGCCACGTAGTGCTGTCCGTTGTGCCGGCCACCTAGTGCTGTCCATGCTCAGCATCTCATGTGATGTATATGCCTCAGCGTCTCCAGACCAAGACAAACCTGGAAAAGCAGTTGTGAGAAACAAAATGATCAATATCACCGAACATCACAGCCGCTCCAGCCACCACATTAGGGGTGAGTTAATTATTTGTTTGACCAAATATAGCCTGGTCATTTTCAAGTTGATAACTTGGTGCGGCCCCCGAAGGTTGGTAGAAAATTCCAAATGGCCCCCGGCAGTAAAAAGGTTCCCCACCCCTGCTGTAGGGTATACACATAATATTACTTACATGTTATCACTTCTATCACTAAATATATAAATTTGCGGCCCCAGTCCCCACTTTGTACCGTATGCCTGGATAAGAAGCAACGGCTCACAACACAGTTGTCCGCCATGACTGGATCGTTTTCCAGATCTGGTCACGATTCTTCTCTACCACTAGTTTTGATTTTCCACTAGAATCAGTTTTGGTCTTCCTCTGAAATTGGTTTTGGTCTTTCAATGGAATCAGTTTTGGTCTCCCTCTGGAATCAGTTTTGGTCTCCCTCTGCAATCAGTTTTGGTCTCCCTCTGGAATCAGTTTTGGCCTCCCTCTGGAATCAGTTTTGGTCTCCCTCTGGAATCAGTTTTGGTCTCCCTCTGGTATCAGTTTTGGTATTCCTCTGGGATCAGTTTTGGTCTCCCTCTGGAATCAGTTTTGGTATTCCTCTGGGATCAGTTTTGGTCTCCCTCTGGAATCAGTTTTGGCCTCCCTCTGGAATCAGTTTTGGTCTCCCTCTGGAATCAGTTTTGGTCTCCCTCTGGTATCAGTTTTGGTCTCCCTCTGGAATCAGTTTTGGTCTAACCCTGGTATCAGTTTTGGTCTCCCTCTGAAATCAGTTTTGGTCTCCCTCTGAAATCAGTTTTGGTCTCCCTCTGGAATCAGTTTTGATCTCTCTCTGGAATCAGTTTTGGTCTCCCTCTGGAATCAGTTTTGATCTCTCTCTGGAATCAGTTTTGATCTCTCTCTGGAATCAGTTTTGATCTCTCTCTGGAATCAGTTTTGATCTCTCTCTGGAATCAGTTTTGATCTCTCTCTGGAATCAGTTTTGGTCTCCCTCTGGAATCAGTTTTGGTCTCACTCTGGAATCCGTTTTGGTCTCCCTCTGGAATCAGTTTTGGTCTAACCCTGGAATCAGTTTTGGTCTAACCCTGGAATCAGTTTTGGTCTCCCTCTGGAATCAGTTTTGGTCTAACCCTGGAATCAGTTTTGGTCTCCCTCTGGAATCAGTTTTGGTCTCTCTTTGGAATTAGTTTTGGTCTCTGTCTGGAATCAGTTTTGGTCTCCCTCTGGAATCAGTTTTGGTCTTCCTCTGTTGTTCCGCTTATTGTCATGAAAAAAAAGTGCAGGTCGGCACTGCCTCATAGTATAACATCGGAGCGAGTGCTATCCTACAAAACATTGGATAGCCCTCGTCTGAGTTGTATGCTTATGTGAGCACGGCATTGCGCATAAACTACTTTTCTCAACGTTCTCTCCCAGCTACATTCCCTTGCCAAAAACAGCTAAAACGGGCTTAAAGGGTTATTCCCTTTAAGGGATAATCTCGGCAAAAGGAGAAGTGCTTACTAAAATATTTAGACAAATTTGTGAACAATATTTGAGAGAAAAAGGACTTTTGTACATAGAAAAAGGCTTATTCTTAGAGGTCAGCTCATGAAAAATGGGAGGAAAATAAAAGTGTAGTGTTTATATTTTTGTTCAGTGTAAATAAAATGTTATTAATTAAAAAAAAAATTAAAAAGAAAAAAACAACAAACTTTAAAACACTTCTGTTCAGGAGCCGGTATCATAACAATTTCTACTATGGGCCCCTGTTGTGTACAGCATTAATCACAGGAAAGCCCTGGTTTGATTCCTATGAATGAGGGTTATCAGCTTCTAAAGTAGAACCCCAATGACTGTATTATTGTGGCGCTCAACTGACATTCAAAGGAACTACGTCATGACAGTGAATGGAATCATCGGCTGATGCTCAGCTCTCATGACAAGCCATCAGCGCCACATAATGACATCACAGGGTCACTGATGACGAGAAAGACAGAGAGAGAGAAAGAGAGAACGAGAGAGAAAGAAATAAAAAGAGTGAGAGAGAAAGAAAGAAAGAAAGGAAAGAAAGAAAGGAAAGAAAGAAAGAAAGAAAGAAAGAAAGGAAAGAAAGAGAAAGAAAGGAAAGAAAGAAAGAGAGAGAGAAAGAAAGAGAAAAAAAGAAAGAAAGAGAGAAAGAAAGAACGAGAAAGAAAGAGAAAGAAAGAAAGGAAAGAAAGAGAAAGAAAGGAAGGAAAGAAAGAGAAAAAAAGAAAGAAAGAAAGGAAAGAAAGAAAGAAAGAAAGAGAGAAAGAAAGAGAAAAAAAGAAAGAAAGAGAGAAAGAAAGAACGAGAAAGAAAGAAAAAAAAGAAAGAAAGAGAAGCCCCACTGACCATAAGAGCTTACACTTTACAGGAGAAAGGGGAGCCCACTGACCATAGGAGCTTACACCCTACAGGAGAGAGAGGTCCCCTGCTGATAATAAGAGCTTAAACTGCAGGAGAGAAAAAAAGCACTGATCATAAGAGCTTACACTCTACAGAAGAGAGATA
The DNA here is from genome assembly GCF_048569485.1 of Anomaloglossus baeobatrachus. Taxonomy (NCBI): domain Eukaryota; kingdom Metazoa; phylum Chordata; class Amphibia; order Anura; family Aromobatidae; genus Anomaloglossus; species Anomaloglossus baeobatrachus. The sequence goes on along the minus strand of NC_134353.1, from coordinate 932,980,805 downwards.
AATGACCCCATTGATCATGAGACCTTACACTCTACAGGAGAGAGGGAGGACTCTGCTGACCATAAGAGCTTAAACTCTACAGGAGAGAGAGGACGCCATTGAGCATAAGAGTTTACACTCTATAGGAGAGAGAGGACCCCGCTGATGATAAGAGCTTACACTCTACAGGAGAGAGAGGACCCTGCTGATGATAAGACCTTACACTCTACAGGAGAAAGGGGACCCCACTGACCAGAAGAGCTTACACTCTATAGGAGAGAGAGGTCCCCTGCTGATCATAAGAGCTTAAACTGCAGGAGAGAAAAAAACCCATTGATCATAAGACCTTACACTCTACAGGAGAGAGGGAGGACTCTGCTGACCATAAGAGCTTAAACTGTACAGGAGAGAGAAGACCCCATTGACCATAAGAGTTTACACTCTACTGGAGAGAGAGGATCCTGCTGATGATAAGAGCTTACACTCTACAGGAGAAAGAGAGAGAACACCCCACTGATCACAAGCGCTTATACTCTACAGGAGAGAGAGGACCCCACTTGCACTCTACAGGAGTCTGATAATCTTCTGGATGACATAGCTGCACGGCATTATTGGGAGGCCATGTGGCAAGGCAAAATGACATTAGCCCAATCTCTAATCCTTCAGCAGTGTGGGAAATGGTGATGTGGAAGTTCATTTTTTGTGAACCAAGAATCAAATCTCAACATGTTCGAATTTGAATTAAACGACAAAATTTCAGTAATTTCGACTCATACTCAGTCCTCCACCGATTAATTCACTTATCTCTAATGTCTGCCTGTAGCTTCCCTTCTCTCTTTTCCCCTCCCCATAGAATTTTGAAAGCACTAACTGTCATATCCCGTCTCAGTAATTGGAATAGCTGTTTTCAGTAAATGCAGATTTTACAGATCTTGACCATAAAATGAGACTGGATGATCAGTCCAGAAGGGGAGAAAACAAAGGATTTCTCTGATATGATAGATTACAAATATTCCTATTGTCACATCTACTATTGATTTATGTAATAAAAATTAAAAGGACAGCAACCCTTTAAATATAGCTGGAATCAATAGATGCAGCAAACAGTAGATCTGTTTAATATTCAGTCCACGTCTCAAAACTTTCTGTAGTCGCTGTTGCCAACTGGAACATAACAAACCGCTCGGTGACAAAGACGTTTTACACATATTCATTTTGCTAAGGACGCAGTTTGGAAACAGTAAACAGGTTTCAGGAATGATTCAGAACAATGTCAATATAAGCAGCCGGAATTATATGATTCATTGCATCCACTTTAAAAAGCAAATTATTAGGTGCAAAGTCTCCGGCGACGAAAATAGAAAGGAGACGGGCGATGAAAACGTGAGATTAAGCATGTCATAGGGCCATTGTGACTTCTCGGTGAGGCCTGGACAACTTGTAACTGAGGTCCTGACCTCCGATAGTCTGAAAAATGATAACATATAGTTGTGGCAACAAGCAGAAATGTAATAAGAAGCTCCAAAGCTCCAATGCAAAATGTGTAAAAGCCCCCATCTGCCATGGGCCAATTTATACTTGAGGAAGGGCAAATTGGGCAACTGCCCAGGGCAGCCATTCCTTTGGTGGGTCTCCAGTGTCAAGGAGAATTTCCATAGTTTTTGGAAAATCTTCTTCTACTCAATGAGTGCTGGTGGAGAAATCCACACCACACAGATTAGCTCTGGTACCAATTTCTTCTCAGTGAAAGTGCACAAGAGAGAGCTAATTTTCTTTTTAAAAGCCTTTTATAGAACAGTAATGAGTTAATATTTTAGTAAAATTCCTAAGTATGCCATTGGCTATATTAAAGCATATGCAGAAAACCTGTGACGCTTATGCATTTCTTGGGACTTCCACTCCAGCCCCTCCTGTGTCTCCAACTCCATATCTTGTAGCGTTTTTGGCACGTAGCACCTCAGGTCATAAATTTGGACTTGTGCAGATAGCCAGTCTTTGATATCAACATCTGTATTCCGTTCATTTGGATCAGTCTTCAGCTGCTGACCTTGATATACAAATACTTGCTTTTCTGATACCAGCAGTAATCAGAAAAGACTCTTCCTTCTTACTCATATAAAAAAGAAAGTTTGGTTATAGAAAAGCATATATATGTTCTCACAGTAAAAAGCATATAGAAAAATATTTTGTATTCTCACACCAGCGCCTACAGCAGGAGCTACACTGATAAACTGTGTAGTTTCCGATGTGAAGACTGCTTGTGGTTGCGGACCTTTGGTGACATCACAATCATGTGACCATGATGTCACCATCGGAAGGCTGTGCATGTGTGTAGATTGTATGAGCTCCTGCTGTACATATTAACCCCTTCACGATATTTGTCACACATGTGGGTGTATGAAGTGGGCTCACCAGGTGAGCTTGCCTCATACTCAGCAGGTGATGACTGTGTATTACAGTCAGGACCTGCATCTTAGGCTGCAATCACACTTGTGATTCACTCTCACGAGTCTTGCATCACATCACGTGGCACTGCCTGCCGCTCTCCAGACAGGAGCAGGTTGACTGCATGCATTTCTATGCCTCTGACCCTCTCCAGTCCTGAGAGCTGCAGACCGTGCCGGGTAATGTGATGAGAGACTCGTACGAGTGACTCACAAGTGTGACTCCAGCCTAACAATCATTAACCTGTTAAACCTGTTATTGTTAACCTGCTAAATCCCACTGTTAATCTCTGATTTAACACGCTGACCATTTTAAAAGGTTGGTTCACCCATATTTTTTATTGTCTAGATCGATATTATATTGAGAAACAATGTTTCTCTCAAATACCTTGTGTTGGCAATAGTGCCTATGAGAGGCGCTATTGCAGACTGCTGTTCCCCGTCCAGTGACGTACCCCTCAAATGCTGCCGCGTCACATCCGTGCAGCCGGCTACATTCTGAGCCCATCTGCTCCCCCCTCCCTCCTCCCTGTTCCCTCACAGCACAGCGCGTCTCTTGCTTGCAGCGTTCTGCGAGGATGGAGGAGGGAGGGGGGAGCAGGAGATGCGCCGTGCTGTGCTAGGAGGGAGGAGGGCGGAGGGAGGGGGGGAGCAGGAGACGCGCCGTGCTAGGAGGGAGGAGGGAGGAGCAAATGGGCTGTGACAGCAGTGAAACACAGCTCCCAGCTCAGAGTCTGGAAGAATGTAGCCTGCTGCACGGATGTGACGTGGCAGCATTTGACGGGTACGTCACTGGACGGGGAACAGCAGTCTGCAATAGCGCCTCTCACAGGCGCTATTGCCAACGCAAGGTATTTGAGAGAAACATTGTTTCTCAACATAATATCGAACTAGACAATAAAAAATATGGGTGAACCACCCCTTTAAGCTCTCATTTGTGTGTCTGTGTTGTGGTTGCGGATCGCCAACGGGTTGCTACGATAGTATGATGTTGCTTGTCATAGCAGTGCTCTTCTGAAACCTGCCTGTGGCTTTAAAGGACACTGTGATTTCTGCTATATACATAAATGGTTCATGACGTAAAAAAATAAAATGCCAATCCTAAATTTGCTGCTTCTTCTTGATTTTGTCTCCCAAAAAGCAGAATAGAAAGCGATCAAAAATCGATGTGGCAAAAAATGGTACCATTAAAAACTCCAACTCATCCCACAAAAAACAAGCCCTGCATGTGGCTTTAGAGGAGACTGATTTCTGCTATATATACAAACGGTGAATGGCATAAAAAAATATATAACAATCCTTGATTTGCTGTTTTCTCTTTATTTTGTCTCAAAAAAAGCAAAATAGTAAGCGATCAAAAATCATTATGTGGCCTAAAATGGTACCAATAAAAACCTCCAGTTCATGCCACAAAAACAAGTCCTCACATGACTCTGTTGGCAGAAAAATAAAAAATATTATAGGCTTCAAAATTCAGTGATGCAAATATCCTTTGTAAAAACAGTGTGACAGTAGCTCAAAAACCCTAAATAACTGTGATATCGCTGTAATTGTACGGACGTGAGGAAAAGTAAAAACAAGCCATAACAGTTCAGATCACCTCCCTTTTGCCCCATCAAAAATAAAGATAAAAAAATTAAAAATATATATATTGCCAAATTCAGAAAAGTCTGATCTATCAAACTATACAAATAATTATCCATTTGGTAAACATCGTAAACAAAACAAATTCAAGAGTGCCAAATTGATGATTTTTTGTCTTTGCAATACAGCAAAAAATGATGTAACGAGTGATCAAAAAGTCATATCTTTCCCAAAATGGGTTAATAAAAACATCATATTGCCCCACAAAAATTAAGCCACACACAGCTCCATCAACTGAAACATAAAAATGTTAAGGGTTTTGAAAATTGGAGACAAAACCCGCAAATTTATTTTGTAAATTTCTGATTTATTTTTCACCACTAAAATAAAAATAAAAAAAACCCCATGTTTAGTATCACCGAAACCATACTGATGAGCAGAATCATATTGCCTGGTCATTTGACCACAAACTGTATTCAGTAAAATCACTTCCTGAAAAAACATGTCAGAATTGTGGTTTTTTCACAATATCTCCACATTTTAAATTTAAATGTTGTCCCCATTTTCCAGTATACTATGTACTATTAATTGAAAAGTAAACTTGTCCAACAAAAAACAAGCAATTATATCGCTATGAGGACAGAAAAATAACAAAGCTATGCTTCTGTGAAGAAGGGGAGGAAAAAAAACAAATACACAAAAAAATGGTAATTGGCCACATTGTGAAAGGGTTAATGAGGACATCAGAATGTATCCGCTCCTGGAAGGTATATATGCTTCTGTGTGTATGTGCTCTGTGTATGTAGGTGTCTGTATAAAAGTGCTCGATATATACATTTATGTGTATGTATGTTCTCAGTGTATACATGTGTGTGCATGCTCAATGTATACATGTTTGTGTTCTCAGTGTATACATGTGTGTTATATTTATGTGTACATATGTGTATGTGTGTATGTATGTGCTCAGTGTATATATCTGTGTGTAGTTGCTAAGTGTATACAAACCCTGAAAAAAGTTCTGTCGCTTATCCATGTTGTTCAGGTGAACTCTTAACCAGAGATCACTTGTTGCCTATTGCCTGGCCTAATTGGTGTGGAACAAGTGCATGCGTAAAGAATTCACGTCAGACACAGTCAGATGAGAAATCTCTTCTTGATCACAGTAAATATGGCAGCCAAGAGACCAGAACAGAACATGCGGCCTCTGATATAGACTAGGGGCGTACACAAGTTCGGATATGCCCATTTAGTGGAACAGTTCATGGGGCTAGCCAATGGGGAGATCTGTGTTGCTGTTGATGGGCTGGTCTGACGTCAGGGGATGAATCCTTGGTGTCATCTGATCTGTGGGTTGGTCTTCTAGCTTGGCCAGTGGGTCTTTTCCTTATATGGTGGCCTTCTTACATCTGGACATTCCTTGTATTCCAAGCAAGGTGTGGAGAACAGGAATGGTGGCCATCTTCAAATCGGTGTTATGTGTATGATCTGAAACCTGAATTATGTAAGGCAAATCGACATATTTCCCACAATCTCTTGTCAAGAGGTTAATTAAGTATTTGATGGAAAGGTCCTCCTCAACAATGTTATGTAAATAAAAGCTTATAACCTGACTTTAATTTCATCCATTGGTTTTATAAATTACACTTTTGAAAGCTGAAACCCTCACAAATTTGGTTTAGGTTATGAAAATAAAGTTGCTGCAAAGCTGAAAAATTCGATAATTTAATGAATACAGAAAGGTCAGATTTTGGCAAGACAAACGTTTTGTCGCCTTGTCATATAATGCACCCAATCCTAGTTTACATCCTCACCTGTGCTCACTAAATTATCGCTTAATTAGTGGGTGTGTATAAAAAGAAACCCAGCACCCCAGACCTTCAGTTGAACTGCAACTTGACCTCTGAGAACATGCCAAAAATTCACCATGTGACCAAAGCCTTGATTATCAAGAGGCTAAAAAACAGATCCACTGCAGAGGTGGCTGGCACCCTAAATGTGTCAGTGTCAAGTACAAAGAATTAAAAAAAGATTTGAAGAAACTGGAGATGGTTTTGACAAGCCCAGGTCCGGCAGACGCCGCAAGACAACTGTTCAGGAGGAACGTTTGTTGGTTAGAAAATCCAAAGCCAGCCCCTCTTCCACTGCAGCAGAGCTCCAAAAGGCCTGGTCACCTCAAGTCCGTGTCAACTAGAACAGTTTGTAGGATTCTGTCTCGAAATAGCCTCCATGGTCGAATCAGTGCCCAGAAGCCAGCACTAAACAAAAGGCAATTAAAAAAATGTGTGGCATTTGTTGAGTCCCACAGCCTGCTAAACAGATGGATGCTGGAAAAGTGGCAGAAGGTGGATTTCTCTGATGAATCTTCAGTTGAATTACACCACAACTGATGCAAATACTGCAGGAGACCTACTGGAGCCCGTATGGAACTAAAATACACCCAGAAAACAGTTACGTTTGGTGGTGGAAAGATCATGGTCTGGGGTTACATTCAGTATGGGGGTGTGCGAAACATTTGCAAGGTGGAAGGCAATATCAATAGCCTAAAATATAAAGTATTAACCCCTTCTTACATTCCCAATCAGAAAAGGGGTCAAATTCTGCAGCAGGATGGTGCTCCATCTCATACATGCATCTCTACAACAGAGTTCCTCCTGGCAAAGAAGATCAAGGTGGTCAAGGACTGGCCAGCCCAGTCACCAGACATGAACATCATTGAGCATGTTTGGGGTAGGATGAAAGAGGAAACTTGGAAGACAAAACCAAACAATCTAGATGAACTCTGGGAGGCATGTAAGATGCATTCTCTGCTATTCCTGATGACTTCATCAATAAATTGTATGAATTATTGTTGAGCCGCATGGATGCAGTCCTTCAAGCTCATGGAAGTCACACAAAATATTAAATATGGCTCTAATAGCACCACAACTTCATTCACCAATGTTATGCAACATATCTTTGTATTAGAAGTTAATTCTTTGTTTAAATTTCAAATTACTTTCTGTGGGCGACAAAACTTTTGTCTTGCCAAAATCTGACCTTTCTGTGTTCATTAAATGATCAATATTTCAGCTTTGCAACAACTTTATTTTCATAACCAAAACCAAATTTGGGAGGGTTTCAGCTTTCAAAAGAGTAATTTATAAAACCAATGGATGAATTTAGAGTCAGGTTACAAGCTTTTATTTACATAACTTGGATAAGTGACAGAAATTCTGTCAGGGAGTGTAAATGTGTGTGCTGTTTGTGTGTACATGTGTATGTATGTGCTCAGTGCATACATCTATGTGTACTTGCTCAGTGTATACATGTGTGTGTGCTGTTTGTGTGTACATATGTGTATGTGCAGTCATATGAAAAAGTTTGGGCACCCCTATTAATGTTAACCTTTTTTCTTTATAACAATTTGGGTTTTTGCTATTTCAGTTTCATATATCTAATAACTGATGGACTGAGTAATATTTCTGGATTGAAATGAAGTTTATTGTACTAACAGAAAATGTGCAATCCGCATTTAAACAAAATTTGACCAACACAAAAATATGAGCACCTCAACATAAAAGTGACATTAATATTTTGTAGATCCTCCTTTTGCAAAAATCACAGCCTCTAGTCGCTTCCTGTAGCTTTTAATGAGTTCCTGGATCCTGGATGAAGGTATATTTGACCATCCTGTTTACAAAACAATTCCAGTTCAGCTAAGTTTGATGGTCGCCGAGCATGGACAGCCGCTTCAAATCATCCCACAGATTTTCAATGATATTCAGGTCTGGGGACTGGGATGGCCATTCCAGAACATTGTAATTGTTCCTCTGCATGAATGCCTGAGTAGATTTGGAGCGGTGTTTTGGGTCATTGTCTTGCTGAAATATCCATCCCCTGCGTAACTTCAAGTTCGTCACTGATTCTTGCACATTATTTTCAAGAATCTGCTGATACTGAGTTGAATCCATGCGACCCTCAACTTTAACAAGATTCCCGGTGCCGGCATTGGCCACACAGCCCCAAAGCATGATGGAACCTCCACCAAATTTTACTGTGGGTAGCAAGTGCTTTTCTTGGAATGCCGTGTTTTTTTGCCTCCATGCATAACGCCTTTTTGTATGACCAAACAACTCAATCTTTGTTTCATCAGTCCACAGGACCTTCTTCCAAAATGTAACTGGCTTGTCCAAATGTTATTTTGCATACCTCAGGCGACTCTGTTTGTGGCACGCTTGCAGAAACGGCTTCTTTCGCATCACTCTCCCATACAGCTTCTCCTTGTGCAACGTGCGCTGTATTGTTGACCGATGCACATTGACACCATCTGCAGCAAGATGATGCTGCAGGTCTTTGGAGGTGTTCTGTGGATTGTCCTTGACTGTTCTCACCATTCTTCTTCTCTGCCTTTCTGATATTTTTCTTGGCCTGCCACTTCTGGGCTTAACAAGAACTGTACCTGTGTTCTTCCATTTCCTTACTATGTTCCTCACAGTGGAAACTGACAGTTTAAATCTCAGAGACAACTTTTTGTATCCTTCCCCTGAACAACTATGTTGAATAATCTTTGTTTTCAGATCATTTGAGAGTTGTTTTGAGGAGCCCATGATGCCACTCTCCATAGGAGATTCAAATAGGAGAACAACTTGCAAGTGGCCACCTTAAATACCTTTTCTCATGATGATGATGATGATGATGATGATAATGATGATGATGATGATGATGACACCTGCCTATGAAGTTCAAAGCTCAATGAGGTTACAAAACCAATTTAGTGCTTTAGTAAGTCAGTAAAAAGTAGTTAGGAGTGTTCAAATCAAGAACTTGATAAGGGTGCCCATACTTTTGCACCGGTCAAATTTTGTTTAAATGCGGATTGCACATTTTCTGTTAGTCCAATAAACCTCATTTCAATCCAGAAATATTACTCAGTCCATCAGGTATTAGATATATGAAACCGAAATAGCTGTTGCAAAAACCCAAATTGTTCTAAAGAAAAAAGGTTAACATTAATAGGGGTGCCCAAACTTTTATGACTGTATGTGCTCAGTGTATAAATGTGTGTATATGCTCAGTGTATACATATGTGTATATGCTGAGTGTATACATGTGTGCTTTTTGTGTGTACATATGCTTATGTATGTGCTCAGTGTGTACCCAGTGTTTGCCCAGATAACCACTTTGTCTATTACCGGACCTTTTATCAAAATTTCCATGTGGACCTGGACGCACGATGTGTCTTCATGTCAGTCTTTACTATACTTCTGGCATTCAGTTCAGAAACCAGTCCAGGACGTCCTGCCTCAACAATGCTGTAGATCCCAACCAGATAAGCTAATGATAGACCACACAATGAAATTCATTGTGGTACCCACAGACCCTAAATGGAAAATGGCAAACAGACTGGGGAAAAACAGGCGTTTGGAATCCACTTTCATGCAATTTTATTTACAGGAATGAAGTCAAATTCCCTTATTTTTTAATTTTTTTGCAAAGTTTCATAGTTTTCATGCTGGAAATAATTATTGGGAAAAAAAAATAAAAATAATTAGCTAATATTTAGAGAAGACCTGTCACTAAATAAAAAGTGGCATATTTTTTTGCTCTTATTTTAATCCTGCTGTTACCCTTAATATTTTGTTGTTTTTTTTTAAATTCTTCATACGGTTTCAGAGATATGGGCCTTTATATTTAGTGCTATTTGTTCTGGTATTTGTCAAGGGGGTGTGGCTCATAGGGAAATAATGCAGAGTAGTCTAAAGACACGCCCCAGAGGATCCTGTGCCAGCTATTAAAAATATAAAAATCTCCATACTCAGTAGAGAAGTGGGCAAAAAAAATAAAAGCAAAAACTGGCCACTGCTGACAAGTCCTCTTTAAAGGGAACCTGTTACCGGATGTTTATAATACTTAGCTAACGGTCGGTTCGGTGCAGACTGGTCGGATGAGTGTCTCCGTTCTCCAGGACCGGCGCCTCCTTTTTCGACCATCTTTGTCCTCCTTCTGAAGATAGTGTGGATGACGCATTCTACATCATCTACACTAGCCGACAGTGAGGTCCTGCGGAGGCACACTACAACACTTTGATCTGCCCAGCTCAGGGAAGATCAAAGTGCACATGCGCAGAACCTCACTGTCGGCTCACTCTCACTGTTGTTGGAAGACAAATCTCCGTCCCAGTCTCAGGTCTTTTGCAGTCTCCAACAGGTTTTCTTCAAGAATGGTCCTGTATTTGGCTCCATCCATCTTCCCATCAATTTTAACCATCTTCCTGGTCCCTGCCGAAGAAAAGTAGGCCCAAACCATGATGCTGCCACCACCATGTTTGACAGTGGGGATGGTGTGTTCAGGGTGATGAGCTGTGTTGTTTTACGCCAAACATATCGTTTGGCATTCTGCCCAAAAAGTTCGATTTAGGTTTCATCTGACCAGAGCACCTTCTTCCACATGTTTGGTGTCTCCCAGGTGGCTTGTGGCAAACTTTAAACAACACATTTTATGGATATCTTTGAAAAATGGCTTTCTTCTTGCAACTCTTCCATAAAGGCCAGATTTGTGCAGTGTACGACTGATTGTTGTCCTATGGACAGACTCTCCCACCTCAGCTGTAGATCTCTGTAGTTCATCCAGAGTGATCATGGGCCTCTTGGCTGCATCTCTGATCAGTCTTCTCCTTGTTTGAGATGAAAGTTTGGATGGACGGCCGGGTCTTGGTAGATCTGCAGTGGTATGATACTCCTTCCATTTCAATATGATCGCTTGCAAAGTGCTTCTTGGGATTTTTAAAGTTTTGGAAATCTTTTTGCAACCAAATCCGGCTTTAAACTTCTCCACAACAGTATCACGGACCTGCCTGTTGTGTTCCTTGGTCTTCATCATGCTCTCTGCGCTTTAAATAGAACAGTGAGACTATCACAGAGCAGGGGCATTTATACGGAGACTTGATTACACACAGGGGCTTATATTTATCACCATCAGTCATTTAGGACAACATTGGATCATTCAGAGATCCTCAATGAACTTCTGGAGTGAGTTTGCTGCACTGAAAGTAAAGGGGATGAATAATATTGCACACCCAAATTTTCAGTTATTTATTTTTTACAAAAATTTAAAATAAGCAATAAATTTCATTCAACTTCACAATTGTGTCCCACTTGTTGTTGATTCCTCACCAGAACATTACATTTTTTATCTTTATGTTTGAAGCCTGTAATTTGGGAAAAGGTTGAAAAATTCAAGGGGGCCGAATACTTTTGCAAGGCACTGTACCTTGTAGTATGGCCCCCACAGCCCTCCACTTAGTATAATGGCCCCCACATCTCTTTACTTAGTTTGATTACTCCCATAGCCCCCTACTCAATATGATGACCCCCTACTTAGTATGAGGGTCCCACAGCATGATATTTTGAGAAAGTAGTCAAGAAACAGATTTATTAGGGAGAATATTTATTTTTGGGGGATACCAGGAGGTTGTAACTGTCTATAATATTATATTTTGAAGCTGTGCCATAAAGGCAGTCAATCCCCTGCAGCCATAAAATACAGCAGCATTCTCCTCATTGGTAACATTAATACTTTCCAGATAGTGTTTATTACGTTTGTGTTATAAAAAAAAGTACATGAAAAGGTAAAGTTACCAACTAAGCAAAAGTGTGAACCCAAGCGCTGAAGATGAAAGCCCTTCATGCAGAATAATAGTTCTCTGCAAATGTGTCATCTGTACATAGTATGGACGAGCTGCAAAACCTTCCCAGGAAATGCCCCATTGCTTCTAATTAGATTCTGTGCCAGAAAAAAATCCTCCATAATCACTCACTGCTCAGAAATGATTCTTATGTTTATCCAATCAGAATTATTGATTGAAATTAAGTAAAACAATAAATGACAAGTCGTCGTGGCAAAAACGTTTTCACTTTTGCCATTTTTGCACCGGTCACAGCCAGTTCACTGTTATATGGCGCCTCCTGGTGTTACATACTTGTTATGACTCCCCCTGCTGTTATATACTTGTTATGTCGCCCTCTGCTGTTATATACTTGTTATGGCGCTTCCTGCTGTTACATACTTGTTATGACACCCCCTGCTGTTACATATTTGTTATGGCGCCCCCTGCTGTTACATACTTGTTATGACACCCCCTGCTTTTACATACTTGTTATGGTGCCCCCTGCTGTTGCATACTTGTTATGTCGCCCCCTGGTGTTGTATTCTTATTATGCCACCACCTGCTGTTATATATTTGTTATGTCACCCTCTGCTGTTACATACTTGTTATGGCGCCTCCTGCTGTTACATATTTGTTATGGTGCCCCCTGCTGTTATATACTTGTTATGGCACCCCCTGGTGTTATATACTTGTTATGACGCCCCCTGCTATTACATACTTGTTATGGCGCCCCCTGCTGTTATATACTTGTTATGACGCCCCCTGCTGTTATATACTTGTTATGGCGCCTCCTGCTGTTACATATTTATTATGGCTCCCCCTGCTGTTACATACTTGTTATGGTGCCCCCTGCTTTTACACACTTGTTATGTCGCCCCATGGTGTTATAATCTTATTATGCCACAACCTGCTGTTATATACCTGTTATGTCGCCCCCTGCTGTTACATACTTGTTATGGTTCCCCCTGCTGTTATATACTTGTTATGGTGCCTCCTGCTGTTATATATTTGTTATGTCGCCCCCTGCTGTTACATACTTGTTATGTCGCCCGCTGCTGTTACATACTTGTTATGGTGCCCCCTGCTATTATATACTTGTTATGGTGCCTTATGCAGTTACATACTTGTTATGGTGCCCCCTGCGGTTATACACTTGTTATGGTGCCCCTTGCTGTTACATACTTGTTATGGTGCCCCCTGCTGTTATACACTTGTTATGGTGCCCCCTGCTGTTACATACTTGTTATGGTGCCCCCTGCTGTTATACACTTGTTATGTCGCCCTCTGATGTTACATACTTGTTATGGCGCCTCCAGCTGTTACATATTTGTTTTTTGCGCCCCCTGCTGTTACATACTTGTTATGACGCCCCCTAGTGTTGCATACTTGTTATGGCACCTCCTGCTGTTACATACTTGTTATGGCTCCTCCTGCTGTTACACACTTCTAATGGCGCCCCCTGGTGTCATATTCTTATTATGCCACCACCTGCTGTTATATACTTGGTATGGCGCCCCCTGCTGTTACATACTTGTAATGGCGCCCCCTGGTGTTATATTCTTATTATGCCACCACCTGCTGTTATATACTTGTTATGTCGCCTCCTGCTGTTACATACTTGTTATGGCACCCCTTGCTGTTACCTACTTGTTATGCCACCACCTGCTGTTACATACTTGTTATGTGGGGGAGGGGTTGATGTTACGTATTTGGGAAAGACCTCCCCACCCCACAATTCATGACCCTCATAGCATTATACCCCAAAATTCATTATATGGCACTGATGGCATCCTCCTAACCCCACAATACATTATATGGCTATATGGTTATAAATAAACAATAATAATAATAATAATATGGCTCTCATAGCATCCTCCCCACCCCACAATTCATTATAATGCACTGATAGTGTCCTCCCCACCCCACAATTTATTAAATGGCCCCCATAGCATCCACTCCACCTCACAATTCATTATATGGTTGTCATAGCATCCTCTCCACCCCACAATTCATTATAAGGCCCTGATAGAGTCCTTCCCCCAACCCACAGTTCATTATTGGACCATGATAGCATCTTCTCCCACCTCCCAATTCATTATGAAGTTAGCAGGCATGAATTGTGGGGGGAGGACACAGGACTGAAACAAAGGCTATGTGCACACATTCAAATCCTGGTGTGTTGGTAGGAAGAACACTGCATAAAATACACGTTTTTACATGCATTTTTGTTGCATGTTTTTTCCCAATCATTAGTATGGGTGAAATATGCTGCAAAAACACTGCAAGAACTGACCTGCTGCAGATCTGAATCTGCTGAGATCTGCAAAGAAAAAATAAGCAACTTGTACATGAGATTTGCTTTTACTGTAAAATTCTGCTCATTCTCTGTGCCAAAATCGCAGTGTGTGCACATAGCCTTGAAATTAATGGTGGGGGGATGGGGGGGAGAGTCACAGCAGAGATTATAGTCAATAGTGCCAGCTTATTATACTTTATATTGTAAACCCTGTGTGGCTAATTGTATAATATATAGTCTGGTACATATTTATATTCAGGGGTGCAGTGTGGGGGATTTTTTGTTCAGGAGGCAAATGTGTATATACAATATATGTGACCTTGCTATTTTCAGAGCTGCGGTGATCAGTGTGACAAGATGAGTCGTGGCTGGAAGATGGTGACATGAAGGTCCGATCAGATGGAGAAGAAACAACAGAAAACTAATCAAATAAGATGTCAGCGGTAAGTAACTTTATGAATATATTTACTCTGTGGTGTATGAGTTGGAGTAATGCTGTTATACACCGTGTGCAGAATTATTAGGCAAGTTGTATTTTAGAGGATTTTTTTTATTATTGATATCAAAGCTTAATATTTTTGGAAGTTAGAGTGGGGGTTTTTAGATTTGGCTATCTCAGGCTTCCGCCACACATCCGTGAAAAACGTGCGTGTTTGGTCCGTTTCCGTGTATACTGGAGACACGGCCAAACGTGCACCAATGTTACTATATCTCAGCGGTTACACTTGCGTTTTTGGTTATGTCCGTTTGTCCGTCTCCGTGATGCGTTTTGTGGGCCGTGTCTCACGCCAGCATGTCCGTTTTATTCACGCAACACGCAGCACGGACCCAATGAAAGTCAATGGGTCTGTGCGCACGTCCGAGTGACACGGACGCATCTCTGTTTGTTCCCTGTATGTTTTGTGCTTTTTTCATGTGATGTCAGTCTTTTTTCTTTTTATGTTTCGTTCTCTCCCTCAGTCCGTCGGTCGGTCTCTATGTCTGTCTGTCCCTCTAGCTGTCTGTCGGTCAGTTCCCCCCTCTCTCATACTTACCATTCCCCGATCTCCGGTGCGGCGCTGTTCTGCTGTTATAAAAACTCCGGCGGCTTTTCCTCTTTTGAAAAAGCCGGCCGCCCATTAATCAATCTCGTATTCCCTGCTTTACCCGCCCACCGGCGGCTGTGATTGGTTGCAGTGAGACACGCCCACCACGCTGAGTGACAGGTGTCACACTGCACCCAATCACAGCAGCCGGTGGGCGTGTCTATACTGTGCAGTAAAATAAATAAATAAATAATTAAAAAAACCGGCGTGCGGTCCCCCCCCATTTTAATACCAGCCAGATAAAGCCATACGGCTGAAGGCTGGTATTCTCAGGATGGGGAGCTCCACGTTATGGGGGGCCCCCCACCCTAACAATATCAGTCAGCAGCCGCCCAGAATTGCCGCATACATTATATGCAACAGTTCTGGGGCTGTACCCGGCTCTTCCCGATTTACCTGGTGCGTTGGCAAATCGGGGTAATAAGGAGTTATTGGCAGCCCATAGCTGCCAATAAGTCCTAGATTAATCATGTCAGGCGTCTATGAGACACCCTCCATGATTAATCTGTAAGTTACAGTAAAAAAAACACACACACATGAAAAAATCCTTTATTAGAAATAAAAAACACAAACACATTCCCTCATTACCAATTTATTAACCCCGACAAACCCTCCATGTCCGGCGTACTCCACGGTCCTCCAGCGTCGCGTCCAGCTCTGCTGCATGCAGGTGACAGGAGCCGCAGAAGACACAGCCGCTCCTGTCACCTGCACGCAGCTAATGAGATGAGTAGCGCGATCAGCTGCTGTCAGTCAGGTAACTCGCGGCCACCGCTGGATCCAGCGGTGCCGCGAATAACCTCAGTGACAGCAGCTGATCGCGCTACTCATCTCATTAGCTGCGTGCAGGTGACAGGAGCGGCTGTGTCTTCTGCGGCTCCTGTCACCTGCATGCAGCAGAGCTGGACGCGACGCTGGAGGACCGTGGAGTACGCCGGACATGGAGGGTTTGTCGGGGTTAATAAATTGGTGATGAGGGAATGTGTTTGTGTTTTTTATTTCTAATAAAGGATTTTTTCATGTGTGTGTGTTTTTTTACTGTAACTTACAGATTAATCATGGAGGGTGTCTCATAGACGCCTGACATGATTAATCTAGGACTTATTGGCAGCTATGGGCTGCCAATAACTCCTTATTACCCCGATTTGCCAACGCACCAGGGTAAATCGGGAAGAGCCGGGTACAGCCCCAGAACTGTCGCATATAATGTATGCGGCAATTCTGGGCGGCTGCTGGCTGATATTGTTAGGCTGGGGGGCTCCCCATAACGTGGAGCTCCCCATCCTGAGAATACCAGCCTTCAGCCGTATGGCTTTATCTGGCTGGTATTAAAATGGGGGGGGACCGCACGCCGGTTTTTTTAATTATTTATTTATTTATTTTACTGCACAGTATAGACACGCCCACCGGCTGCTGTGATTGGGTGCAGTGTGACACCTGTCACTCAGCATGGTGGGCGTGTCTCACTGCAACCAATCACAGCCGCCGGTGGGCGGGTAAAGCAGGGAATACGAGATTGATTAATGGGCGGCCGGCTTTTTCAAATTAGAAAAAGCCGCCGGAGCAGTGTGAACGCCGTGCAGCGCCGGGGATCGGGGATCGGTGAGTATGAGAGAGGGGGGGACACTTCAGTCACTCGGGGGATTACCGGTCACCGGTGAATCCTTCACAGGTGACCGCTAATCAGTACACGGCACAAAGACAGAGCCTCGGCATGACAATGAAGTCGGGTGAAGTTCACCCGAGTTCATTCTCATCCCGCTACTCTGTCTTCCGACATGTAGTAACGACATTTTGCATCACACACGTACATTTCACACGGACAACACATACACATGTCAGTTATTTCACTCACGCACACACGGACATTCCACACGCACATACGGCTAGCATACGGGATACACACGCAGGCCACACATACCATAAAAACGGACATAAAAAACGGAAAACGGACCCGAAAAACGGCCCGTTTTACACGGACGTGGTTTTCACGGATGTGTGGCGGAGCCCTTAGGAGCATATCTGTTTGTGCAGGTAACTATTACTGTGCAGAATTATTAGGCAACTTAATAAAAACCAAATATATTCCCATCTCACTTGTTTATTGTCACCAGGTAAACCAATATAACTGCACAAAATTTAGAAATAAACATTTCTGACATGCAAAAACAAAATCCAAAAAATGAGTGACCAATATAGCCCCCTTTCTTTATGATGACACTCAGCAGCCGACCATCCATAGAGTCTGTCAGTTGCTTGATCTGTTTACGATCAACATTGTGTGCAGCAGCCACCACAGCCTCCAGACACTGCTCCGAGAGGTGTACTGTTTTCCCTCCCTGTAGATCTTACATTTTATGAGGGCCCACAGGTTCTCTATGGGGTTCAGTTCAGGTGAACAAGGGGCCATGTCATTATTTTTTCATCTTTTAGACCTTTACTGGCCAGCCACGCTGTGGAGTAGTTGGATGCATGTGGTGGAGCATTGTCCTGCATGAAAATCATGTTTTTCTTGAACGATACTGACTTCTTCCTGTACCACTGCTTGAAGAAGTTGTCTTCCAGAAACTGGCAGCAGGTCTGGGAGTTGAGCTTCACTCCATCCTCAACCCGAAAAGGTTCCACAAGTTCATCTTTGATGATACCAGCCCATACCAGTGCCCACCTCCACCTTGCTGGCGTCTGAGTCGGAGTGGGGCTCTCTGCCCATTACTGATCCAGCCTCTGGCCCATCCATCTGCCCATCAAGAGTCACTCTCATTTCATCAGTCCATAAAACCTTTGAAAAATCAGTCTTAAGATATTTCTTGGCCCAGTCTTGAGGTTCTATCTTATGTTTCTTGGTCAGAGGTGGCCGTTTTTCAGCTTTCCTTACCTTGGCCATGTCCCTGAGTATGGCACACCTTGTGTTTTTTGATACTCCAGTAACGTTTCAGCTCTGAAATATGGCCAAACTGGTGGCAAATGGCATCTTGGCAGATTCACGCTTGATTTTCCTCAATTCATGGGCAGTTATTTTATGCCTTTTTTGCCCAACACGCTTCTTGCGACCCTGTTGGCTATTTGCCATGAAACGCTTGATTGTTCGGTGATCACGCTTCAAAAGTTTGTCAGTTTCAAGACTGCTGCATCCCTCTGCAACACCTCTCACAATTGTGGACTTTTCAGAGCCCGTCAAATCTCTCTTCTGACCCATTTTGCCAAAGGAAAGGAAGTTGCCTAATAATTAAGCACACCTTATATAGGGTGTTGATGTCATTACACCACACCCCGCCTCATTACAGAGATGCACATCACCTGATTTACATAATTGGTAGTTGGCTCTCAGCCTATACAGCTTGGAGTAGGACAACCTGTATAAAAAGTATCATGTGATCACAATACTCATTTGCCTAATAATTCTGCACACAGTGTATGTTAAATCCCTTAGGCCACATTCTCACATGTAGGTGATATGTCCGTGTGTCACCAGACTGTTTTATTAGACATCAAATGGACTCAAAGTTTCATAGATCCATTCACAAATCTGTGAAAAATCGTGGATCTGAGAATGAGATCTGTGAGACTCCGAGCATGTGCTGTTCTGATCTGATTATGAGGAATAGCTCATACACCATGGGTCGGTGAGCTGTCCGAGAAAAATAAAGTCAGGCAGCACACCGACATTGCACACGGATGCAAGCATGTAGCACATGTATATCACTGTTCATTAGTATTTACCGTACTCACTATGTAGAGTGCCGACCTTAATTACATAGTTTCCTCTTTTATTATGTATAACACTGTCCCTTATTAGCATCCTCGCTAGTTATGTATAGCACCATCCCTTATTTTTTAGCGTTCTCAATTGTTATGTACAGCATCATCTCTCATATAGCGTATTCACATTATTTTTGTTATTCACAGCACCCTCTTTTTATTATATAATCCTCTCTTGTTAGATATAAAATGACTGCAGGTGAAACAACATCTGACCAGAAGACCAGTCCATCAGAAAATAATCCTTACCATGTTCCATTAGCAGTCATGTCATTTTATATGGATGAAGAGAGGATGCTCTGAAATAAAGAGAGGGGGCAATAAATAGCAAAAATAACAAGAGAATTAGGTATGTAAAGTACGGCAATGTACATAACAAGACAGGGCACTATGCAATATATATATATATGTATATATAGATAAATATTTATATTTGTAACTTTGTCATTATAAAAGGAGGGGGGCCAAGGCACAATTTCTTGCACAGGGTCCCCAGGATGTCAGTGTCCGCCCCTGCCAAGAATAGAAGTAGTGCAGGTTACAAACACTCGATTTGTACCAGATATAGGAGAGAAGCCAAAGTCCATATGAGTCACAGGATCCGCAAGTGTATTACCAGAATATGGAGCCCATTTTGGAAGCTGATCGTCTATACTACAAGTTGTAGCCGTGTATTCATGAACCATGAAATGTTTTTTTGTTTAGTGTTTATCTTTGTTATTATGCATTTGGTTGCTTTTGAATACATTTTGTCATATACTGTTGGACCTTGTTGTGATGCATGATGTTTGATATATCAGATTTCTAGGTGATCTCGGTTTGAGCCTTGTTTATTTGTTGATTATGTTCATGCATGCATTTGCACTTTATAAAGTGGTCCATCATTATTACTGTATGTTTGAACATTAGGTATATTTATAGATGAATATATAATTAATATATATTTATGATTCAGATCTTGCATTTTGCACATAATTGTTTACAAATATATGTCATTAGTTTATAAGATACTGCTTGGATTTCTGAATTTCGTATATTTGCACAGCATAATTGTTTACAGGTATATACCAATTGGATTACTTTTTTTGGCAGTTTTGTACACTGATCACAATAGATATTAAAATCTAATATAAAAATCTGAGTGTATGTATGTGTGTATGTATGTATGAGTGTGTGTATGTTCGCTAAAGGAATCCGCACCGTCGCATTTACAATCACGAAATTTTGCACAGACGCCTCATGTGACTCAGGGAACGTCATAGACTATGTTTTGACGGGAAAACTTAACCCTGCGCTTTACAGTTACTCTCCAAAAACCTGCCTCTATTAAAGTGAATGGAGCTGTGAGTTATTAGGTTATTAATAGCAGCTGTGATTGGTTGATATATATATATATATATATATATATATATATATATATATATATATATATATGTATATATATATGTATATATCCCTCAGGCAGGTAGGCCACTGAGGAGCTGTCAACCAGGCTCTGTGGGTGCAGATTTAGCAGCAGCAGGGAGAGAGGATACTGAGGAGCTGTCTACCAGGCTCTGTGGGTGCAGATTTAGCAGCAGCAGGGAGAGAGGACGCTGAGGAGCTGTCTACCAGGCTCTGTGGGTGCAGATTTAGCAGCAGCAGGGAGAGAGGATGCTGAGGAGCTGTCTACCAGGCTCTGGGTGGACATTTAGCAGCAGCAGAGAGGGAGAACACTGAGGAGCTGTCAACCAGGCTCTGTGGGTGGAGCTTTAGTAGCAGGGAGGGAGGATGCTGATGAGATGTCAACCAGGCTCTGTGGGTGGAAATTTAGCAACAGCAGCAGGGAGGGAGGATGCTGGGGAGCTGTCAACCAAGCTCTATGAGTGGAGATTTAGCAGCAGCAGGGACGGAGGACAATAAGGAGTTGTCAACCAGACTCTGTGGGTGAAGATTTAGCAGCAGCAAGGAGGGAGGGAGGCACTTAGGTACAGTAAATCAGGCTAGGTGGGCAGAAACTAAGCTTAAAGGAAACCTGACAGGTTCCCTTTAAGCTTTCATTAAGGATTCTATAGTCATTCTGAAATGGATTTTCCCAGTAGTGATAATAATTTTTACAGTTATAAAATATGCTGATGGATCCACTTTATTTGCAATTTGTAAAGAATAAAATTAACTAAACTCACTAATTTAGAAAAAAAAACCCTGTGCAGAATTGCTTTGTGTGAGCACAGTCTTATAGGACCTTTACACGGTATTTCATGCTAAGGACTTGGTTCATCTGGTCACAGAACAAAACCGAACTTATAGACTTATAGACTCTATAGGACAGAAAGCAAATATGGCTTTTTTTGATGTATGGTTGGAGATAAAAGCTGAGCAATGCACATATATCTTTCAGTCACCTCCTACATCGAGCTTCTGAAATACATTTTAGTACCTGAGATTTAAGGCTTGTTTCATAATGTGACAAGATTCTCGCATTGAGTAATAAAAGTTGATAGATGTTATTGCCTCCTTGATATTTCTCTGAAGTATTTACCATTAATATGTTATGGATTTGTGTAGTGAAGACTGATAGTATTGCTTTTACTGATCAGCGGTGAAGCCTTGTCCTCAGCCCATAAAGACCCCCAAAAATATATAAAATATATAAAACTGATACCTTATAAAAGGCAAATTAAAGAGACAGTAAACTGCATAATATTTTTACCATTGTACGTGAATTTTTTTGAAAATTCTATTTATATACTAGATTGGACTATGATTTTTTTTGCATATGCTATACTGTATGTTTCAGAAGGTTCCTCCCTTGCAGGCTTCATCTCTATTTTACTTTTTTCAAGTGCTATTTGCTTTTATGTTCACCTATGCTCAATAGCACTGCACTCTACACCTCAGCTGAACAAGTGGTGGAATAGGGATGAGCGAATCCCAACGGTAAAGGTTGGGGTTCATACCGGACACCTAGTGTCTGGGGCTCGAACTCGAAGACGAACTTTTCACAGAAGTCAATGTTCGAGTTTAGGCGCTGTTCAGATGCTGAATAAAGTTTGTTGAAAGAAATTTGTGAGAAATTCCTATTGAGCCTTGTTCTGAGAAGGTTCTCAGAACGAGGCTCCATAGGATTTGATGGACATCATGGGACATTACATCATTGGACTACATTGGAACTTCGAGGGTTTATTTTTAATTAACAAATTAGTGAACAAGGGAGTATGGGGGGGTTCTTTATTCACCATTGGATTATGTGGGAACTTCAATGATTTTTGTAAATTAATAAATTGGTGAATGAGGGAGTGTTAATAAACATTTATTTCCTGTGTGCTTTTTTAATTCTACACTTGCCAGGTTAGTAATGGGGGTGTCTGATAGACGCTTTTCCATTGCTGGCTCGTGGGCTTGATGCTACCTGTCAATTCACAGCTGACATCAACCCTAAAAGTATTACCCCAATTGCTAACACACCAGAGCAATCGGGAAGATTCGGGAAAAGCACCAGAATTGGCTCATCTAATGGATGCACCAATTCTGGGGCAACTGCGGGCTGCTATTTTTAGGCTGGGAAGGCACAAATAACCATGGGCCTTCCCATCCTGATAATACCAGCCCGCAGCTGTCTGCTTTAGCATGGCTGGTTATCAAAAATAAAAGGAACCTCACACCATTTTTGTTAAAAAATATTTAATTAATTAAACGGCATGGGGTTCCGTCTAGTTTTGATAACCAGCCAAAGTAAAGCGGACAGCTGAAAAGATGTCCACTACTTGCTAGTACAATCTTTTCTCACCTCATGACCACTACATTCTGTACTACAACTCCAGAAGGAGCGGACACTACTTGCCATGATGTTTTATTACATTTAACAGCTGTACCATGTCTAGCAGATCCAGAAATGGTGGACTGTGTGATGCTCTCATACACTAAGGAGCACTGTACTCTTTAACCTTGGTTCCTGAAAGAATTGGCAATAAGTGTGTGATTTTCTTGCGCACTAAGTAGCACTGTGTAACATAAAGACTAAAGAGGTTGCTTGACTATAAATGGGGAACATTTCAGGAAGGAAGACTGGAAGGTAAGAGAGATATATTGTGAGCAGGGGGCATACTAATCCTGTGTGTAGTTGATGGACATCATTAGTGTCAGAGTATCCACGAGAGATACCTGGTGTACCGACAATAGTGAAGTCTGGTTCTGTTGTCCCTGTTAGTGATGCAAATTCTTTAAATAGATAACTATTAGTGATGAGCAAGTATGCTTGTTACTACTCGGTACTCGCACGAGTATCACTGTACTCGGGCTACTCAGCGGGGACCGAGTAATCTCGCGATACTCGTGCTGTACTCGTGGTCTTCATCCCTGCATGTTGGCGCTCTTTTGAGAGCCAGCCCTCATGCAGGGATTGGCTGGCAGACCACTGCAATGCCACAGCCCTGTTAGTTGTGGAATTGCAGTGATTGGCCGGCCCGCACAGCGTGACCGAGCCTTTATACCGGCGGGCGCGCTGTGCTCTGCTCACAGCCATCCAGACAGTCAGTGCAGGGAGAGGGTCGCTGCTTCAGGGAAAGGTTTGCGGCCCTTTATAGCTATTTCCGTAGCAGGGCTGCAAACAGTGTGACCAGAAGTCCTTCTCAGGACTATTCTAGTTGTATACAGGCAGGCAGGGTATAGCCAGGTCGGAGTACAGTAGCAGAGTCCTTCTCAGGACTATTGTTGCTATATACAGGCAGGGTATAGCCAGGTCGGAATACAGGCTAGTAGTGACCAGAAGAGTCCTTGTCAGGACTATTGTAGCAGTATACAGGCAGGCAGGCAGGCAGGCAGGGTATATAGCCATTCCTAGTGGTGACCGTATACCAGCCTTCATCATATCTGGGGCTGGTGTACACAGTCTAAAACAGTCCAGATAGTGTCAGACTTCTCAGTAATTTTTTCTGCTAAAAACCTGTTAGGTTCTTATTGCGTCCGTGCTTGCATTTAAAAACCGCACGTGTGTGCCTGTCGGTGGCAGCGTACAGGTGCACGATTTGCACAAACTATTATATAACGCACAAGTCTAGTGTATAATACACGTCAGTCAGCAGTGGCTGATAGTGTCAGACTTCTCAGTAATTTTTTTCTGCTAAAAACCTGTTAGGTTCTTAGTGCGTCCGTGCTTGCATTTAAAAACCGCACGTGTGTGCCTGTCGGTGGCAGCGTACAGGTGCACTTGTGTGCGTTTTTCACAAGCTATTATTATATAACGCACAAGTGTAGTGAATACACGTCAGCACAGCATTGCAAAATGCGCAAGGGCGTTGGCAAGGAACAAGGAAGTGGACGTGATGGTGGTGCAGACAGAGGCCGAGGTCGTGGGCAAGCTCTAATTTCGCCACAACAAAGGGCCACATCTAGTCGCTCGCACGTCCTGTCCCAAATTCTTGGGGACCGCAGCAGTACACCGCTCTTGAACCAAGACCAGTGTCAACAGGTTGTTAGTTGGATAGCGGATAATGCTTCCAGTCAGATTGGCACCACCACAAACACTCTGTCTTCCACACGGTCAAGTGTCAGTAGCCGTGATACTGCACCGCACATTTCAGAACCTGATCCTCCTTCCTACCACAAGGCTGAGTACACGTCCTCGGACATTAATGATCCCACACTTGGACACTCGGAAGAGCTGTTCACGTTTCAATTCGCACATTCTGGCCTCTCGCCAGCTCATGTTGAAGTGGGTCATGAGGAGATCGTATGTACAGATGCCCAAATATTTGAGCAGCCACGTTCTCACGAAGTTGGCAACGTGTCTCAACAAGGGGTGGACGATGATGAGACACAATTGTCAGGAAGTCAGGAGGAGGAGCAGGGTGCGGAAGAGGAAAACGACGTGGTGGATGATCCAGTAACTGACCCAACCTGGCAGGAGGATATGCAGAGCGAGGACAGCAGTGTACAGGGGGAGGGAGGCGTAGCATCCCAACAGGCAGTAAGAAGCAGGGTGGTGGCTCCAGGCAGAAGTCAGGCAACCGTTCCCCGGAACAACAACACGACACAAGGTGCCTGTACAAATGTTAGGTCTTCCCGAGTCTGGCAGTTTTTTAAGTTGGCTCCAGATGATTCTAAAAAGGCCATTTGCAACACCTGCCGTGCCAGCATCAGCAGGGGTACCAAAACTAGCAGCCTGACCACCACCAGCATGATCAGGCACATGTCAGCCAAGCACCCGACTTTGTGGGAAGTACAACAGAGTCGAGGAGCAGTGCTTGCTGATGTCACTGCTACGTCTTCGCTGGTTGTGCATGCGAGCCAATCCCCTGTCCATGCTGCCTGCGAACAAGCCTCCTCCGGTCCTGCACCTGCAATTGCCTACGCAGAAATAACACCATCATCAAGCACGTCCTTGTCCCAGCGCAGCGTTCAGTTATCCATTCAGCAAACCTTTGAACGCAGGCGCAAATACACTGCCAACGCCCCACATGCCACAGTTCTAAATGCTAACATTTCGCGACTGCTTGCGCTGGAAATGTTGCCTTTTAGGCTGGTGGAGACAGAAGCATTCCGCGACCTGATGGCGGCAGCTGTCCCACGTTACTCGGTCCCCAGCCGCCACTATTTCTCCCGGTGTGCCGTCCCCGCGTTGCATAACCACGTGTCACAAAACATCACACGTGCCGTGAACAACGCTGTTTCACCCAAAGTCCACCTAACCACAGACACGTGGACAAGTGCTTGTGGGCAAGGCCGCTACATCTCGTTGACGGCACACTGGGTTAATATTGTGGAAGCTGGGACCCAGTCTGAGCGAGGGACGGAACACGTCCTTCCCACACCAAGGTTTGCAGGCCCTACCTCAGTCAGGGTTTCACCCACACTCTACAGCTCCGGAATGTCATGCTCTTCAGCCTCCTCCTCCTCCTGCGCATCCTCATCCACTTTACCCTCCACACCAGTCCCAAGCTGGAAGCACTGCAGCACTGCCTCGGCGAAGCGGCAACAGGCTGTGCTGAAGCTAATCTGCATAGGTGACAAACCCCACAATGCAGAAGAGGTGTGGACAGCTCTGAAACAGCAGGCAGATCACTGGCTCACACCTCTGAACCTAAAGCCAGGAAAGGTTGTGTGTGACAATGGCCGGAACCTGGTGGCGGCTTTGAGGCGAGGCCAGCTGACACATGTTCCATGCGTGGCCCATGTGCTCAACCTCGTGGTTCAGCGGTTTCTAAAGTCATACCCAGAGCTGTCTGATCTGCTGGTTAAAGTTCGCCGCCTGTCTGCACATTTTCGAAAGTCACCTACTGCTTCAGCCGGCCTTGCCGGCTTTCAGCGCCGTTTGCATCTTCCGGCTCACAGACTGGTGTGTGATGTCCCCACGCGTTGGAATTCAACTCTGCACATGTTGGTCAGGATATGTGAGCAGAAGAGGGCAGTTGTTGAGTACCTGCATCACCTAAGCCGTCGGGAAATGGGTCAAACTCCACACATAACACCTGAGGAGTGGAGATGGATGTCCGACCTATGTACCATCCTCCAAAACTTTGAGGACTCCACCAAGATGGTGAGTGGTGATGACGCCATTATTAGCGTCACCATACCGCTACTCTGCCTTCTAAAACGGTCTCTGCTCAAAAACAAACATGATGCATTGCAGGCGGAGCGCGATGAGTTGCAGCAAGAAACAGTAGTGGCTGTGGGTGATAACACACAGCCCAGCCTCCTCTCATCACAACGTGCAGTGGAGGACTATGACGAGGAGGAGGATGAAGACATGGAGCAACTCTCCGGCCAAATTGAGGATATGACATGCACACCAGTCATATCCTCGGTTCAGCGTGGCTGGCCAGAGGACAGGGTAGATGAGGAGGAGGAGGAGGAGGAGGAGGAGGACAGCATGTTCAGTCATCGTGTTGGTCAGGCTACTGAAGTCCTGGCTGTTAAGAGTCTGGCGCACATGGCTGACTTTATGGTAAGCTGCCTGTCTCGTGACCCTCGCGTTAAGAACATCTTGGCCGACAATCATTACTAGTTGGTAACACTGTTAGACCCACGCTACAAGGAGAACTTTATGTCTCTTATTCCCGAGGCGGAGAGGTCAACCAAAATGCAGCAGTTCCGGAAGGCCATAGTCACGGAAGTAGGCAAAGCATTCCCCTCACAAAACGCTAGCGGCATAGGTCAGGAATCAGTGGACAACCAAGGCGTACAGCCGAGAGAGGCACAAGTCCAATCCGCCAGAGGTAGGGGAACAGTCTTTAAGATGTGGGACAGTTTTCTCAGCCCCTCACGTACCATAGCCCCTGAGGTGCGGGATAGTGCCACAAGAAATCCTAAGTTTGCCCAGATGCTCAAGGAGTACCTTGCAGATCGAACAACTGTACTCCGACATTCCTCTGTGCCTTACAATTATTGGGTATCCAAGGTGGACACGTGGCATGAATTGGCTCTCTACGCCTTGGAAGTCCTGGCCTGCCCTGCCGCTAGCGTTTTGTCAGAGCGTGTTTTTAGTGCCGCAGGTGGAATCATTACAGATAAACGCACCCGCCTGTCAACTGAAAATGCTGACAGGCTGACTCTGATCAAGATGAACAAGGGTTGGATTGGGCCAGACTTCACCACACCACCAGCAAATGAGAGCGGAATTTAAAGTTTGTAACGGGAATTTGCCATGTACCTCCACTCACCCATGGGTACACACTTCTGGACTTTGGATAATCGCTGGACTGCTCCTCCTTCTCCTCATGCGCCACCATGATGACCGTTACAATAGTTAGGCCTTTGTTTCAGGTATACCCCCAGTGGTAAATTTTTTCGCCCATTCTTTGCAGAATGGACATTACAACGACAGGAGACCCGCTCCTTTGCAATGGGAACAATGTTTTGAGGCCCTCATGCACGTCTCTATCCAGGGACAACGTGGAGCCTCCCAATTTTTGGCTGCCCTGCCTAAGGGCTATACTATAATACA
Source organism: Anomaloglossus baeobatrachus (assembly GCF_048569485.1). NCBI lineage: Eukaryota > Metazoa > Chordata > Amphibia > Anura > Aromobatidae > Anomaloglossus > Anomaloglossus baeobatrachus. The sequence continues at coordinate 932,953,090 of NC_134353.1, read as the reverse complement.
CCCACTTCCTGACAATGCACACTTAATGTTTTGAGGCCCTCATGCACGTCTCTATCCAGGCACAACGTGGAGCCTCCCAATTTTTGGCTGCCCTGCCTTAGGGCTATACTATAATACACCCACTTCCTGACAATGCACACTTAATGTTTTGAGGCCCTCATGCACGTCTGTATCCAGGCACAACGTGGAGCCTCCCAATTTTTGGCTGCCCTGCCTAAGGGCTATACTACAATAGACCCACTTCCTTACAATGGGCACTTCAGGTTTACAGGCCCTCATGCACGTCTCTATCCAGGCACAACGTGGAGCCTCCCAATTTTTGGCTGCCCTGCCTAAGGGCTATACTACAATAGACCCACTTCCTTACAATGGGCACTTCAGGTTTACAGGCCCTCATGCACGTCTCTATCCAGGGACAACGTGGAGCCTCCCAATTTTTGGCTGCCCTGCCTAAGGGCTATACTATAATACACCCACTTCCTGACAATGCACACTTAATGTTTTGAGGCCCTCATGCACGTCTCTATCCAGGGACAACGTGGAGCCTCCCAATTTTTGGCTGCCCTGCCTAAGGGCTATACTATAATACACCCACTTCCTGACAATGCACACTTAATGTTTTGAGGCCCTCATGCACGTCTCTATCCAGGCACAACGTGGAGCCTCCCAATTTTTGGCTGGCCTGCCTAAGGGCTATACTATAATACACCCACTTCCTGACAATGCACACTTAATGTTTTGAGGCCCTCATGCACGTCTCTATCCAGGCACAACGTGGAGCCTCCCAATTTTTGGCTGCCCTGCCTAAGGGCTATACTATAATACACCCACTTCCTGACAATGCACACTTAATGTTTTGAGGCCCTCATGCACGTCTCTATCCAGGGACAACGTGGAGCCTCCCAATTTTTGGCTGCCCTGCCTAAGGGCTATACTATAATACACCCACTTCCTGACAATGCACACTTAATGTTTTGAGGCCCTCATGCACGTCTCTATCCAGGCACAACGTGGAGCCTCCCAATTTTTGGCTGCCCTGCCTAAGGGCTATACTATAATACACCCACTTCCTGACAATGCACACTTAATGTTTTGAGGCCCTCATGCACGTCTGTATCCAGGCACAACGTGGAGCCTCCCAATTTTTGGCTGCCCTGCCTAAGGGCTATACTACAATAGACCCACTTCCTTACAATGGGCACTTCAGGTTTACAGGCCCTCATGCACGTCTCTATCCAGGCACAACGTGGAGCCTCCCAATTTTTGGCTGCCCTGCCTAAGGGCTATACTACAATAGACCCACTTCCTTACAATGGGCACTTCAGGTTTACAGGCCCTCATGCACGTCTCTATCCAGGGACAACGTGGAGCCTCCCAATTTTTGGCTGCCCTGCCTAAGGGCTATACTATAATACACCCACTTCCTGACAATGCACACTTAATGTTTTGAGGCCCTCATGCACGTCTCTATCCAGGCACAACGTGGAGCCTCCCAATTTTTGGCTGCCCTGCCTAAGGGCTATACTACAATAGACCCACTTCCTTACAATGGGCACTTCAGGTTTACAGGCCCTCATGCACGTCTCTATCCAGGGACAACGTGGAGCCTCCCAATTTTTGGCTGCCCTGCCTAAGGGCTATACTATAATACACCCACTTCCTGACAATGCACACTTAATGTTTTGAGGCCCTCATGCACGTCTCTATCCAGGCACAACGTGGAGCCTCCCAATTTTTGGCTGCCCTGCCTAAGGGCTATACTATAATACACCCACTTCCTGACAATGCACACTTAATGTTTTGAGGCCCTCATGCACGTCTCTATCCAGGCACAACGTGGAGCCTCCCAATTTTTGGCTGCCCTGCCTAAGGGCTATACTATAATACACCCACTTCCTGACAATGCACACTTAATGTTTTGAGGCCCTCATGCACGTCTCTATCCAGGGACAACGTGGAGCCTCCCAATTTTTGGCTGCCCTGCCTAAGGGCTATACTATAATACACCCACTTCCTGACAATGCACACTTAATGTTTTGAGGCCCTCATGCACGTCTCTATCCAGGCACAACGTGGAGCCTCCCAATTTTTGGCTGCCCTGCCTAAGGGCTATACTATAATACACCCACTTCCTGACAATGCACACTTAATGTTTTGAGGCCCTCATGCACGTCTCTATCCAGGGACAACGTGGAGCCTCCCAATTTTTGGCTGCCCTGCCTAAGGGCTATACTACAATAGACCCACTTCCTTACAATGGGCACTTCAGGTTTACAGGCCCTCATGCACGTCTCTATCCAGGGACAACGTGGAGCCTCCCAATTTTTGGCTGCCCTGCCTAAGGGCTATACTATAATACACCCACTTCCTTACAATGGGCACTTCAGGTTTACAGGCCCTCATGCACGTCTGTATGCAGGGTCATTGGTGAACCTCACAATTTTGGACTGCCCTGGCAAAGGAAAATACTACAAAGACTCAATTCCTCAAAATGGGCACATTAGACTCAGAGGCCTTTATGTACGTCTCTTCTCAGGGACATCGGAGTGCCACACAATGTTTTACGTAAAATCTTTCATGTATTAATCTCAAAAAGTAACATACATTAGCTCTATCTCACTATTGGGTATGTGCCCTTAACATTTCCGCCATGAAAATTCATTTTGGTGTCATTTTGGAAGGTTTTCTGGTGAGTCCGTAAAAATGGCGTAAAACGCGGACAAAATTGTTCACAGCTGTGACTTTTGAGTGATAAATGCTTCAAGGGATCTTCCCCATGCTGTTGCCATGTCATTTGAGCACTCTTCTGAGACTTTTGTGCCATTTTTAGGGTTTCTACATGCTGCCGGTGGTCATTTCACAAAAATACTCGGGTCTCCCATAGGATAACATTGGGCTCGGTGCTCGGGCCGAGTACACGAGTATCTTGGGATGCTCGGCCCGAGTCTCGAGCACCCGAGCTTTTTAGTACTCGCTCATCACTAATAACTATATGTTAGATAAAACAACGGACTGTGTATAGTGTGAGTTGGCAGTGAGTTGAAGATCATTTGTCTTGCATCATGCAAATTACCAAATATAGTATAAGCCGACCTGAGTATAAGCTGAGGCACCTAATTTTACCAAGAAAAAAACCCTGGAAAAACGTATTGATTTAAGCCTAGGGTGGGAAATGCAGCAGCTACTGGTAAATTTAAAAAATAAAAATAGATACCAATAAAATGTAATGTGCCCCATCCTTGACCTCTGTAGTAATGTGCCCCATTCTGTAGTAATGTGCCCCATTCTGTAGCAATGTGCCCATTCTTGTGCCACATCCTGTAGTAATGTGCCCCATCCTGTAGTAATGTGCCCATCCTGTAGTAATGTGCCTATCCTTGTGCCCCATCGTGTAGTAATTTGCGCATCCTTTAGTAGTGTCCTCATTCCTTTCCCCCTATTATGCTGTTGTTCACATACACACAAAAAAAAATATTCTCACCTGTCCTCCATTCCTGCAGTGTAATCTTACCTGCTTCTTACAGACAGCACATAGACCCCTCCATGATCGCGTCCGGTGCACGGGGTCGATGCTGCTGGTATTGCTTTACTTCAATAGAATACTTTGCGGCGGCATAGCCGACTTCGATCATTGACAGGGGCTTCTTGCAGACAGCAGGCACATAGACCTCTCTATGATCACATCCGGTGCATGGGGCTGCCACTGCTGTCTGCCGTCATCGCTTAACTGCAGTTGAATGCTTTGTGGCGCCACTGCAAAGCATTCAACTGCAGTAAAGCAATGACGACAGACAGCAGTGGCAACCCCGTGCACCGGACACAATCATGGAGGGGTCTATGTGCAGTCTCCAAGAAGCAGGTAAAAACATACCGCAGGAACGGAGGACTGGTGAGAATAATGTTTTGTGTGTGTATGTGAACAATCGCATAATAGGGGACAAGAAGGGGACCGGAATGAGGATATTACTAAAGGATGGGCAAATTACTAAAGGATGGAGCACTAGGATGGGCACATTACTACAGGTTGGGCAAATTACTACAGGATGGGGAACAAGAATAGGCACATTACTATAGGATGGGGCACAGTGATGGGCACATTACTACATGATGGGGCACATTACTACAGGATGGGCACATTACTACAGGATGGGGCACAAGAATGGACACATTACTACAGGATGGGACACATTACTACAGGATGGGGCACAATGATGGGCACATTACTACATGATGGGGCACATTACTTCAGGATGGGGCACAAGAATAGGCACATTACTATAGGATGGGGCACAGTGATGGGCACATTACTACAGGATGGGGTACATTACTACAGGATGGACACATTACTACAGGATGGGGCACAATGATGGGCACATTACTACATGATGGGGCACATTACTACAGGATGGGTACATTGCTACAGGATGGGGCACAAGAATGGGCACATTACTACATGATGGGGCACATTACTACAGGATGGGGCACACGAATATGAACATTACTATAGGATGGGGCACAATGATGGGCACATTACTACATGATGGGGCACATTACTACAGGATGGGTACATTACTACAGGATGGGGCACAAGAATGGGCACATTACTACATGATGGGGCACATTGCTACAGGATGGGGCACAAGAATAGGCACATTACTATAGGATAGGGCACAATTATGGGCACATTACTACATGATGGGGCACATTACTACAGGATGGGCACATTACTACAGATGGGGCACAAGAATGGGCACATTACTACAGGATGGGACACGTTGCTACAGGATGGGGCACAATGATGGGCACATTACTACATGATGGGGCACATTAGTACAGGATGGGGCACAAGAATAGGCACATTACTATAGGATGGGGCACAATGATGGGCACATTACTACATGATGGGGCACATTTCTACAGGATGGGCACATTACTACAGGATGGGGCACAAGAATGGGCACATTACTACATGATGGGGCACATTACTACAGGATGGGGCACAAGAATGGGCACATTACTACAGGATGGGGTACATTACTACAGGATGGGTACATTACTACAGGATGGGCATATTACTACAGGATCGTGCACAAGAATGGTCATATTACTAAAGGAGATAAGGATGGAGCATATTACATGTCACATGTCAAAGAGTATGCCCACATTCTTCCATAGATGGTTTTCAGACCGAAGTTTTTAACGTCCATGTGATTCTGTAACACAAAATCTCGGAATTATAGAATTATTCAACACATCAGAAAACCATTGAAAAAAATAATAATAAAAGAAAAATGAAATATGTTTCACTATATCTATAATTAAAATATGCTAAAAAAAAGAAGACAATGTGTTCCCATTAACGTGGCTTACACTTCTTTTAGATGTAACATCTTAGCGCCACATTTTGTATTTGTCAAAGAAAGAATAATTGGATTATTAGCAGATAAATATTTAAATAAATCAATAAATCAGAATTTGTGAGCGCCATTGTTTACCTCGTCCTTAGGGTTCTATTTTCTAGGCCAGAGTGAATAATGGTGAATAATGTTCATTACTCAAAATAACCACTTCATGTGGTCTATAAATACACAGCGCTGACAAAAAAAGAGAAATCACTAATTGCGAGGCTCAATGGGGCTTTTAATTCATGATTTCATCTTTACAAATATAACTCTGTTTGCCATTTACTCATCAGCGGATGATGATCTTTTGTATATTAGTTATTATTTAATAACTGCAATTATGATAATTAAAAGGCTTTTCCTAGATTAAAACAATTACCGTCTGGACCAAAAATCTCAATATGTAATAAAAAATTCCTGCAACCCTGTAAGGAAGCAGCAGCAGCATTTTTTTTTCCTTTGCTTCACTGGTTTCTGACAGCTATGACCTTTTTTTATCTGTATGAGGAATTGTTTTTTTATGGGACTAGTTCATGTATATATATATTTATTTTTTTTTGCGGTTGGTAATGTTAGATGTTTTCTTCGAAGTGTTACAATTATGGTGATGTCAAAAGTATACTTTTTGCAATTGTCATATTTGGTATAGTAGCAAAATGTAACACCCAGTAATAAAGATCTAATTTATTAGACACGTTGAACAGAAAAACTGAATACAAAAAAAGAAGAAATAACAAATAAAATAAAACTAACAAAAAAAATAATGCAATCTTTTTGATATTTGCGGTCACAGCCGGAGGTTCCCATGGTCCTTCCCCTGTGATCACAGGTACCATCACTTGAGGTCACTCAGTTCAATGAGCTCACCTGAGGTCAGGTTACCTGTGATCAAAAGTGGAGGGCAGTGGGAACCTCCAGCTGTGACGTCACCACTCATCACGAGGCTCAGTCTGTGCTGAAAGCTCACAGAGGGCGGTCATGTTCTCTGTCCGCGCGCTGACACTTCAGATGTAGCAGAGCAGAAACTGTCGTGGGACCTTGTGTGGATTACATTGGACTTGGGTGTTCTGGGGGTTAATAAATTGGTGAAAGATGGTGTTTTTTGTATTTACTTCAAATAAGGGATTTTTTCAGTGTTTGTGTTTATTTCTTTTCACTTACAAATTAGTAATGGGGGGGGGCTCTCATGAATGCCTCCCATTACTACTAGTGCCACCCCACCAGAGCAATTGGGATGAGCAAGGGTAAAGTTCCGAGATTGTCGCATCTAATGGATTTGACAATCCTGGGTGACTGCAGGCTGCTATTTTTAGGCTTGGAGGGCCCAATAACCATGGGAATCCCCAACCTAAGAATACCAGCTCCAAGCTGTCAGTTTCATCATGGCTGAGTATCAAAATTGAGGGGGGACCACACGCCATTTTTTAAGATTATTTAAATAATTTTTAATAACCACATGTGGTTCCTCTTATTTTGATATGCTGCCAAAATAGGGGCATGGCAGGGGGCTGCAGCCTGTAGCAGTATACTCTATCTGTGCTGGATATCATAATATGGGGGACCCTATGACAATTTATTTATTTATTTTACATCATTCTAGATGCAGACACAGTATCCTTGATTGGTTGCAGTCAGAAATGCTGTAATATAGGCTGGGGGTGCTGTCTTACAGCAACCAATCAGACACGTCAGGACTGCCAGTGGGCTGGGAGAGCAGTGCATATGCCTGAAGATAATAAGCGGCCCCAGAAGTAGAGTGAGTGGACTGGAAGCAGAGTTACAGCAGCGCAGAGGCCGATAAGAATGAATCACTTGTTTTATGCTTATTTTCTTTCTTTTATTTTTGTTTTTTTTTTATTACCTGGGTGACCAGACCTGGATCATTACTCAGTGTTTTTTTTTTGTTTGTTTGTTTTTTTTAAACATGCAGATCCGCACTTTTAGTGAAGGCTATGTGTAAAGTATAGGTCTTACCACCATTACTGTAGAAAAAGTTGAAGAAACACCCCAAAACAATGATGATATAGAGAAGGCTGCATTCATTGTAACTAGTGAAGAGTAGAGTTTGAGGGCAGTTCAGTTGAAGTGAGTGACTGGCAGTCCTTCAGTGGACCAGCCCTGAAAGAAACGGACCTACGCACTCATGAAATGCATGGTGAGTCACAGTTAGCTGTTATGATCCGGAACCATGGAAGATCACCACAAATCATTGGCAAAAAGGTGACAAGAGCCTTGGCAACTAATCTGGCCGCCATCCCCTTACTAATCAACACAACTAGAAGTAGCCGAGAGGTGAACTAACATCCTGTGCACTGCGAACCCAGCCGGAGAACTAACTATCCTAAAGGTAGGAAAGATGAATAACTATCTGCCTCAGAAAATAGACAAGAATAGCAAGCCCCCCACATTCAAAGACTGCGGTGATATAGGAAAAAACACAATACACAGGTAGATGACAGGATTAGCAAAAGGTGAGGTCCCCGCTGACTAAAATAGGAAAGGACAGGAAAGGGACTGATGGTAGCCTGAGAAAAACCCTGCAAAATACCAACTTCCTGATAGTACAAAAAGGCCCTCAGATCGCTCGATCTGAACTCCGTCCTATACCAGGTGCCCTTGTCATACCAATGAACAGAAAACAAGAATTATAACAAATTCAACAAGCCATAAACACATGGACCCAAATGAGCTATACTCCACACAGAACTGCAGGGAGTTCCTCAACAATCCACTGAGGGGGAAAAATCCCTGGAAGGAAATAAACTGAAACCAACCACAACAAATGACAAACCCAGATAAGCAAAAGAACCAGGCAATAAATAAAGAGCAAGCACTTATCTGGAGTGGAAGTGATGTAGAGCAGGATTAAGCAGGCTAGAGATACAAAGAACAACAGACATCCGGCAACAGCCTGCAATCAGACCAGGACTTAAATAAGCAGAGAGTTAGGAAAGGAAACACCCACTGCACAACCCACCTGGTCTCTGTCCAAACCCTTCCTGGCCACCAGAGGGAGCCTCCCAGCAGCCAAGACATAACTAACATTCACAACAGTTAGCGTCTATTTTCTTACAGACCCATATCAAAAGAGGAGCTGATAGAGCCAGTACTAGTGATGCTGAAACCAGCGTAACTTGAGACTCCAAGGCGATGAGCCTATCATAAGAAAAAGAAAACCTAAAGTATACAGGTGACCCCCGGTTGGTTGAAGGACATGTTTAGTATGGGGTCAGTACTGGAGTGCCCCTACTCCTAAGAAGAAGCAGGGGACAGTTGAACCCCAAAGGTTGAAAGCGGAGGAACCTTGTCCTGAAGGTGTCAAGGGAGGAATTTGCGTTGAAGACTGCTAATGGAGTCCTCATTTGGGATATCCAGAGACGACGCCGTATAAGCTGTGTATCGGTGCCAACATATATATATATATATCAATGTATGTAAGACAAAGAACACAGACATGCTCTCTTTTCAGCCAGCTCACCAACTGACTCGTATAATATGATAGATCCAATTATACAGTAAGTAAGCATGAATAACCTTGAAGCTAATGAAGGAGTGCTTTCACTCCCCAATTTCTCACATCACACTCCTGCCCTCCTGTACATTCCTTTTGTGTGAACATTACTGATAAGAGTTTGTAGCTTCACATTCTGGCTTCATCATCTCTGGTTAACTCCTTCATGATTATACAACTTTGAATTATACTATAGGTCTGTGCAATGGCTACATAGACAGACAGATAATTATACAACTACATTTTGATTATTTATATACACAGATATTTTTATTACGTTTAAACAAACATACTACAGCTCAGGTGACCTCCACAGTCCCCCCTTAATAAAATATCTGTGAATATTATTAACTTTAAATTTTAAAATTTTTACGATTGAGATATATTTTATTATTTGGGACTTATTTGTGACCCATTGCCCTTGGGACTTTAATTATATCTATATCTATATATGCGGGCTTGCTATGGGATTGTTGTTTAATTTAACACTATAGGCTTTAGCTCCCTCCTTAAATACTTATTTTTATTTATTAAACATAACTCTATGATTTATAGGGGCTATTAGAATTGGCGCTATTACACTCATTAGGGCACATTATCCTGATTAAGAAAAATTGAATCTAGACCTTATTTAAAAATTAGCACATAATTAAAAAACAAAAAAAACAAAAGGACACTTGAAAATTGGAAATTGTCCATGGTTCTTCTTTCCGGATATGAAACAAAAAGGAGGATGCTTGGTCAGTGCTAGTCTACTTAGGGCCACTTTGTGAACCTGGATAATCTGCTCTTGATAAAAAAAAAGACCAACAAAACATGATGAGGCTTCATGTGAACAGTTTGTGGCACAGACTTGGAAAAACCTTCTGGGATAATGGGTGGAATAGCGGCCGCTTTCTGCTTCGGTTGTGTCGGGTCCATTGGTTTCTGAGATGTGACGTTAATTCGCGTGTCACTGCCAGTGCTCAGCAGACTAGGCCGGAGAGACATCAGCCTGATGGGATAGGCTCTTCCAAAACTTTTCCCGAGATGAGAGAATCCATAGCTAGCATTTTATATTAAGGAAAATCACTGAATATATTCATATGAGTTAGTAGGAGACAAAAACATGTGTAAATGGTTAGATTACATTAACCAAACCACATTTTTGGGTCTATGAAATGGCTGAATTAAGTATTTTAGGTTACTCAATTCGTACCCTCAACAGTCCCCCCTTGACTTACTTCTGCCATTTCCAAATACTAAGGGTACTGTGTTCCCTTAGGAAAAGAGGAAGAAAGATCTGTTGGGAAAACCTGCCTGACTGAACATTGAGGCATGGGTGGAGAGGGGAATGGGATTTCTTCACCGGTTTGAGACCAAGGACCCCTAGGCGAGTCCTCACCCTTTGTAGTTGGACTTTCCCATGTCTCAAGGTTCTCTAAGTCCTCTCTTCTAACTGTTTCGGCAATGATGGTTTGGGACTGTACAGGTTTTTTTGTAAAGGATAAATATGAGCAGGACGCTTAGTGCAGCTTCGGTGGATTGACCCTTCTGCAATGCGGGGCGTGAATCCATGTTGTCCTGCCATTGAGCTTTATCAAAATTTCTGTGTCCTTTTAGGATTAATCAGTCTCCTGACCGAAAACCATATACTACTAACTCTGAATTAGGATCTGGAATTAGAAAATACACTTGTTTATTTCTCTAATTAGTCAATCATATGAAAATTATACGTGGTTTGCGCTAGACCAAAGAAAAACATTTTACATTGGAACCTGTTTATTACTAAAGAGAAACACAACACACACTAAAAAGAAATACAACACGCATTGATTTACAACTTATCAGTTTGGTTTGTTTTTTACATACCACTTGCATTATGTGGATTTTCAGCAATGACGTCGTTTTCTGCACTGGAATGCCTCTGACCAGACCTGGAAAGAAATCTACACAACACGCACAGACTTGCATACAACGTGCTCATGATAAACATCTATAATCAGCTTGCAGTCTCTAAGAATGGGTAGAGCAGGTGCAGGGTGTTTCTATGGACTCTTTACAGTTTTTCCTCATTGTTTTAAAAATGTGCTCCACAAGACCAGGTGAGTTTATCTACCTGGGTACTGAACCCTGGCGTCACCAAAGCGCACACTGATATCCAACTTTCACAGATGTTAGTCCATGTTACTTGGGCCATCATTAAGAAGAGCTCTCATGGCAGAGAAAGCTTACCGCCCTTCATCCACAGACCTTCCTCAGTCAGCTGGCTCCCTGCGTCTCGCACTGCACTCCTTATTGGTTCACTTGATCCTGTAGGGATTTAAGAACACAAGGAGTGACAGAAGTCACTGACGTGACCGGTGTCACCGAGGCATGGTCTTTATGCATGGTAAAGGACTCCTCAACTCTAGGCCCGTTCACTGCTTCTTGGTCAGCTGCACTTGTGCGGGGACCTCCATCCGATTCCATCAGCTCAGATCTAGACTTTCTTTTCGGCGTACCTAGCTTATTTGACAACAGGAAAAATCTACATCCTACATACATTTTGACTATCTTACCTACCTCTGCTACACCCATCTAGAGAGGCATTTACGTCACTCCCTGCTGTACCGATAGGAGGGGAGGAAGTGGCCCAAATTTAGATTACCTCATGTTGTGTAAACTGTGGCATATCCAGTGCAGAATCGACCACCATCTGGTTTCATCTATAAAAACAAAGACTAAAAGAAATATGCATTAGATCATTCCTATAACAGACATATATTCCTACATTCATAATCCAATAAACATGACATAACTGTTGCAAAAGAAAGGCCAGCTTTAAAGCCTGCTTTAAAGCCTATCCAATATATCTGCTGCTGGAAAAATGCAATAGATATCTACTTCCTCCCTTTTTTATATACTACTGTGGCAAAATATATAGATCCATAACAGTAAACAACATGATTAACCAACAAATAAATATAACTCATACTCTACTGGGAAATTTTGAAACCTTACAACAGGGTTCATAGATATTCTGTATCTACAAAAGAAAAGGAAAGTAATCAATATTGGCATTTTGTATGCAAAAATAATAGAAAACAAAAACATAACCATAAAAACAAAAAAAAAAACCTAATTTGTAGATTTTAAAAAATATACTTTTCCCTGCAAAATTAATTTAATTATTTAAATAGCAGCAGAATACTATTGATAATCTCCTATGAAATTTTGAACTCTAAGGATTAAACAAAATCCACTCCACCAGCCGGAAAAAGCACTTGTTAGTACATAAGACAGAAACAGCTTTGTAAATCTGCTGAAACTACTTTTTTTTTTTTTTCCTCTGCTCTCTACAACTTGTGACTAGCAGCAGCTTACTGAAAACACTGCCACACATCCCTGCGCTGACTTATGCCCCCCTGTCTCCTTCAGGATGCGCGATGTTAGAACAGCTGGTGGGAAAAACAGATACAAGAAAAAAAACCATGGACAGAACTTTCACTATAGAAATATATAAAATATATTTCTGTACCGTGTCAGCCAGCAGAAACAAAAGTACTACAGAAACATATATTATAGAAACCTTAAGATTGATGGAGTGGAATGGAGAGCATCATTAGAGCAGGTAGCTTGGGACTGGAAATCACTGCAACAAAAACAAGCAGTCCGGGGCTCCCCCCTGTGTCATTAGGGCAGGTTGGGGCAGACTCCTGGGTGCAGCCGGACTGTGGGCAGTATCTAGGGAAATCTCCTGGGACTGATTTAAAGGGATACTGTGATACTCTGGGAAAAAGCACACCAGGCTTCAGGTAGATCATTACTGGATCTACAGGGAACACCTTTATTGTAAATTTATGTGTTGCACGTTTTGGTTACGGAGGGTTCCTGGCCAAACACTGAGATTTGGGGGCGTGACACTTTCTTTGATAGTGACCGGGCTGACCACAACGCCAACAATTCTGTTGCTGGCTCTTCTGGTTTTGTTGATTGGGAGCTACGTATATGGGGTTTGGGCCCTGTCGGGGCATGGGCTGTGGTGGGGGCTGCACCTGCGCGGTTGTATACACAAGGGCCAAAAACTGTCTCCTGCTTTTACTTTGGTGAGATTATCCAGGTCTTTCGAGCAGCTGAATATAACTGATGGACCTGTAGCATCTTCCTATAAAATCGCATAGGGTTAATTTTGGGATCTGGCAGGCAGGGGATTAATGTCGCTGACTGGATGGGGTTGAAGGGGACATTTAAATGAGGGCTGTTCCTCATTAGATTCGGGGTAAGGCTCACTATGTGTCCTAGGGGAAGAAGGGGGATCCAAGGGGAGGGGATTGGTAATTGGGGAGTGTGACGGCAGACTGGCCGGTGAGGGGAGAGACGGCATTGCAGGTATGGGAGGGACCAGGGGTATGAGTGTGGAAAGGGTTAAGGGATGCTGTCTAGTGACTGCAGCATCTGTGAATATCTCCGGGACAGGGGGAATAGAATGGGGATCAGGTTGTGGGGCAGCAACAAAACAACCTGTCGGAGGACCCTCAGATCAGTCCTTAGACTCGGGTAACATATAGAAAAACACAACATCTCCTCGCTCATCCTCTTCTTTGACCTCAATATAGCTTTCTGATAGCAATATCTGCGTTATTCTGTTAAACAATTCAGCATCAATTAACAAGTAATACTCTGAAAATTTACGGGGCATGTCACACAGCTGAACTGTCTCCAGCACGTGCCCCTCCCTAAGGAATGTTTACTGAATCCATTCTGTGAATCCTTAGGTTTCTCAATCTTGACTTCTCCGTTCTAAACATTTTTACTATCTTGGTAGTGTTTGGATTACACTAATATATGACTATGCGGTGTAAGCGTTAAAGCCCGGCCGGAACTTAAGGCCACACCTCTACGCTAGCTGGCAACTCCTCAGCTATATCTCTCTCAAACCTGGTCACAGATCTTTCTAAAAATTAGCCCACTGATCTTTCAAAAAATTGATCACAGATCTCGCTAAAAATTAGAGCACTGATCTTCCAGAGCTTGGTCAAAAACTAGCCCAAAACTTTAGTCACAGATCTTCCAAAAAAAAAAAAAATGTGTCACTGATCTTCCAAAGATTGGTCAAAAATTATTGTAATAAGGGTCCCGTGTCACGGAGGAGGGGTACAAAATGTATTCCCTCTGGACTTGATCAGCTGCACCAATATTTTTTATTGTCCTAACTCACTATCTTCGGTCACGTGAAAACCTTCCGTGTCACGGAGGAGGTCGTACAAGAATGCATATGCACATACAAACAAGTCCCGGCCTCCGGACTTGGTCAGCTGTACCAATATTTAAACGTCCTAACTCGCTATCTTCGGTCACGGGAACCCCCCCGCGTCTTTAATTACAGACCGGGTCAGTCTAACTAGCTATATCCAGCCACCACCATCTTTCCTGCCCTAACAACCGTCCTCTGGATCCCGTGTGACACTCGATCCACACCTCAGGGCTGGGATCGTGCTCTGAGCTCCAGCGGACACCACCCCTGAGTCACAATCAGGTACCTTTTAACACCGATAAGGACACACAGCCCGTCACTCCCTCCTCTCCAAGAACAACCACAACGGCAGTGAATACAAAATATGTAACACTTACCGAGGGTTGTAGGGGATCAGCCTGGTTGGAGCGGAGGGAGGTCTCAGTCCGTGACATCCAAATGATCGGTATCTCCAAGTCAGCAGTGCGTCCGTAGAGCCCCACGCTGGTGCGCCAAACTAATGCATGGTGAGTCACAGTTAGCGTCTATTTTCTTACAGACCCATATCAAAAGAGGAGCTGATAGAGCCAGTACTAGTGATGCTGAAACCAGCGTAACTTGAGGCCACAGACTCCAAGGCGATGAGCCTATCATAAGAAAAAGAAAACCTAAAGTATACAGGTGACCCCCAGTTGGTTGAAGGACATGTTTAGTATGGGGCCGGTACTGGAGTGCCCCTTCTCTTAAGAAGAAGCAGGGGACAGTTGAACCCCAAAGGTTGAAAGCAGAGGAACCTTGTCCTGAAGGTACTGTTTGGGGAACCATTGAGGCCAGATAGGTTTGGACATTTATTTATTGTTTATGCCAATGGACTTTGCCCTCTTATTGACTGCCACTTTGTCCTATGGACTGTTGCTGGGGGGTGAGGCATTGGAAACCCGGGTTGAAGAACAAGACTGAAACGTCATGTTGGTGGTGTTTTGGCTCAAGGGCCTTGATTTTACGATCTTGAACTCTTTGTTCCAGGGTTCCAACCTACTGGGACTGGGGTAGTGATGACCAGGCAGAGAAGTAAAGAAAATGTATGCCAGCCATAAAGTCAAAGACTCAATGTTTCTCTGTGTGGTTTTATGCTTTGGTGTTTTCCAGCTTGCTGCATGGGGAAGGACAACCATGATTAAAGAGGGGAGGAATGTAAGAAGGTGGACCAGCAGTCCTGTTTTCACCTTTGAAAATATGTATAGTAGGTCCTGAGAATATTTTTTAACATTAATAAGGAGTTGGACTCCTATACTGGTAAAGCATATGCAAACACAAGATAGGTTCTGCACCCCTGAAATGAATTTTCAACCCCCCTGAATGAATGAAGGATAAGCAGCAGACACTCAAGTGTGTAAGTTTTAATTAACATGCTTCATGGTGGCGCACACTACAAAAATTGTGGAGTATATAATAGTTCATGACAAGAAAGAAGAAAGCACATAGTAGTGGCACTCACCATTGCGTAAAATCTCATGTTTATGGTGTCAACTTAAAAACATAGCAGGTAATATTAGAAAATGCGGTCCATACAGAAAACGGCCATTTTGTGCCTCAAGGGCACTTCTACAGGTGCTGACTCGACCACGCTGAGAAGATGAGATGAGGCTGCACTGGGTAGTAACCCTCTGTGTACTTTCTTTCACCATTTCTACCTGGCCACATGCAAAGCTTCCTCTATAAATTTTAAGCAGCTAGCGTTTGAGTAGACACAGAAGTGGGATGGTTACCCTGGTTATGGCGTCATCACCACTCACCATCTTTGTTGATTCCGCAAAGTTTTGGAGAACCGCACAAATGTCAAACATCCTTGGCCACTCATTGGTTCTTATGTGCGTAGGTTGACCGGAATATTGATGGGCATGTTATAGCTGGTATTCAATTACTGCTCTAGGCTGCTCACAAAGCCTTGCCAACATATGTAAAGTTGAGTTCCAGGGCGTGTGCAGGTCGCAAACCAGTTGATGAGGTGGTACTTGCAAGCGCTGCTGCAGCACTGGCAGACCAGTAGCAACAGGAGGGGACTTTTCAGAACTGGGGGCACATACTGTGTACCTTGAAAAGTATGTCAGGCAAATCTGTGTGGGTTTTCAGAAAGTGCTGAACTCCTAAGTTGAGCATGTGGGCCAGGCATGGTACATGTGGCAGCTTGTCACGCATCACAGCTGCTATCAGGTTACAACCATTATCACACAAAACCATACCTGGTTGTAGGTTCCATGGTGAGAGTCAAAAATCTGTTGCCGCTTTAACCGAGGCAGTGCCGCAGTGCTTCTGGGGCGCCTCTGAGGCTTCAGTCGCCACAGGGTACTGCACCTCATTTAAGGTGCAGTATTCATGTCGGGTAAGGAGGGGGTTAATCAACGATGTTTCCACATTTCACCTTATAAACAGCTTAGGTACCTTCTCACTGGGGACTGGACTAGGCTAAATAGGGTGGGTGGCCATCCCGATGCATGGGACTTTCCCAGTCATTAAGACAATCACCTGGGGGGCGGGCAATACTCGGGATAGAAGTAGGAGCAACCTTTACACAAACTTCAGCCAAGTCGGGACTTCAGTTCTGGCAGCACAACAAAACTTTCTTCCTTTTTCTTCATGAAGCCTGAGGCTTGGAGCGGGAAGGTCAGCCTGGGTTCCTCACTTTTGGAGGGGTATCCCTTGGGAAAGGACACTTTCAAATACCGGTGGCTACCTCTAACTTATCCGGGATCGGCTGGAGCCCATCATAGTGGAGACCGGTACCCCCAGGCAATGACGGGACAGTGAGTAAAGACCTGAAACCTCAACTGCCGTGTCCGTTCCTCATTGCCGGCACCGGCGCCCTGTGCTTCGGCACCAACGGCCGCTACTACCACCATCATCCTCCCTGGGGCCTAGCTTCACCTGAAGATGAACTACCCTAGCTGTGACACCATCCGCCCCAGAGAACTGCGGCCACAGCGGTGGCTAGGAGGCCACATACCGCAGGTGGCTTTACGAGACAACTACAACTCCTATCATCACCCATCCTCATCCCATCTCTATTCTTCCCTTACATTGTACCTGAAGCTGGACAGGGCCACCCGTAACATCACCGGCCCGGCGACGAGATTTTAACCTCTTGCCCCGTGGGTGCTACACTTCCAGCTTGTGACTGATATGGAAGACAATTAAGAGATGAAGGATGAGGAGGAGGAAGTGTAGGAACTGGTGTAGGAGGTGGGGGAAACCCTGATGAAACTAGGGCCTGCAATTCTAGGAGTTGGTAGCACGTGTGCCATCCCAAGGTCTGATTTGGTCCCAGAATCCACAAGGGTCACTCAGTGTGCCATCAAGGAAATGCAGCACAGGTTCCTTTTAAGCAACATAACGTACATTGGAAAGTTGAAAAAAGTTTTCATTTTTACATTGGTTAAAGAATTATTGTCAATGTATCCGCAGGATAGGTGATAACTTTGTGACCTGTGGGATCTTCATCAGTCCCACGAGTCGGGCTGTGTAAGACCCCCAATAATTACAAAGTTATCACTTATCCCATGGAACCCTTTAGGTTTTATTTATTTAAAACCAGAAAACCCATTATAAAGACACTAAATAGATACAGTAATTATATTTCTGCTCTCGTTGGAAAGGAAGGGGCACATACATACTTTACATAAACATATAAAATAAATCAATATGGACCATAAAATGAGCAAATGTAAGACAGCAGTAGTTTATTATATCCCATGTACATCCTGCATTTACTCCATGTAATCTCCACTTCTTGACCTTCTGACCCAGAATTATTGCGTTCCTAATTCTTGCATTTTTATTGCTTTCTAGTAAAATTCAGCAAAAGCTGTTAGTGGGATTAAAATAAAGAACTGCGCTCGGTACATCATGTTTATAGGTAAAGACCCGGGATGTGTGGGGTAAACCTGTAATACCGCCACTAAGATGTTTATTGCTGCAATCACTCAAATCCTCCAGTTGCCGAGTCCAGAATATTAAAACCTATGCATGATAGTATCATAAAATGTGTCAATAGTCAATTGGAGGCAGGATCAGTATATTTTACTGCAAATATTTATTTATTTATTTTTTATAATTTTGCAGATTTTTTATTATTTTTGTATATTTATTGAATCACTTTTGATAGTATATATATAAACAATTTGCTATGGAACCGTAATGTGATATAAATGTACAATTAATTTGACAGTAATTACAACGTGTGCGTCTGCCAATGCAAATTATGGGACGATTGTGCCAAACGCCGGACACGGAGGAGGGCTGTAAAAACCTGAGCAATTGCACGAAGCGCAATGCAGTACAGTAATGAATTAAAATGTATTTCTATCCAAAACTGGTTGAGAGGAGGCCAATATTACATTTATTTTAAGCTTAAAGGTTATGTTCACCTTTGAAAAGTCTATTCTTTTTACTCAGTCCAAATTTCATCTGAAATATTTGTGCCATATACTGCATTAGGCAGACTTGGAGAAGACCATTCCCCTAAAAGAACAATATTCCCTGCTATTTTGGATGATCATTTAAAAGAGAAATCTACAGTAGATACTATAGATCAATAGTTTCACACGCAGCCAAAGGAGCTTTATAGTATGAGGCCGGAACCTCACCCCTGGTGTGGGTGGAGGCCGGCCATGACTTTGGTTAGGGAGGGAGGTGACCATGTTAAGGGTACCTTCACACTTAGCGATGAAGCAGCGATCCGACCAGCGATCTGACCTGGTCAGGATCGCTGCTGCATCGCTACATGGTCGCTGGTGAGCTGTCAAACAGGCAGATCTCACCAGCGACCAGTGAACAGCCCCCAGCCAGCAGCGACGTGCAAGCGACGCTGCGCTTGCACGGAGCTGCCGTCTGGAAGCTGCGGAGACTGGTAACTAAGGTAAACATCGGGTATGGTTACCCGATGTTTACATTAGTTACCAGCGCACAGCTGTGTGTGCAGGGAGCAGGGAGCCGCGCACACTGAGCGCTGGCTCCTTGCTCTCCTACCATAGCTACAGTACACATCGGGTTAATTAACCCGATGTGTAATGCAGCTACATGTGCAGAGAGCAGGGAGCCGCGCACACTGCTTAGCGCTGGCTCCTTGCTCTCCTAGCTGCTGTACACATCGGGTTAATTAACCCGATGTGTACAGCAGCTACATGTGCAGAGAGCCGGAGCCGGCAGCACAGGCAGCGTGAGAGCTGCAGATGCTGGTAACTAAGGTAAATATCGGGTAACCACCTTGGTTACCCGATGTTTATCTTGGATACAGCTTACCTCAGCTGTCAGACGCCGGCTCCTGCTCCCTGCTCGCTTCATTTGTCGCTCTCTTGCTGTCACACACAGCGATCTGTGTGTCACAGCAGGAGAGCGGCTTTGAAGAAAACGAACCAGGGCTGTGTGTAACGAGCAGCGATCTCGCAGCAGGGGCCAGATCGCTGCTCAGTGTCACACACAGCGAGATCGCTAATGAGGTCACTGCTGCGTCACAAAAAGCGTGACTCAGCAGCGATCTCGGCAGCGAGCTCGCTGTGTGTGAAGCACCCCTAAGGGATGGGAAGTTTGGGTCCGTTGGGCTATATATAGGGGGGAGCTTGGGGGTAGGGGTACTTTTTCCCGCGCTGCCTGGAACAGTCCTGCCCGCCTCCCTGTTGAGGTGTTGTAGGGTCATGGTGGCTAGTAGCGGTCGAGGTGGGTCCTCTGAGTTAATCTAAATTGGTTTCGGGGATTTCATGGAGTTATGGATCCCTTCATTTATTATTTTGGTGGTGACATGGTGATTGGGGCGGAACCCTCGGCAATGGAATGCCGGGTCCCGTTAGTTGGTGTTTGTGGATATTTCTCCTCCTCTGGGTATTGGTGCTTCCGAGCCGGTGGTTGCGGCTGGGAGTAAGTGTGGTTCCTCTTATTATTATCATTGTTATTTGTAATCACCAGATTTATTAGCTTTGAGGACCCTACCCCTATCCAAGTTATTAATGAATATTTTATGTTGTTTAAATAAAAGGCTGCTGTGACCATTACAACCTACTCGGTGTCAGTGTATTATTTTTAATTAGTGGGGTTCTTGTGGGGAAATGGTCACCATAGCATCGACTATACCAAAGTCAAGATCTCTATTGAGAAAGATGTACCCAATATGGGTGCAATAGACCACCACCCTACCAGCGGGTGAGGATCTCACCATTGGGATCAATTTGAATGGTCGAAGTTAAGGGATCTTCTTTAAAAACACAGTTTCAAACCATGTTTGTGATGCTAGTCACTACTTACGGATAGTATAAATGGAAGGGTAGTCAGACAAGTCGGGGTCAGGAAACACGAAAGGACACAGGGAGTAAGAAGAAACGCAGTCAAGTCAGGGGCCGAGGGTCAGAATTCCAGGAGAGTACGTTTTAGATTCAGGGAGCAGACAAAGACATGGTCAAGTAACGGTCCAAGGTCAGAAGCCAGGAGGAAATGACAAGAACAGGCAGCGGGCAGAGAGGAGTCAATCAACGTTCCAGGGTCAGAAAATTGGAGGACACGTCAGGACACGAAATGTAGTCAAGTCACAGGCCGAGGATCAAAATTCCAAGAGAGTATGTATTAGATTCAGGGAGCAGACAGAGACGTGATCAGGTAACAGTCCGAGGTCAGAAGCCAGGAGGAAATGACAAGAACAGGCAGCCGGCAGAGAGGAGTCAATCAACGGTCCGAGGTCAGAAAACGTAACTCAGAACACAAGCACAAACACAAGCCAAGAGCACAACTGCAGAACCAAAGAGCATGACTGGCAAGGTTCTGAGAGAGCATGCTAAGTAATGAAATAGAGCTTTAGTATTTACATTTTTAATAATGCCACAATGCGCTTAATGGTTTGCCTTCACAGTATAGACACAGAAGCTTGATGGTTGCAGTACATAGTATGTAGTGCTCCAAGAAATGCAGAATATGTTGTAGAATATAACTTGAACAAGAGCATCAACAATTACATGTGGATTTCAAACAGGCATCAGATGCAGAGATACGTGGATTGTCACAGGATGTAAGGGGATAACAAAGGACCGGGGCTCCTAGACTGGCCCTCAGGCAAGGGGGCTCAAGCTATCCCTAATCCCAGAGATACTTCTAGTGGAGAAAATGTCTGGGTCACCTTCCTTGCCCTGCTCCTGGCAATCCCTCATCTCATTCTCCCACTCCCCCACCCCAGGGAAGGCCCGGGACAGAAGTGGTGGGGAAATCAAAACTCTATCACACAGCTAGCAAACATGGAGATATAAGACAATACGTGATAAGAAGGAATGAAGATCAGGGAGGAAATATCCAGAAGACAAGAGGATTTACACAGCACACCAAGCAGCACGCAATAATTCACCAGCAACTAGAAGACCAGAGCACACGGACCGGTTTACCAAAAGCTATAGTCAGCATGGGAATACAGACTCCACCATCATAAGAAAGTGGGGAGTAGCTGTGATAGGTCTCCCACAACATTTGATCCAAGATGTAACCAGTGGGCTAGCAGAGATTAAACAATGCAAATCTGATCACTAATGAGCACACACCTGATCCTGTTTGTGCAACTCAGAGGCACTAGAGAAGGCATTGTGTGGAATGTCATTCTGCAGTGGGAACAATGTCAGATGTCGCCATGGCACTCGTCAAGTTTAGAACTAAACACCATGTGACATGGATCTATTTAAATTTAAATTTGCCAGATTTTCTCAAAGGCTGAGGTATGAAAAGGACACTAATACTGCTGTTCACACTCTCTATATAATCCAATATGAGAGATACCAGGGCTACAGAGGTAATAAGAGGCTGCTCACACTGCTGCCCACCCTGTCTATTTGACCTAACACTGGAGTTACCTTGGGTGCTCAGGTAAAAAATGCCTGCTAATGTGACGCCATGGCAAAACCAGGTAGTCACAGAAAGAGTTAAACCTCCTTGGTACCACCTGATCCCACACTGGTACAGTGAAGTAGTCAGTGGAAGGAGAAGGAGAGGAGAGCAGTCAGGGATTGTGGCTCCTTGGCTGCTGGGGAAGTGGAGAAAGGAGAAAGCCGAGTCTTGGAGCTGAAGTAGAGAGTAGGCTCAGGGGCACCTGTAGTGGACCTGGGCAGGGTAGTGGCCCGCCGGTCGTGTGCACGGGACCCCGGACTTGGGCAAAGAGAGGACTTCCCCCGTCCGAAACAGAGAAGGTGACTCTTAGCTGGAGTGCAGAGGAGAGAGGGCCCTGCTTCGTGTACCGGGTGTGGGATCCGAACACCACCGTACCAAAGGCCTATGGACACCGGCAATTTCTGATTAAGTACTGGACTCTGTGCTTCCTGACCCTATCTACACATGAAAACAGCCTCATCCAACACCAGGACAACAAAACTGTGAGTTTCCTGCTCCCAGCAATCCCTGCCACCACCACAACTCCCAATTGGGCACCAAGACTACAACTCCCCTACCCGTGGAGGGGATCCCACCTTGCTGCCCCCCACCATCAGTCCCGGGCACGGTCCCCAGAGGCAGCGGCGGTGCCACCATCTCATCACCGCAACCCAAGGGTGGCATCACAGACAATCTCCCTTTACGTATCCCCCTTTTTGTTGTGGAGCCTGGGATCACAGACCGGGTCACGCCACCGTGATACCTCTAGAAGCGACCCCATTGGCCCGGTTCTGAGTACCCCCTATCCCTGGGCGACACAATTTGGCGTCACAAACAGGATGC
This sequence comes from Anomaloglossus baeobatrachus, assembly GCF_048569485.1. Taxonomy (NCBI): domain Eukaryota; kingdom Metazoa; phylum Chordata; class Amphibia; order Anura; family Aromobatidae; genus Anomaloglossus; species Anomaloglossus baeobatrachus. The sequence goes on along the minus strand of NC_134353.1, from coordinate 932,930,253 downwards.
TTACCCCATTCGTGACCTGGATGATATGCGCCTTGTAATCCGTGAACTGTTTGAAAAATCTTGACCTGCCGCCATCTTGCCCGCCATTTTTGGCTCCAAAACAACGGCACCATCACCTTCTTCCCCGAAAACGGCGCGAAGTTGAAGCCCCGCCTCCTGGGAACACGCTCGGAAGGAGTGCTCACAAAAGACCAAGGGGGCGGGCAGAGAAGCGGTGGCATGTAACTGGAACTGTAAAGTGCAGAGACGCCGGGACTCTGCAAAATTACATTCCTGGGCACAAGAGCGGCAAGATGTCACAGCTGGCTGCAATTCCGATAACATCCCGTCCGGCCCCGAGCCAGGCTGCAACCACGATGACATCTCACCCGGCCCCGAGCATGGCCGCAACGGTGATGACGTCGGCTCCGGCAGTCCGCCCGGCCGCAACAGAGATGACATCGTCTCCGGCAGTCCACCCGGCCGCAACGGAGGCGGCCCCCGTCCTGGAATCTCCCCCAGCTGCAGCGCCAGCCGCTCCCAAATACCCCGTCCCGGCTGTGGAGCAGCGGGAGTGCATCTGCCGAGAGGAGGAGCAGGCCACTGAGCATTGAGGCTCTCGGCAGTTAGCGAGGCTGGTTGTAGCCGACGCCGAGGGCATCCAAGTGGGCCTGGCTCCTGAGCAGGAGTCGGAGCACGGAACCCGTGCCACGTATTGGGAGCGGCAGCAGTTGTAGAAATGATGTTTTATGGACTGGCGGGAAGGACAGTTTAGTAACGTTTAAGCAAAAATGCCTCCCCTTAGGGGGATAAAATGTTTTATGTTTTATATGCATTACATGTTTATTCTTTTTGCAGTTTTCCTGAAAAATAAAAACCCGTCGGTGTCTGGACAGCCCGCGGACGGTCTGTGTTTAACCAAGGGGGTATGTGACGCCCTGGCAAAACCAGGTAGTCACAGAAAGAGTTAAACCTCCTTGGTACCACCTGATCCCACACTGGTTCAGTGAAGCAGCCGCACCTCCCCCCCAGTGTAACAAAAGAAGCAAGAGGGGAGGAGTTAAGTCAGTCAGTGGAAGGAGAAGGAGAGGAGAGCAGTCAGGGATTGTGGCTCCTGGGCTGCTGGGGAAGTGGAGAAAGGAGAAAGCCGAGTCTTGGAGCTGGAGTAGAGAGTAGGCTCAGGGGCACCTATAGTGGACCGGGGCAGGGTAGGGTCCCGCCGGTAGTGTGCACGGGACCCCGGACTTGTGCAAAGAGAGGACTTCCCCCGTCCGAAACAGAGAAGGTGACTCTTAGCTGGAGTGCAGAGGAGAGAGAGAGGGCCCTGCTTCGTGTACCGGGTGTAGGATCCGAACACCCCCGTACCAAAGGCCTACGGACACCGGAAATTTCTGGTTAAGTACTGGACTCTGTGCTTCCTGACCCTACCTACACATGAAAACAGCCTCATCCAACACCAGGACAACCGAACTGTGAGTTTCCTGCTCCCTGCAATCTCTGCCACCACCACAACTCCCAATTGGGCCCCGGGACTACAACTCCCCTACCCGTGGAGGGGATCCCACCTTGCTGCCCCACACCATCAGTCCCGGGCACAGTCCCCAGAGGCAGCGGCGGTGCCACCATCTCATCACCACAACCCACGGGTGGCATCACAGACAATCTCCCTTTACATATCCCCCTTTTTGTTGTGGAGCCTGGGATCACAGACCGGGTCACGCCACCGTGATACCTCTAGAAGCGACCCCATTGGCCCGGTTCTGAGAACCCCCTATCCCTGGGCGACACACTAACACTTATGTTGACCCTGTTTTTCTGATCTAATGCTGGAAAAAAACAGGAGTTCTGGGTAAGAAGAGGCTGCTCATACTGCTGCCCACACAATATTTTTCATTTAATACAGGAGATACCAGGGTTGATGAAGTAATAGGAGACTGCTTACACTCGTGTCAACCTGATCTATCTGATCTAATACTGGAGAAATAGAAGTTTTGAGGTAAGAAGAGTCTGCTCACACTGTTGTTCACCCTGTCTGTAGAATCTAATATTGGATGTATCAGGGTGCTGAGTTAATTAGAGGCTGCTCACACTGCTGTACACGTTGTATACTTGATCTAATATTGGAGATACCAGAGGTACTGGAAAGAGGTTAATCACACAGCTGCCATCTCTGTCTATCTGATCTATACTGGAGATAAAAAGAGGACTGACGTAAGAATAGGCTGCTTATACTGCTGCCCACCCGGTCCATCTGTTCCAATACTGAAGATATAAGGAGTGCTGTGGTGACAAGAGGCTGTTCACACTGATGCCCACACTGTCTAACACTGGAGCCACAAGGAGTGCTTAGGTAAGAAGAGGCCACTCATACTGCTGTCCACATCATCTATCAGATCTAATATTGGAAATACTAGGGGTGATGAGGTAAGAGGCTGCTCACACTGCTGTCCACCTTAGCTATCTGGTCTAATACTGTAAATAATAGGGTGCAGAGGTAAAAGGAGGCTGAACACACTGGTCTTAAAGGGTACCTGTCACGTTGAAGAATGCTATTAACCTACAGATATAATCTGCAAGTTAATATCATTATTATCCTGCCAGGTGCCTCCACATTAAACCCTGTTGCAGGAAGAAAATTAACTTTAGTCCTCCCGGCAGAGTTCAGGTTTTGATAATGGGGCAGTGTCTACTAGTCTAGAAGTGGAGAAACTAGGGTGCTGAGGTAATAGAGGCTGCTCAAACTGCTGTCCACCTGGTCTATCCGATTAAATGCAGGAGCTATCTGGGGTACTTTGGTAAGAAGGTGCTAGTCACTCTGCTGTTGACCCTGACTTTCCGATTTAATATAGGAGATATCAGGTATGCTGAGATAATAAAAGCCTGCTCCTACTGGTATCCACCCTGCCTATCTGAACTAGTGTGACGCCCTGGACCCCAGGGGTCACAGGTCACAACACTCACCACATACACCCCCACACTAGAAAGGTACCATCAGTCAACCACAAAGACCTGATTGCCTCCCTCAGTGTTAGACAGGAACACCAGATGGGCGGAGTCAGGCGGAAAGACATGCCCACCGAGGAGTCTGCTGGCCTGAGGCAGAAAGACAGTTCAGTTCAGTCAGAGAGTTAAAGGAATGAGTCCAAAACAGTCAGGCAGGCAGACGGCAGTGACTGCCTGCAGGAGACCGGGAACACGACCAGTGGAACCGTAAGGGACCGGGACACGGTAGTGGCCTGCCGGAACCGAACCGGGGAGCTAACAGGATACCGGAGCACCAGGCAGGGTACTCAGACCCTGAACTAGGCTATATGCCACCACGATAGGCGAATTAACTGATTGCAGTCTGGACCTCAGGGGTTCATTCCCACCAAAGTCCCGTTTGACGGCAAGAGCCCAACCCGTCCGGATAGTAGCCACCACCAAAGGCCAGAGATCCAAGGGCCAGCGCCTGCAGGCAAAGAAGCTCCTCTGACATCTACACGCCGGGGAGCGGACTACCAGTGCTCAGGCACAGTGGTCAAACTACAACATAGGTGCAGGAGAAAGGTGAACATTGCCAACCCGACTAGGAAGCTGCAGCCGGCTGCGGGCCCCGTTCATACCTTCGTTTGGTTTACCAGTGACTCTGTGTGGTTTAATCGTGAGTACACCAGTGCCATCAGGGACCGCGCTGCACGGCAACACTGCGCCCTGCAACCCGGCCCTCGCACCACCGGGCCCCGGGACCAACATCCCCTACCCACGGAGGGGTCAACACCTAGCTGCGCCACTACACCACTCCCAGGAGTCCCCGTACCTTCACCACAGCAGTGGTGCCCACCATCACCACAACCCTTGGGTGGCGTCACGAACAATCATCCCAAAACCAAATGCCCGCATCCCCCGTGTGTAACGCCAACCCCCCTTGCAGAGCGACGTGACCCCCGGGTCCGTGAGAGGCTCGAGCCACCACCCGTAGAACGCGAGCACGGATCCGAGTGGCTCGGCGGCTGCAGCCGAGGCCGCGGGGCGGTACACTAGCACTGGAGATACCAGAAGTGGTAAGGTAAGAATAGGCTGTTCATACTGCTGATATCTACCCTGCATATCTGATCAAAAAATGGAGATACCAGGGTGCCGATATAATAAGAGGATGCTTACACTTTTTTCCGCTCCGCCTTTCTGATACAATATTGGAGATAGCAGGGGTGCTGAAGTAAGAAGGTGCTGCTCACACTGCTGTAGACCCTATCCGGAGATATCAGATGTGCCAAGATAAGAGGAGGCTGCTCATACTGCTGTATATTATGTTTTTCTGAATGACTATACATTATATACATTATATTGAAAAAGTATTCATACTCCAGGAACTTTTCTACAATTTTTCACTTCACACCCACAAACTTAAATGTATTTTATGTGAGCACCTGTAAGCTGGAAGTATTTGTGAAATGTAAAGGAAATGATAAACCATTTTCTAAAGATTTCAAAATTCTAAGTTTGAAAACTGTGACATGTATTTGTATGCAGCTCCCCTCAGTCAATACTTTGTAGGACCACCTTTCTCTGCAACTACTGTTGCAATTCTTTTGGGGGATCTCTCTACTAGGGATGAGCGAACCTTTCAAAGTTTGGTTTGATGATCTCTTGGTGCACTTCCCAATGTTCGCTGAATGGTTCATCAAATGTTGTCGAATCCCATTGGATTCAATGGGAGGCCAAACCTATGGCAGAGAAAACACCTTTGGGGGAGAGGGGGGGGTCGAAAAGCTTCCAAAACAGCAAAAATACATTTTACTGTGCAGCCCAACTGGTTTAGCATAGTGTTTTGCCAAGTATTTAAAGGGATCGGATACGGCTTTAAAGAAGGCGATTCATTTTATTATAATGATTAAATGATTACAGAAAATAGGAAATAGTGTGATATTGCGTACACTTTTGCATAGTATTTATCACAAAGGTAAAGTACTTACATTGCACACTACATAAAAAAAACTTCGCCAGGAGCCTTACATCATCTGCCCGGAAAACATCAGCTGAGAGAAGCAAAAACAGCGAAGACAGAGAAACTCCTGGGATCCACACTACGGTGTCATGGGCGCCCCCTCCTCAGCTTCTGACTTCACTAAAATCTTCAACAGTCTATATCCCACTTGAAAATAAATCGCTTGCGTAACCAAATGTTACACAAACTCTTATAGGTTCCATTTGTCCAATATAGTATCCCTCTTCTGAGTGGCCATCTCTTCAGATGTCAATCTACACCGGACAAATGCGTCATCAGATAAGACATACCAAAAAGCTCCTGGTTTCAGATATTTTACCATACTATAAACACGCGCACATTCTCAGTAAATATTGATAAGAAAACTATGTGGCATTGAGTGATACTATAAATATGTTTTTTCTCCGTAGACCTATAACTCCAGGTATCTGGGAAACTTACAGAAAAGCAAGCTAATATGAACTATAACTGTTGCAGGCTAATATCTTAAAGGGTTTCTTAAAGACAGACTTCCGATATGGATTCCTGATGGCCACTAATATGTTAGCACTACACATAGCCGTTAGCTTCCTAGACTATTGACATGAGAAATATAGAGGTGGATGAGAGACAGGTGTAGGGCTGGTGCTCCCATACCCCCGCCAGTACAGAAAAGACACAACTTGGAGATCCATCTTGGAGTCTTGAAATTTAAAACCATTTTAGGCAGACAGCAGGACAGTGGCATCAATTGCCCCCTCACCTTTCCCCATAGTGTCTTTGCACAGCAGTGAAGTATGGTCCTCTGTCGGCTGCTTACCAGCGTGTGTGCCTATTGCCACGTCCGGTGGCTTTAGTGAAGACTCGTCGACCAATCCAGTTCACTCTTCCAGGCCAGTGATTGGTACTTTCGGTCCACCGTGCTCGCCCCGTGAGCATAACATATCTCAAATAGTTCACGGGTATGAATACTTTTTTAAGGCACTATGGCTATCTCCAGGTATCGTCTATGAAGAAAGTGGGTGCATCTTCAACCGAACATGCTCACAATGATACGTACTAACATTCTAGTACAGACTCTGACCATTTAAAAAGATCATTTTAGTTTTATATTTATTACTTCCCTAAATAAAACGTTTGTGATTTTGCTAATTACAAATGTTAAAGAGGACGACCTAGAAACCCTTTAATAATACGATTTGGTATGAACTTTGGTACATTTTGTAGGAAAAATGAAAAATTTACATACAACATATGATTTGAGTGTTTTTCTTTTCTTTTCTTGTTCTTGAAAGAAAAACAATTTCAAAGAATTGTCAAACTAGGCTTAGCTGATTTAAGAAATTCATTACGAGCCAGAGACTTAATAGAAAATGATTGACTTCTCTCTATTTTTTTTTAATTCCTTAAAAAATAATATATAAAAAAATAAATGTTTTTAAAAAAAAAAGGCTAAGGACGCTCAAGTTCAATGCGAGCAATTAAAGCAATCATGAAAATAAGTGCTGGTAAGAAATGTGAGTAATTATTTGCATAATGATTATGCAGTTGTACATTGTATATATACGAGGCACAGTTTACAAGGTTCTAGCATTTGTGAAAGAATGACATTTTAATTAGGAATAATAATCGTAATAAAGACATCGTGATGGTGCGCACAATTTAGATTTGTGTACAGTGAAATTTACTACATAAAATTATGTGGATCCGTGTTACCTCAAATATCCCTGTGTATCCTACATTATTAGCAATTTCTATCATTGTGCCTGCAAATGAGATATCAAGGCTTTTTATGGGGGTTTATTGGCTCCTCTAAATACAGCAGACCCTGAGATATGATGTCCTACAATGCCCGGTTACTTATCTGTCATGCTAGGTATAGGGAAACACCAAAAGAATGGCGGAAGGGAAGGGAAACCCTGTGTCTAGTGAAGGGGGAGATGGTGACCCCTGACCAAACCTACCGCTGGTACCTGGTGTCTCTCACCACCCTAGTTAGATTCCGTACCTATGCGCCGAGCAGGATACCTGATCCTAGGTATCCCTAGTGCTGGATCCTGGGGTCCCTCACCACCCTAGATAGGGTCTGCACCTATGCACCGAGCAGGATACCTGACCCTAGGTATCCCTAGTCCTGCTCCCTGGCTTTCCTCACCACCCTAGATAGGTTCCGCACCTATGCACCGAGCAGGATACCTGACCCTAGGTATCCCTAGTGCTGGTCCCTGGGTTTCCTCACCACCCTAGATAGGTTCCGCACCAATGCACCGAGCAGGATACTGACCCTAGGGATCCCTAGTGCTGGGCCCTGGGGTCCCTCACCACCCTAGATAGGTTACTCACCTATGTGTCGAGCAGGATACCTGACCCTAGGTATCTCTAGTACTGGTCCTTGGCTTCCCTCAACACCTTAGATAGGTTCCGCACCTATGCGCTGAGCAGGATACCTGACCCTAGGTATCCCTAGTGCTGGTCCCTGGCTTCCCTCACCACCCTAGATAGGTTCCGCACCAATGCGCCGAGCCTGATACCTGACTCTAGGTATCCTTAGTGCTGGTCCCTGGCTTCCCTCACCATCCTAGTTAGTTTTCGCACCTATGCGCCGAGCAGGATACTGACCCTAGGTATCCCTAGTCCTGCTCCCTGGCTTTCCTCACCACCCTAGATAGGTTCCGCACCTATGCACCGAGCAGGATACCTGACCCTAGGTATCCCTAGTGCTGGTCCCTGGCTTTCCTCACCACCCTAGATAGGTTCCGCACCTATGCACCGAGCAGGATACCTGACCCTAGGGATCCCTAGTGGTGGGCCCTGGGGTCCCTCACCACCCTAGATAGGTTACTCACCTATGTGTCGAGCAGGATACCTGACCCTAGGTATCCCTAGTGCTGGTCCCTGGCTTTCCTCACCACCCTAGATAGGTTCTGCACCAATGCGCCGAGCCTGATACCTGACTCTAGGTATCCTTAGTGCTGGTCCCTGGCTTCCCTCACCATCCTAGTTAGGTTCCGCACCTATGCGCCGAGCAGGATACTGACCCTAGGTATCCCTAGTGCTGGGCCCTGGGGTCCCTCACCACCCCAAATAGGTTCTGCACCAATGCGCTGAGCAGGATACCTGACCCTAGGCTGACCCTGATCTGGGCCCTAGGTAAGGAGCAGATGGGATAAACTCTTTGTCAACCTCACTAGGCATTAAAGGACACACAGGGATAAAAAAAAAGGATAATAAACAACTTTTCTCTAGTGACTCAGGGAGAGAGGCTGCAACAACCACCAAGATTCTCCAGATGTATGCAAGCCTCCTGCTTGCACTGAACACTTTATAAAGATGTATCAAATAGCTCCCACTCCTTGTAATAGGAAGTGAAGCTATCTAAAGACAAGGAAAGTACTGATGAACAACAGCTGACAGGCTGAACAATGCCACAGGGTCCTAAAGAGGAAGGGATGAAAACCAAGCAGGAATGATAGAAAGTCAGGGAGCAGTTTGTGCAGCCAAATGCTGTGACATTCGGACACCACAGGACTGTCAATCACCCGTGACACAACTGTGACATTATCTTGCTATCTATCTCACATACTAAATTATCTGAAAAAGCTTTTGAAAGTCAAAATGATGTTCTTTTAGATTAACTAAGTTTCCATTTTTCTTACTAGATCATTATTTTATATGATTGTATATGTTACTATATTTGCTCCTGTTTTATCGTTTCTGTATAAATTAGTGAATCTCATCAAATTAAAATTTGACAGTTTGCTTTAATATGGTTGTTAAATTCGATTCAAAATGAATGTGTATAATGCTCTAGTGTCTCTTCAGAACCTAGAGCATAATAAACATAGGGCGAACAATCTGAGAAACAATTTCTCCCCAACTAGATGGGCCACGGTGCAAAATTTGGACCACATCCCCCCTCATGTTGGTCAAATGTATGGCTCCTTGTAATATTCTAAATCCTATAAAGACATAAGTGTTGCCCCTCCGCCCCTTAATTAAGTTGTATTGTCCCCCATCCTGTATTTATGTCCACCATCCTGGAACCCTTCCTTGTATACATGTCCCTCATTCTAGTATATATGTCTCCCACCGTGAGTATCTTTCTGGTAAATATGTCAATCATCTAGGTATATATGCCCCCATCCCGGTTTATTTTTCTCCCATCTTGAGCCTCTTTATGGTAAGTATATCCCTCATCCTGGTATTTATTTCTCCCATCCTAGTCCCCTTCCTGGTAAATACATCCCCCATCCTGAACCCCTTCCTGGTAAATATCCTGATTTTTTTTCTCACTTCTTGGGCCTTTTCATGGTAAATAAATATCCCATCCTGGTCTACATGTCTCCCTTCCTAGGACCTTTCCTTGTAAATATGCCCCCATCCTGGTCTATATGTCTGCTATCAAGGGCCACTTCATGGTAATTGTGTCCCCCATTATGGTAAATATGTCCCCCATCTAGGTATATATACCCTCCATTCCAGTCTGTCTCCCATCTTGAGCCTCTTCATGGTAAATATATCCTTCATCCTGGTTTATATGTCTCCCACCCTGGGTTACTTCCTGGTAAATATGGCACCCCATCCCAGTCTATATGTCTTCCATCCTGGGCCTCTTCCTGGTAAATATGGCCCCCATACCAGTCTATAACTCTACCATCCTGAGCCTCTTCATGGTTCACCCATCCTGGTCTATATGTCTCCCATCCTGGACCCCTTGCTGGAAAATGTGCCCCCCATCCTGGTCTATTTGTCTCCCATCCTGAGCCTCTTAATGGTAAATATACATTTCATCCTGTTCTATATGTCTCCCATCCTGGGTCCCTTCCTTGTAAATGTGCCCCCCATCCTGGTCTATATGCCTACTATCCTGAGCCACTTGATGGTAAATATTTTCCCCATCCTTGTCTATAGGTTTCCCATCCTGGGACCTTTTCTGGTAAACATGCTCCCACCTCGGTCTTTATGTATCCCATCTTGGGTTGATCCAATCATGGCAAATATATCCCCCATCTTGGTAAATATGTCCACCACCAGGTTATTATGGCCATTATCACACATGACCATGCCTTGTTGTCAGTTCAGCGGCAAGAGCCATAGATCTGTCTGGTCTTTTTAGCACTTTCAACAACTCTGTGGAGATATGCTGTATGTCACCTGAAGAAATTAGTTTCAGCAGAGCCTGTTGCTGCTTTCCTACAGCTTGCGGAGGAGGGGTTGTAGGAACTAGTGAAGGAGGTGGGGGAAACTGCTGGAACTAGGACTGCCAAACCTAGGAATCAGTAACACATGAGCTGTTCCCAGGATCGACTCAGTCCCAACATCCACAAAGTTCATCCAGTGTGCCATCAGGGAAATGTAGTGTCGCTGGCCACAAATACTTGTCCATTCATCAGCGGTTAAGTGTACTTTTCCAGTAACTGCATTGGTCAGGGCATGGGTGATGTTATGGGACACGTGCTTGTGTAAGGCGAGGAGAGCACATCGGGAGAAATAGTGGTGGTTTGGGATTGAGAACTGAGGGATGGCCTCGGCCATGAGGTTGCAGAAAGCCTCAGTGTACACATGCCTAAACGGCAACATTTGCAGGGCAAGCCCACTGTAAATGTGGCCATTTAGTGCTTGGGTTGTGGGTGGGTGGCTATTTCTGCTTGCATTCCAAGGCCTGAGGTATGGACAGCTGAATGCTGCACTGGTAGAAAGTGTGCTGTTCCTACCTGTTTTCTTTAAAACCTTTAATGTTATATCCACTGTTATCAATGTCATATATATATATATATATATATATATATATATATATAAATATATATATATATACATATATATGTATATATATATATATATATATATATATATATATATATATATATATGTTCATGCTTGTCCTTTGCTGCCATGTACTGATCAGGCCCTTCTGTTCCCCTGGTTCCTTTTAGTCCAGCCTGTGGGAGTGTTTCTGCCCTACATGTGACCTCACATCGTGCCTCGATCTTAGTTTCACTTTTAGTCAGTGCATTGTGAGGAGCACATCTATTTCTCCTTTAGGCTTCAGAAAGCAAAGTTTTTGACCAGTAGCAGCTCTAGGACAATCATCACAAGACTACACAGTACAGCCACTTGATCACTGTACTGCTGCAAGTTTTGTTCATGGAGGAAATCGCAGTCTGTGTACATTTGAATCCATCCACCCTGGAGTGCTCTGGTCATGTCTGCCTCACCTAGTGGAAACGAAGGTACGACTCCTCACTCCTCTACCCAACTACCTGCCTTCAATCGCCTCTAAGTGGGGACAGAACAGAAGGAAGTGGATGTGGTCGCTGATGGAGATTGCAAATGTGCAATGACAAGTGCTAGCTGGGAGGAATCCATGACGGTATTTTTATCGTCCATACTTTCTTTAAAAAAAATGCAGAAGGAAACACCGGCTTTGACCTCCGAACTGTCCGGGATCGGGTGGAGCCCATCACAGCGGAGCACGGCACCCAAAGGGCAGAGTGACTTCAGTGAGTAAAAATAACTTGAACTTTGCCCTTTGTGTAGTCCCATCACTGCCAGCACCCTCGTGCCATAGGCGACTACTGCTCCCAACATCCTCCCTGGGGCCTAGCTCTATCTGTGGAGAGCTGCAACACCTGAGCTGCGTCACCATCTGCCCCAGAAAAGAGAAATTTCCCGCAGCGGGCGCACACCACAGGTGGTGTCACAAATAACTACTCCCATTATCCCTATCCCCATCTTTATTGACACCGCCGGGGTCACAGAACCGGACCAGGCCACCGCGGCACCCCAGAAGCTGAACCGGGGCCCGGTAACGAGTAGCCCAAGACACTGTGGGTGCATCAACTTTATTGGCCATCCACTTCCGCACACTGGTCCTCCTTCTCACTTGTTGACTTAACAACATGACTTGTTGGCGACTGTGTCTCATCATCATCAACCTCTTGAGAGAGTAATTACCATTATCTACCATTGTCTTCTTCTGACCATGACTGTTCAAATATTTGAGCTTCACTGCACCTAATCTGCTCATATCCTTCTTGAAATGTGCAAGGCGAGAGGCCATGATCAATACATGTAAATGTAATCAGCAATTCAGAGTGTCCCAGAGTGGAATTACTTGTCTCTTGGGACTCGCCATGGTTGGATGAAGAAGGCTCAGGTTAAGGAAAATGTGGTCCAGACTTTTGGCTAGTGAGACTGGACCATGTAGAAAACAGGGTGGTGCTGCGAAACAGACTACAAGCATTATCTGCCATCCAACTCACTACCTGTTTTCGCTGTTCTGGACTCAACAGTGGTGTCCCTCATCACCCTGAAAGGTGGGGCAGGAAGATATTTCTAGATGGTAAATGTGAATAAAAACAACACATTTGTCACGCTCCCCGGGTCCCCTGCGCTGTCCCCCGGCTCACCTGTCACACGTCCCGGCTCCCCTGCCTCGCTTCCCGGTTCCTTGGTCCGGTCACCGCCGCTCCCCGCTCTCCAGCATCCATTGCCAGCCCGTCCCCGGCGTCCTGGTCCCCGCTCCCGGCGCCCGTCGGCTTCTCAGCCCCAGCCCAGCCCTGCTGCTTCCTCCTCGCAGCTTCCTGCCCTGGCTTCTGGCACTCGGGCCGCGCGCATGCGCATTAGGGCGCGCGCGCGGTCATTGACCCTTTCTTAAAGGGCCAGCGTCCATTAACAGGAAATGATGCAAACAGGTACAGGGTATAAAGGGGTTTAATGTCCAAGGGGGCGGGGCCTGATCTTCGTGTTTCCTAAGCTAGGAGTCAGGTCTCCTGGTGTCTGTATGATATACTCACCTATCTCTCTTGTAGAGCCGTGCCTGCCTCGCCATCCGGTCCTGCCGAATCCCAAACCCCGAACGCTGTCCATCTGCCATCCTGACAGTCCGTACCATCTCGGATCCCTGCGGTGACCCGTCATCTCGCTCCGAAGGCTCCGGACCTCGCCTGACATCTTCTCGGCTTCCGAACCTGAGCTACGTCACCCGGACTACCCACAGTGACTCCGTGGTCCCAGGGACTTCTCTGTTAAACTCGTATGCACGGACTGTTCTGCTGCCTATAGTGCTCCAGCTACCGGACCCCTTACCACCATCTAGGAGTTCGGCCCAGTGGATCCACCTCCTGGGTCTGCCCGTCCACCTGGCCCTGACAACATTTTCGGCACACCTTTTATTGGAGGATAGAATATAGAGCTTTATACAGACCTGTGGGGCATTGCTGGTGCACACTATGAAAGTGTAAACATGGTTCAAGGTAAGAAAGAAAAAAATATTAGCACTTACAAGCCTAGGAACTAGATTTATTGTGGCATAAATACAAGGGAGGGGCTAGGGAACAATATGACTAAGGCTATGTGCGCACTAGGCCATTTTACCCGTGGATTTGCTGCTGAAATTTCTTGAGAAAGGTTTGAAATCTTTCTGCAGACATTTCCCAGCAAAACCAATGGGAACAAAAAATAGCTGTGCGCACACTGCGGATTTTTCTCAAGAAACTTTCTTGAGAAAATGAGCATGTCCATTATTTTCCGCATGTACCTACGGAATACCCCCGGAATTTTACTCCAATGTAATCGCGAAATTCTGGGGGTATACCGCAGGTAGCGAATGATGTGCGGTATACCCCCAGTATAGCCGCGATTTACCTGCGGTAATGCTCATCGCTGCCTGCGGTTTTGCAGGATGCGATGTCATTATGACAGAAGAGGAAGCGGAGCAGAGTAAACACAGACGTCACACTCCCTGAACGCCGCACGGAAGCACTTCCGTGTGACCTCCAGGTGCCCGTGCAGTCTGTGTCCCCCTGCATCCCTGCTGCTGCACACACAGCAGTGTCAGTGTCTGCCTGCAGTGTGTCAGTGTCTGCCCGCAGTGTCAGCGGCTTGTCACGCTGCAGCGCAGGAAGACACTGACACCCTGCAGTGCGTGCAGCCGCGGGGATGCCGAGCGCTGCTGTCAGGAGGTGAGATGAGATCATTACCTGCTGTGACGATCTCCTGCCTCCTGACTCTCACCGCGGTCACTGCTGTCTATGCCCGTCTCGCGAGCGGCCCGAGACTGTCACTAGCGGTGACGTCATGGGCTCTCACGATTCTGCTGACAATGCGGCAGGCATAGAAGGCAGTGACAGCGCTGATGGCAGGACTACAGGAGATCATCACAGCAGGTAATGATCTCATCTATCCTCCTGACAGCAGCGCTCGGCGTCCCCTGCAGTGACCTGGGCTATTGATGTTAGCTCAGGTCACTGCATTGCTCTCCCAGCCAATGGGGAACATTCTGCTCTTCATTGAATGGGACAGTGACTATGGTATGGATTGCCGTGGGTCCCCCCCTTATTGGATTACGCCGGACATGGAATTGATTGTTCTTTTCAATAAATTGGTGAAAGAGGCTATGTGGGGAGTGTTTTTTCAAATAAAACTTTTTTTGTTGTCCATTTTTTATTTCTTACTGACTGGGTTGGTGATGTCGGGTATCTGATAGACGCCTGACCTCACCAACCCCAGGGCTTGATGCCAGGTGACATTACACATCTGGCATCAACCCCATACATTACTTCGTTTGCCAACGCACCAGGGCAACGGGATGAGTTGGGGCGAAGCACCAGAATTGGCACGTCTAATGGATGCGCCACTTCTGGGGTGGCTGCGGCCTGCTATTTTTAGACTGGGGAGTGTCCAAGACCACAGCTGTCCGCTTTACCTTGGCTGGTGATCCAATTTGGGGGGGACCCCATGTTTTTTATTTTAAATTATTTATTTAATGTAAAATAACAGCGTGGGGTGCCCTCTGTTTTGGATTACCAGCCAAGGTAAAGCTGCCAGCTGTGGTATGCAGGCTGCAGCCATCTGCTTTACCCTAGCTGGCTACAAAAGATGGGGGGACCTCCCATGTTTTTTTTTTTAATTATTTATTTATTGTATGGCTAAATACAAGGCTAGGCACCCTTTAGTGCCACATGAAAGTCACTAAAGGGTGCCAGGTTAGAATATGCAGGGGAGGTGGGACGTTATATAGGTCTTTCTCATCTATCTATTATCTATCTATCTATTCATCTCTCCATCTTTCCCTCTATCCATTATCTGTCAATTGATTATCTATCTATTATCTATATTATTTATTGCAGTAGTTACAGCATAAAAAAAACGCAGGGACCAACCTGCGGAAAAAACCGCGGCAAAACCGCGTTACACCTGCGGCAAATCGGATTTGGTGCGTTTTTTTACCGCAGGTGCGGTAATCTTCAACTCCCAGAAGTTTCTCAAGAAATTTTCTTGAGAAAAATCACTTTTCTAGTGCGCACATAGCCTTAGGCCATTTTTCATGGCCCACATGCTTCAATAGGTCATATGTTGAAGTGTGTGGGCCACGCGAAAAAGCCATAGTCCTCTTGTTTCCTACTAGCTCTCTCATTGTATTTATGCCAAAAAAATCTAGTTCCTGTGATGGTAAGTACTGATATTTTATTTTTTACCTCGAACTAGATGATGAATGTGTTTGTCATACTCCTGCAGCAGGCAATGTTTACTCTGGTCCATGGCCACGGCCTCTGCATGCACCACTGTCAGGGAACGTCCAATCATTGCATGTCTTGCGCATTTTAAATTAGAAATGCAGTTAAGAGCGGTATTAATAGAGACTAGAATAGAATAGATGCAGCCCTGAAAAGGACTCTAAAGGGTGCTTTACACGCTGTGACATCGCTAGCGCTTGGTAGCAATGTTGTGTGCGATACCACCCGCCCCCGTCATATGAGCGATATTGTGAGATCGCTGCCGTAGCGAACATTATCGCTACGGCAGCATCCCACGCACATACCTGTGCAGCGACGTCGCTGTGACCGCCGAACAATCTCTCCTTCAAGGGGGAGGTGTGTTCGGCGTCATAGCAACGTCACTGCAGCGTCACTAAGCGGCCGGCTAATAGAAGCGTAGGGGCGGAGATGAGCGGGACGTAACATCCCGCCACTTCCTTCCGCATTGCCAGTGGAGGCAAGTAAGGAGATGTTCGTCACTCCTGCGTTGTCACACATAGCGATGTGTGATGCCGCAGGAACGACGAACAACATCGCTACGAACAAGACAACGATTTTTGGTGTTTAGACGACCTCTCCAAAACCAACGATTTTTGTATCTTTTGCGATTGTTTTAGGTCGCTTGTACATGTTACACGCTGCAATGTCTCTAACAACACCGGATGTGCGTCACAATTACCGTGACCCCGACGATAAATCGTTAGCAATATCACAGCGTGTAAAGCACCCTTAAGTTAATAACCCCTGCCTAGATATCTGTAATTCTAAACTAGCCCTTCTCCAGCAGCTCTTCCTACATTAAATGCAGCTAAGAGCGGTATTATTAGAGAGTACAATACATTTTTTATGCTGCAGCAGTAAGGCAATAATCCCTGCCTAGCTGCCTCTAATTTACTATCCCTTCTCCAGCAGCTCTACCTACAGCTGAGTGGTATTTTTAGAGAATAGAATAAATTAGATTTAGCCCATAAAATGATTTTTGGTTTTATGTTGCAGCAGCAAGGACTTTAAAGCAATAATTGCTGCCTAGTTGCACTTATACAGTATCCTTTCACCAGCAGCTAGCTAAACACTAAATGCAGCTAAGACCCGCAACACACATCCGTTTAATTTGTACGTGTGCGGTACGTATTTGCACGTACCGGAGACACGTACACACGGAGACCCATGTTATTCAATGGTAGATGGCACACAGACGTAAAATCACACGGAACGTGTGTCCGTGTGGTAAGTACGTGTGTGCGCTTTTCTACCCGGACGACATGTCCGTTTTTGGCAAGCATCACGCAGGCACGGACCCGCTAAAGTCTATGGGTCCGTGCCTGCACGGATCGCACACGGAGTATGTCCGTGTTCAGCACGTTTCGTGCGTGTGCGTTTTTACACTAGCGATCTTATTTTTTTTTTTTTTAATTAAATTCAGTATACTTACCTTTTTTTCTGCTGTTCTCAGTCATACTTACATTGGCGCTCGGTTTTTTTCTTCCCCCGGCTCATACCGCTCCCCGATCACCAGCACGGCGAGGAACAGCTGTGCAGAGAATACGCGGCAACAATTACTTTGAATATGCCGGCCGCTCATTAATCAATCTCGTATTCCCTGCTTTCCCCACCCACAGATGCCTGTGATTGGTTGCAGTCAGACACGCCCCCCACGCTGAGTGACAGGTGTCTCACTGCACCCAATTACAGCAGCCGGTGGGCGTGTCTATACTGTGCAGTGAAATAAATAAATAAATAATTAAAAAAAACAGCCCCCCCCAATTTTAATACCAGCCAGATAAAGCCATACGGCTAAAGGCTGGTATTCTCAGGATGAGGAGCCCCACGTTATGGGGAGCCCCCCAGCCTAACAATATCAGTCAGCAGCCGCCCAGAATTGCCGCATACATTATATGCGACAGTTCTGGGGCTGTACCCGGCTCTTCCCGATTTGCCCTGGTGCGTTGGCAAATCGGGGTAATAAGGAGTTATTGGAAGCCCATAGCTGCCAATAAGTCCTAGATTAATCATGTCAGGCGTCTCCCCGAGATACCTTCCATGATTAATCTGTAAGTGACAGTAAATAAACACACACCCGAACAATCCTTTATTAGAAAAAAAACACTAACAAATTGCCTTGTTCACCACTTTAATAAGCCCGAAAAAGCCCTCCATGTCCAGCGTACTCCAGGATGGTCCAGCGTCGCTTCCAGCTCTGCTGCATGAAGGTGACTGGAGCTGCAGAAGACACCGCCGCTCCTGTCAGCTCCACCCAGCTAGTAAAGGGAATAGCGCGATCAGCTGAGCTGTCACTGAGGTTACTCGCGGCCAACGCTGAATACAGCTGATCGCGCTATTCCCTTCATTAGCTGAGTGGAGCTGACAGGAGCGGCTGTGTATTCTGCAGCTCCGGTCACCTCCATGCAACAGAGCTAGAAGCGACGCTGGACCATCCTGGATTACGCCGGACATGGAGGGCTTTTTTCGGGCTTATAAAAGCATGACAATGAAGTCGGGGGTGAAGTACACCCGAGTTCATTCTCATCGCGCAACTCTATCTGCTGTCAGCCGACATGTATCAACGACATTGTGCAACACACAAATGGACATTCCACACGGACATTCCACGTACACATACACGGGCATTTTACACACAAACACGGACATTTTACACGTACACACGGCTCGCATACGCCATCACACGGATGCCATACGTACCGGAGAAACGCCCCAAAAAAACGGAACACGGACCCGAAAAATGGACCGTGTTACACGGACGTTTTTTATGCGGAAGTGTGTTTTAGGCCTAAGAGAAGTTTTCTTAGAGACTAGAATACAGTGTGTCCACCCATATCCTGTCCACCGCCATTAAATTGAAAATGGTGGCAGCTATAGGCATAGAAGTGGTGTTTAGGTATAGTAAAGTATTCATGCGCTACGCAATGAAACCACCTATAGCGCCACCTGGTGGAAAACAACGGAGTTATCATTTTTATCTCGAAAACGGAACGAGATAGAGAAAAAAGTGAATTACAAAGTTGTAGGGCATGGTCAATTCAATACGAATCGACACCTTGCATACAGGTGAGGGGCAATACCCCGAAACAGCTCTGTGGATGGATACCTGGCCTTGGTAATTCCCTTGTCATATCTCTAAACTTGTCAAAGTGTTGGATATTGACTAAAAGTATTAAAAATGTTAAGTGATATGGTGGTTATGGTGATCTCCTTAAAAAGAGCCACTCCTTGGCTAGGTCCTTCCCAGAGGGATATCTAGCTATTTTCTGTGTTGAGACTCCTAACAAAGGCTCCACGGACCTATATTGATTTGCATACTCTCCATGGGGCAATGCACCTAGGATTTAACTGTGTTGTGCAACTTTGCTGGCTGCCGGCAGTGTTTTCTATGGCTGGTCTCCCCGAGATCAGTGATTGTTTTGTCTTGCTGGTCTACTAGGCATTGCTCTCACCTAGCCAGAATCCTACTCCACACTGATGAGGGGCAATACCCCGAAACAGCTGTCTGTGGATGTATACCTGGCCTTGGTAATTCCCTTGTAATATCTTTAAATTCGTCAAAGAGTTGGATATTGACTAAAAGGACCACTTAATATAATGGTTACGGTGATCTCCTTAAAAAGAGCCACTCCTTGGCTAGGTCCTTCCCGGAGGGATAGCTGGCTATTTTCTGTGTTGAGACTCCTAACAGAGACTCCACGGACCTTTATTGATTTGCATACTCCCCAGGGGGCAATGCACCTAGGATTTCACTGTGGTGAGCGCCTTTGCTGGCTGCCGGCAGTGTTTTCTATGGCTGGTCTCCCCGAGATCAGTGATTGTTTTGTCTTGCTGTTCTCAAGTTAATGACGGTGGACAGGATATGGGTGTACACACTGTATATTTGTTATGTTGCAGCAGCAAGGACTGTAAGGCTATGTGCGCACGTAACTGCATGCGTCCTGCGTCCCCTGCACAATCTATGGAGATTGTACAGGGGCCGTGCGCACGTGGCGTCTTAGAGCGCAGCGCTTCGGCTGCTGCCCGAAGCGCTGCGTTCTAAGAAGTGACATGTCACTTCTTCCGTGCGCTTTGCCGGCAGCTCCTGCTCTGTCTATGGCAGGAGCTGCAGGCAGAGCGCATGGAATCGGCTTTTTTTTTTTCTCTACGGACATTTTCTGCAGCGATTTGAAGCGCACATGTGCTCTTCAGATCGCTGCAGAAATTTCTGCAGGGCTAGTACGCAACGTGCGCACATAACCTAAGGCAATAATCCTCACATAGATGCTTCTAATACACTATCCTTTCTCCAGCAGCTTGCCCTACACTAAATGCATGTAAAAGAGGTATTAAAGAATAGAATATCCCTGAAAACGACTTTTGGTTTTACGTTGCAGAAGCAAGGATTGATTGTAAGGCAATAATTCCTGCCTAAATGCCTCAAATACACTATCCCTTAGGCCCCCTTCACACGTCCGTGAAACACGTGCGTGTTTGGTCCGTTTCCGTATATACCGGAGACACGGACAAACGTGCACCAATGTTATTCAATGCTTGCAGTTACACGTGCGTTTTTCCATACGGTCCGTGTGTCAGTGTGCGTGATACGTATGTGTCTGCGTATCTCACGGATGCATGTCCGTTTTCTGCATGGATCACGCATACACGCACCCAATGTAAGTATATGGGTCCGTGAGTACACGTATGTGTCACGGATGCATCTCCGTGTTGTCCGTGTCCGTTTTTTAATCATTTATGGCAGCGATTGCTTCAGTTGGAAACAGGTGGCTGTAATGTGATACTTGCTGTTATTACCATTCATTTAGCTGCCCACACCCAGTGTTGGAAGGAGTGTTTACCTAATTCTCTGCTGGATTTTTTTTCCCATTTGGATTCTAATCTTTTTGATCCATGGGTCCACGTGTTGATACTGAGAAAATAATTTCTGTGGTTGAGTCTCACCCAGAATTATGGGACACTCGATCTGAAGGCTACCGTGATCAGGCAATTGTTGACAGAACATGGAAGGTTGTTGCTGCAGAACTTTACCCCAACAATGGATGGGACCGTTGTTCACCAGGGAAAAAAACACGATTTGGTGAGTGTTTTATTTTTTAAAATTGTTTTGTTTTTTTAATAAATAATATTTTATATGTTAAAAATAAACAAATACATTTTAAGGCATTATGATTTATTTGTTAATTAAAAAATATAACTTATTCATAAAACAAAAAGTTAATTGAAAATGGAACTTAATTTCCTTACAAATATGGTTTTTTTTTGTTTTTTTTTTTTCATAGTAATATTTAAAATATTAAATTTTAATTAAATTATTTTAAACATTAAAAAAATAGCATTGTGAGGTTTTTTTCTTTTTTTTAAATTTTTTTCATTTAATTTTTTTTTTTTTTTTAAAAAAAATAAAAACCACAAAAAAAAAAGTTGATTTAGTACGACGCCGATGGAGATCTGCCCGGGATCAATATAGACGTGAGTTCAACCCAATTCCGTCAACATCAGCAAATCCACGAAAGAGAAGATATGTTTATTTTGAAAAACTAGAATTCCTACGACCAATTATGGAGGTGACTCAGTAAGTATAATTTGTTAATTATACTAATGACATTGTTTTTGAGTTTTGTTTTATTCTGAAATGTTATTTTTTGTATCCTTTTTTTTTTAAAAAAAAAAAAAAACAGGACTGACGACAACATGGATGAATCTGATGAAAACCCATCAGCGGCACAATCAGCTCGTGCAACTTCTGCTTCTGAGGTGGACCAGCCACATCCCACAGCAGAAATACCACAAACACAAAATGAAAATAAAGAACAGGTATCCAGTGAGGCTGATACTGAGACAATAACAAATCCAACACAAACCCAAACACAATCTTCATCTGTTAATGTCCAACCATCATCTCTATCTAATTCTGGCCAACGTTTTCAAACCAACACATATCGGGCACGTCGGATAAGACGTCCTGAAGATTTAAGGTCACTGCCAGAAATTATTGACACAAGAGTCATGTCAATTATGAATTCCTTATTGCCGGAAAATGACATAGAAAGATTCTGTCGCTCACTAGCACCGTGTTTGGCCAAAGTTGATTCCGACCACCAGGAACGCTTAAGGGCAGCCATACTCACTTTAATCTCAGCTTGCCAAACACGCCCATTGCCAAACCACGTACTATTAACAATCGAACAGTGGAGGACAAACTACAATGCTTCTAATCCTGATGCTTCATTACCCAACATAACCCAACATATGACAAACCAGACATCATCAGCAGTTGTAACCAACATTGCCCACCAAACTGCACAAAATATTGACACAACCAACATCATTAATAGACCTATCACAACAATTCCAAATATAGTGTCAGGACAAATCAACAACATGATGACTCAGATGTCTCAACATCCAAGTCAAAATATCCCAATAAATTACATACAACAACCATCACAAGGCCAAAATTTCATCAATACCTCAAGCTTTCAAACAAGACAGCCAGTTAGCCCATTACAAACATACCCACAATCTGTCATTTTTGCCCAAAATGCCAATCAACCGTTTCTACAAGCTCAACATTATCCAACAAATATATCATACTCACATCAGCCACAAATGCAGCAGCCACTAATGTTTTCACAAGCTATCCCACAAGCCATGTATGCATCTTCATCAAACATTTTACAAACAACAGCTACTCAGGAACCCAATATAGCAACATGCGCCACTAAAACTAATACCAGTACATTAATTGTCCAAGCAATCTCAGAACATGATTCGAATATTCCATCAGCACAGGATACAGTTGAAAGTCTAGAGGACTTAATTGATTAGTTTTTTTTTGGTTTTTTTTGTTATTTGTTTTTAAAAAAAAAAACCAAAAATGTTTTGGTATTAGACCCAACATTCCTAAAGTTACATTCTAATAATATAAATAATTGAAAACTAAAGGTGTAAATTATTTGTATTATTGCAACATAATATGCAAATTAATATTATGTATTAAAAATTTCATTTTAATCTAAAGGGTATATATTTTTTTTTTACTTTACCATTTATAAAAATATGTTGAACACAAATTAGTCAATATGGTAAATGATGTAGCTAAGAAATGTTGTTGAGCATTATGTGTGTGCATACTAATAGAAAAAAAGGCTAACTTTGTTCTGCGAGTGGCAATTTTTTTTTTTGTTATTTTAACAATTTGTGTGGAAATAACACATTTGTTTTTGAAAAATTATATGTTCTATGATTTTATATCAACAAATATCAAAATTGTGTTCATTTTTTCAATACTTACATTTCAAAAATTCTGGACATGTATCAATAAAGATTTTTGTTTCCTGAAATTTTTGTGCTTTATGTTTCAAATGTAGATTAATATCTTGAAAATTGATGAATACAAATACAATATATATTATGCATAAGCAATAAAAAATTTTTTTTTGGGTATCCAAAATTAAATAATAAACCAGTTTATTATCATATTTGACTGAAAGAAAAATATGTATTGATGACATACCTTATTTTTAATAAACATTTTGAACATATTTTTAAATTTTTAAACACATATGGTTTTTTGCAATAAAAATTCTAATACACAAATTAATGATCAACAAAATAACGCATATAATTATTTCTTATTTGCAAACCAGACAAAACTGGTTGGGGATTTTCCATTTGAATATTTGAAAAATTAGCTACATAATGGGAGTTCAAAGGGTCTAACAGGACATTTTCCTCATGAATTCTACAAAAATTATGTAAAACTAATGTAGCTTTGATTACTGATTGCACATTCGTTGGGTTTAGCTGTATTGTTGTTTGATATATGCGCCATTTGGAGGCTAAAATCCCAAAAGAACATTCAACATAACTACGGGCTGTTTTTAAACGACTATTGAATTGGCTTTTTAAATCATCGATTCCACGCCGAGGAAAAGGTCTCATTACATGTGGTGATAAGGCAAAACCCTCATCTGCAACCATCACAAAAGGTACTGTTGGTCCAAAAGTACCAGGCAGTGGTGATGGAGTAGGTAAATTTAAGTCCATTGAAACCATACGTCTGGCCAATCTAGTTGAGCGAAAAATCCGTGCATCGGAAGCACTCCCATACGCACCAATATCTACATAAATAAATTTATAATTAGTGTCAACTAATGCTAATATTACAACTGAAAAATATTTGTGAAAATTAAAATATCTAGACCCAGAATTTGGTGGCTTCCGAACCCTAATGTGTTTACCATCCAATGCCCCAATACAGTGTGGAAATTTAGTGACTTCATGAAATCCATGGGCTATTTGAAGCCATTTTTCGCAAGTTGGTTGTGGCATAACTTGATTT
Organism: Anomaloglossus baeobatrachus; assembly: GCF_048569485.1. Lineage (NCBI taxonomy): Eukaryota > Metazoa > Chordata > Amphibia > Anura > Aromobatidae > Anomaloglossus > Anomaloglossus baeobatrachus. Next base: position 932,906,426 of record NC_134353.1, on the reverse strand, counting down.
TTAAGATGTAACCATAAGGCATCACAAGTCAGACGGACAATTCCACAGATGGTTGACGTACCAAGGAGGAAGTCGAAATGTAGAGCTCCATATGACATGCCTGTAGCCAGAAACCTAAAGATTGTGTAAGTGTATACCAAAAGAAAAAAAAAAGGACCGTTATTTTTTTGTTTTATTTTAAAGAAATGTTGAATGTTAATCCATTAAATAGAATCATAAATAATAATTTTATGATGTATATTTAAGTCTAATGATATATATTTAAACATTATAAAGTAAAAATATTATTTTAATACAAAATGATTAAAAGAAACCCACCTTAATGTAACAAGCAATCTTTGTTCAGGTGAGATACATTGGCGCATGCTTGTGTCCTGGAGTTGGAGATGAGGCCTGAGAGTGTCCAAGATTGTATCAAACATATCAACTGTTAATCGGCAATATGCCTGAAATTTTGCAGGATATCGCCTTAATTCACCATATAGACAATGGAAATGTCCATGAGTTTGACGCATTTGAACAATTGGATGCACCCACATTCTTCTTTGAGACATTTCTGCTGAAGGAATCATAAATCGCCTTACACCAAATCGTCTAGAAACCATCCATGCCAGAAAAAGCAGAGCCTCATTTGATATGGACATTATCAACTAAAAACCACACACCACTATGTCAAAAGGAAAAAAAAAAACACGCACAGCAAGGAAGGAATCTCGGGGAGACGCCTGACATGATTAATCTAGGACTTATTGGCAGCTATGGGCTGCCAATAACTCCTTATTACCCCGATTTGCCAACGCACCAGGGCAAATCGGGAAGAGCCGGGTACAGCCCCAGAACTGTCGCATATAATGTATGCGGCAATTCTGGGCGGCTGCTGACTGATATTGTTAGGGTGGGGGGCTCCCCATAACGTGGAGCTCCCCATCCTGAGAATACCAGCCTTCAGCCGTATGGCTTTATCTGGCTGGTATTAAAATGGGGGGGGACCGCACGCCGTTTTTTTTAATTATTTATTTATTTATTTCACTGCACAGTATAGACACGCCCACCGGCTGCTGTGATTGGGTGCAGTGAGACAGCTGTCACTCAGCGTGGTGGGTGGGTGTGACTGCAACCAATCACAGGCGCCGGTGGGCGGGGAAAGCAGGGAATACGAGATTGTTTAATGAGCGGCCGGCTTTTTCAAATTAGAAAAAGCCGCCGGAACAGTGTGAACGCCGTGCAGCGCCGGTGATCGGGGAACGGTGAGTATGAGAGAGGGAGGGACACTTCAGTCACTCGGGGGATTAGCGGTCACCGGTGAATCCTTCACAGGTGACCGCTAATCAGTACACAGCACAAAGACAGAGCCGCGGCATGAGAATGAAGTCGGGTAAAGTTCACCCGAGTTCATTCTCATCCCGCTACTCTGTCTTCCGACATGTAGTAACGACATTTTGCATCACACACGTACATTTCACACGGATAACACACACACATGTCAGTTATTTCACTCACGCACACACGGACATTCCACACGCACATACGGATAGCATACGGGATACACACGCAGGCCACACATACCATAAAAACGGACCTAAAAAACGGAAAACGGACCCGAAAAACGGCCCGTTTTACACGGACGTGGTTTTCACGGATGTGTGGCGGAGGCCTTATCCAGCATCTTGCCCTATGCTAAATACAGTTAAAAGCAGTTTTAATGGGGAATAGAATCGTTATTTTTCATGATGCAGCAGCAAAGAATGTAAGGCTTAGCCTAGAGGCCTAATACACTATCCATTCTACAGCAGTCAAGAGTGGTATTATTGTAGATTAGAATAAATTAGATTAGCCCTGAAAAGGACTTTTGGTTTTAAGTTGCAGCAGCAAGATTTTAAGACAATAATCCTTGCCTTGATGCATCTAATACACTATCCCTTCTCCAGGAGCTTTATGTCGCGGGAGGCGGGGCGCTGCGCTCGCTAACGCTCGGGTCCGGCGCTGCTGCTCGGTGGCTCGAGCGGTGGGCCGGATCCGGGGACTCGAGCGGCGCACCTCGCCCGTGAGTGAAAAGGGGGTTGGGTTGTTTTGGGGATTTGCTCCGTGACGCCACCCACGGGTTGTGGTGAAGAGGGGCACCACCGCTGCTGGTGACGGGGATCCTGGGAGCGATGGTAGGGAGCAGCTGGGATGTTGTTTTCCCCCTCCGTGGGTAGGGGTTGGTGGTCCCGGGGCCCAGTGGTGTGACTGGGAGGCAGGGTCGGTGAGGTGCAGGGTTGTAGGGACAGCGCGGCGCGGTGCCGGATGGCACGGGTGTACTCACTCAGCAACAGATGCACAAAGTCTCCGGTAAACGAAACGGCTGGATGGACGGGTCCCGCAGCCGGCTGCAGTGTCTCTCCCCAGACAGGTGATGGCGGCTGTCTTTCCCTGCACCTTTGTGTACTGTCTTGACTACGATGGGTCCCCGGTGTATGGATGCCGGAGGAGCCCGTTTGCCCGCAGGCGCTGGCCCTTGGGTCTCTAGCCTTTGGCGGTAGCTGTATACCCTCACGGTGCGGACGGTTGCCTTCTAACGGGTCTTTGGATGTTAGGAAACCCCTGGAGTTCCTGTCACACTCGGATTTGAGTGTTGACGGCGACTCCAAGCCTAGTCGGGGTCTGATTGCCCTGCCTGTGTGTGCTGGCTTCACTTCTCTCCCCGGTCGGTACTGGCGGGCCACCGCCCGACCCCAGTCCTACGGTTCCGCGTTGAGCCATCACTCCTGCAGACGGCCACCACCGTCTGCCAACCTTGTTGTCAGTGCCTGGGCCACAAACCCAGACACTCTCCACTTCACTCCTCTCACTTCAACCTTCTGACTCCAACTCCAAACTCTAACTGACTGCTTTTCCCGTCTCCAGGCCTGTGTACTACTTGGTGGGTGGGGCCAACTGCTTGGCTCTGCCCCACCTGGTGTGGAAATCAGACCCTGGAGGGAGGCAACAAGGGTTTTGTGTCTGGCTAATGTAACTGTCTAGTGGGGGTGGGTGTGTGTGTGTGTGTTACCTGTGACGACCTGGCTAGTCCAGGGTGCCACATTCCCCCTTGGTGAAATGCAGACCGTCCAAGGGCTGCCCGTCCATCACCGGTTTTATTTTTCAACTGTGAAAATATAAATAACATGTAATGGTAAACATTTAAAACATAAGCATTCTTCTGGTCACTTTAAACGTTGCACATGTAAACATTTTTTTTTTTTTTTTTTAATAATGACGGACGGATGGATGTCTTCCGCTCTCCCACCCAAGCAACCTAGCCCTGATGATGCCCCTAAGAAGTGGGCAGCACCCCTTTACCCCAGTCCAGGTTCAGGCTGCCCGAGCGGGAACGGGTACGGTTACTTGCACCCGACTGTCACTTCAGGGGACCCCACGTCCAAGGGGGACCCCTGACCCCCGGAGGATGGCCACCGGTCCTGGTGGTGGCCGGGCCCCAGCCTCCTCTGCTGCGGGCCCTTCCTCCAATCTGCCTCTCCGGAGGTGGCAACGGCTTCCATCCCACAATACTATTTACAAACCCACAAGTTCGTGTGTTGCCTGCTAGTTCTTGGCCATGTCCATGAGGAGTTTCTCATGTGGGTATGGGGGGTGTTAACGGAACAACAGGGACAACTCCAGTCCCAACGGGGACGGTTCTCTTCTCGGACCTTCTGAGGTGGCTTCGCCCTCCGCTGTCAATATTGCAAACATCCGGTGGCAGGCCTGGTGGGAGAGGGCCGCCCGGTATCCGTTCCCACCGCCGCGCGGGACATAGAAAGCTACTGGCGCACTGCCGTTGGGAAGGCTCTCACCCACTTCCTCGGACTCCGAGACCGGTTCTGTGTCAGCCCCCGAGCCGCTGTCATCTGACTCCTGGGGGCTAATGGTGGGACCCAGCAGGGCAGCAACGGTTTCTAGCTGAGCCCAGACTTGTGGTTCTCCAGTGACAAGTGACCCGTCATCAGCCGGTGTACGGAGGCCTGCCATCGGTTCTTCCAAGTCAACTGCTCCAGATATTGGTGGGCTGGCGTCCTCTCGGGCCTCCGGGCCCTGGTGGGGCAACAAGGACTCCGCCACCTCCATCGGGGACGGCGGCCTGAGCGGGGCTGTATGGGCGGCCAGCACAGGCAATGGAGCGGGCCCTGCTGGAGCCAGGGGTAGACCGAGTCCTTCAGCCGCAGCGGCCGGTCCTTCAGGGACACAAGGGCGTGGGTCACTCACCAGCTCCTCTAGCATGGCCTCTATTTCATGCGCCCGCACGACCGCAGCCAGCTCCTCCATCTCAGCGGTCCAGCGATCCAGCAGGTCCGGTACCTGGGCCCGGTTACGACAGCACAGCAGCATCACTTGTGTTTTCAGCCACGCCGCCATCCCGGAAGCAGGCTCCGGAGACTCAGGCCTCTCAGGCGGTGCGGATATGTTGCAAGCTGCTTCCAGGAACCGGGTATATCTGCAGAGTCCTGGCGTCCCCGCTTTATGGCCTCGGTTACATTAGGCAGGCTTTCACCCACCCCCCTTGGTTCTCTTTAGCATTTCCACTTTGGGGGCGGGGCTTCGCTTTTCGCGCCTTCCCTGCTCGGGGAAGATGCTCGAGCGGGAGATTTTCGCGCCAAAGATGGCGGTGCTTCCAATTTTTCGGCCGGACACTACCGGCGGAGACCACAAGGCGCACTTCTACTGGTAAGTAGATCAGTTCAATCCTCTTCGTGATGCCAAGTTGTCGCGGGCGGCGGGGCGCTGCGCTCGCTAATGCTCGGGTCCGGCGCTGCTGCTCGGTGGCTCGAGCGGTGGGCCAGATCCGGGGACTCGAGTGGTGCTCCTCGCCCGTGAGTGAAAAGGGGGTTGGGTTGTTTTGGGGATTTGGTCCATGATGCCACCCACGGGTTGTGGTCACCACCGCTGCTGGTGACGGGGATCCCGGGAGCGATGGTAGGGAGCAGCTGGGATGTTGTTTTCCCCCTCTGTGGGTAGGGGTTGGTGGTCCCGGGGCCCGGTGGTGTGACTGGGAGGCAGGGTCGGTGAGGTGCAGGGTTGCAGGGACAGCGCGGCGCGGTGTCGGATGGCACGGGTGTACTCACTCAGCAAGAGATGCACAAAGTCTCCGGTAAACCAAACGGCTGGATGGACGGGTCCCGCAGCCGGCTGCAGTGTCTCTGCCCGGACAGGTGATGGCAGCTGTCTTTCCCTGCACCTTTGTGTACTGTCTTGACTACGATGGGTCCCCAACGGTAGTCCGCTCCCCGGTGTATGGATGCCGGAGGAGCCCATTTGCCCTCAGGCGCTGGCCCTTGGGTCTCTAGCCTTTGGCGGTAGCTGTATACCCTCACCCTCGATTATCGAGCAGTGGCAAGCTCACTTGTCCATCGCTATTGGTCATCTCTACCCGATTCTCTCAGGTGGTAGTTATCATGATGGTGTCTACTGTGGTTGAGCGGTCTTTGGCTCCAATGCCGAAGCGCTGCCGCTATCTCAGCACCCCCTATAGCCCTAGTTTCTCACATTCTCACCTACAGTATACTTCATTCTTGTTATCTTCTGTGCTGTGATCTCTATTTGCTTTGAGTTTAGAAAATAATTTCATCAGCTCAATCCAACGGCAAAAATAATTGAGTGTCCTAATTATTACTAAGTAAACACTAAATACAGTCCCTGGAAATTAATAGACTTGCAGCAAGACACATAATGTGTGGAGGGACTTCATACCCATTTGCACTCCTTTGAAATTCTGCCCAATTCCTGTCAGGATCTTTGTCTTCTATCGTATTTTAAAGTTCTTAACAAGAGATTGTTTAGGACGGGGCACATCTGTAGAGTTGCTCTAACAAGCGTACACTCCATGTGAGCGTTCAGGTTTGGCATTGCTGCGTTGGGTAATTATCGTAAAAGGGCTCGCTTTGCCAAGTACTGTAAAAGGATTCTCCAAACCAGACCAGACTGTAAGGATGTACACACTATTGATGAGAAACAGGAGACCCACCTCAAAATCTGCTGCTGTGAAACTTAAATATTTCACTTTAACTTCTAAACTTTATTTTTTTTTCTTTTTCCCAATAATTTATATATATTTTTTAGCAAACATTGGGAATAAGAAAAGCCAGGATGATGCCCATGTCTTAGTTTATGTACAGAACCTCTTTAAAGGGGTTGTCCACTACTGGAAAAATCCCTTCTCATTGAATATGTTTGTCCCCGTTAAAATAAAAAAATCTTATACTCACCTCTGGTGCCGACAGTGATTGGGCGCAGCAGGGCTTGCGTGATGTAAGTGTCGCGGGCGGAGGAGGGGACGCTGCGCTCTCTCACTGCTCGGGTCCGGCTGCCGCTGTTGCTGCGGCTGCTGCTGCTCGGTGGCTCGAGCGATGGGCCGGATCCCTGGGACTCGAGCGGCGCTCCTCGCCCGTGAGTGAAAAGGGGTTTGGTTTTGGGGATTTATTGCCCGTGACGCCACCCACGGTTGTGGTGATTGTGTGGACACCACCGCTGCTCTGTATGGGGATCCCGGGAGCGGTGACAGGGAGCAGCTTTGTTGTTATTTCTCCCCTCCGTGGGTAGGGGGTTGGTTGTCCCGGGGTCCGGTGATGGGGAAGGGGTGGATGGCAGGCCGGGTGCGGGGCCTGGCGAGGTGCAGGGTCGCGGGGGCAGCGCTGTGCCTCACGGCACGGTGGTACTCACTCAGCCTGAGACGGTGACACAGTTCTCGGTAAAACACACGGCTGGAAAGACGGTTCCCTTGGACGGCTGCTGTTGCTTTTTCCCCGATAGTGAACGGTGACTGTCTCTTTCCCTGCACCTTGTGTAATGTTGGTAGCGATGGGTTTCCACCGGTTACCCGCTCCCCGACTTGGATATGGGCCGGAGGAGCCCCTCTTTGCCCGCAGGCGCTGGCCCTGAGAAACTGGTGCCTTGGCGGTAGCGGTGTCTCTCTCATACGGTTGGACTGTTGCCTTCAATCGGGACTTAGTTGTTTGGAGACCCGGAGGTCCCCTTCACTGACGGATTTGGCAAATTCACGGCGACTCCTAGCCTTGCCGGGATCCGAAAGGCCCCTGCCAATGGTGCTGGCTTCTCCTTGTGTACCGGTCCGGTACCGCCGGGCCACCACCCGTCCACGGTCCTCACGGCAACTCCGATCAGCCTCCACTGCAGACGATCACCGCCGTCTGCTAACCTTGCTGTCTCAGTCCGGGGCACACACCCGGACCAACTTCAGGCTTTCAAACTGTCACTTTTCTCTTCCACTACTTTCCCTCCTTCTACTTCACTCCTCACACTTTCAACTCTCAAACTAATCTCTTCTCTCTTCCTCCTCCAAACTCTAACTCCAAACTCAATCTGCCTGGTTTTCCTGCCTCCAGGACTGTGAACTCCTTGGTGGGCGGAGACCAACCGCCTGGCTCCACCCCCTGGTGGGTGTGGACATCAGCCCCTGGAGGAAGGCAACAAGGATTTCAGGTCTAGCTTAGGTGTGCCTAACCGGGGTGTAGGGTGTGGTGATGTAGTTACCTGTGACCCCTGGCTTGCCCAGGGCGTCACATTCCCCCTTAGCAAAATGCAGACCGTCCGCGGGCTGCCCGTCCAACACCGGTTTTATTTTTCTGAAAAAGATAAGAAAACACAATACAAGTAAAATAACATCATCCCACAACGGGAGGCACTTTTCTTAAAACGTTGCAAACGGTTAACGGTTACGGCTTCCGCTCTCACCCACCCAAGTAACCTGGCCCTGATGCTGCCCCTAAGAAACAGGCAGCACCCCTTGACCCCAGTCCTGCACCATGTTACCCGAGCGGGATCTGTCCTTTCCAGGGGGACCCACGTCCATGGGGAGCCCCTGGAACCCCCAGAGGAATGGCACCGGTTCCTGTGGTGGCTGGGCCCCAACCTGCTCCACTGTGGGCCCTTCCTCCAATCTGACTCTCCGGAGGCGGTAACGGTGGAAAGCCATAACAAACATTTTTATTTACATCCCACAAGTTTGTGGTTGCAAGTTCTCAGGCTTGTCCATAGAAGTTCCTATGCAAAACAACTTTTTAAACGGTCCCCACGGGGACAACGGTGCCGGCAATGGCCGGTTTCAAATCACGGTTGCAAATCAGGTGACTGTCACGGTTTCATTTCTCATCATTCCTTTTCAAAACTTTCAAACTTTTTCAAACTTTAAACACACACAGGTGGTCCCAACGGGGACTGTGACAACGGTGCTCCGCTGCCCTTACTCTGATCCTTCCAAAGGAGCGGCCCCCTCTTCCGCCACCAGCATATCAAACATGCAGTGGCAGGCCTGCTGCAAAAGGGGTGCCCGGTATCCGTTTCCACCATTCCACGGGGTGTAATAAACCACCGGCTCTCCCACATAGCGGGGGCGCTCATTTGCCACCACGCTTCCAGGGGTGGGTTCAGCACCGGAGCTAGAGTCACTGGAGTCGTCATCGCTCATCTCTGCGTCAGGCGGGTTGCCGCCAGCTGCCGCAGCCTCCCAGCCTCCAGCGTCCAACACTTCAGGTTCCTCTGCAGTAGTGTGGGGCAGTAGATCAGGTTAATCAACGCTGAGACGCTCCAATAATAGTGGTAGGGATGATACGAGGGCCCTGACAGGACCGGGCCCCGCAGCCGAAGCGACCGGTCCTGATAGGACATGGGGACGTGGGCTACCCTTTGACTCCATCACATCTTCTCCCTTCCCATACATCGGGGCGGTTGCAACCAGCGCTTCCACTTCATTGGTCCACTGCTCCATCATAAGGAAGATCTGACTTTGCTGGCGTCGGTGGAATTCCATTACTCGGGCCTTCATCCATGCTACGGTCCCGGGCTCGGGATCCGGCGCAATCACTGCCGGGGCTTTGGGCATATCCTCATTAAGGGGCCGCGGTTCCAGCGGCTCCCACGGAAGCGATTCAGGGGGTTCCTGAGCGTCTGCAGCCGACTGATCCGCCAGGGCGGGTTGGCAGGGTATCGCTACCGGTTGAACAGGTAGCGGGCCTAGTGGCGGGGCGGCAGCAGCTAACGCGGGTAGCGGGGAGGGAGGTAGAGTGAGCGGGCGCAGGCCGGGCTCCTCAGCTGCAGCGGCCGATCCCTCAGGAATACAGGGGCGTGGGTCCCTTACCCGCTCCTCCGAATCCTCTTCCATCTCGCGCCTCCGCATAGCAGCCACCACGTCCGCCATGTCGGTCTCCCACTCCTCTAGGAGAAGCTGTATGTGGGCCTGCAGACGCTTACTCAGCGGGACGGTCCGGTCCCTCAGCCACATCGCCGTGCTGGGTGTGAGAGCGTCCTCGTTGGTAGTCGGACTGTGCATTTTGGCAATAAAGTCTTCCAGGAATACAGTATCGCTGCAGAGTCCTGGCGTTTCTGCTTTTATAGCCGCGGCTACATGCGGTCAGTCGCCATTTCGTCCCCCTTAGCCTCTTTCCGGCTCCTCCTCTATCGGGGCGGGGTTTTGGCCTTTGCGCCTCCACTACTCGAGGAGACGCTCGAGCGGGAACTTTTCGCGCCAAAGATGGCGGCTTCTGAAATTTTCTGGCCGGACACCTCCGGCGGTAATAAGGCGCACCTCTACCAGACGGCAGAGCGGTAAGATCCTGTTCGTGACGCCAAGTTGTCGCGGGCGGAGGAGGGGACGCTGCGCTCTCCCACTGCTCGGATCCGGCTGACGCTGTTGCTGCGGCCGCTGCTGCTCGGTGGCTCGAGCGATGGGCCGCATCCCGGGGACTCGAGCGGCGCTCCTCGCCCGTGAGTGAAAAGGGGTTTGGTTTTGGGGATTTATTGTCCGTGACGCCACCCACGGTTGTGGTGATTGTGTGGACACCACCGCTGCTCTGTATGGGGATCCTGGGAGCGGTGACAGGGAGCAGCTTTGTTGTTATTTCTCCCCTCCGTGGGTAGGGGGTTGGTTGTCCCGGGGTCCGGTGATGGGGAAGGGGTGGATGGCAGGCCGGATGCGGGGCCTGGCGAGGTGCAGGGTCGCGGGGACAGCGCTGTGCCTCACGGCACGGTGGTACTCACTCAGCCTGAGACGGTGACACAGTTCTCGGTAAAACACACGGCTGGAAAGACGGTTCCCTTGGACAGCTGCTGTTGCTTTTTCCCCGGTAGTGAACGGTGACTGTCTCTTTCTCTGCACCTTGTGTAATGTTGGTAGCGATGGGTTCCCCCGGTTACCCGCTCCCCGACTTGGATATGGGCCGGAGGAGCCCCTCTTTGCCCGCAGGCGCTGGCCCTGATAAACTGGTGCCTTGGCGGTGGCGGTGTCTCTCTCATACGGTTGGACTGTTGCCTTCAATCGGGACTTAGTTGTTTGGAGACCCGGAGGTCCCCTTCACTGACGGATTTGGCAAATTCACGGCGACTCCTAGCCTTGCCGGGATCCGAAAGGCCCCTGCCAATGGTGCTGGCTTCTCCTTGTGTACCGGTCCGGTACCGCCGGGCCACCACCCGTCCATGGTACTCACGGCAACTCCGATCAGCCTCCACTGCAGACGATCACCGCCGTCTGCTAATTTTGCTGTCTCAGTCCGGGGCACACACCCGGACCAACTTCAGGCTTTCAAACTGTCACTTTTCTATTCCACTACTTTCCCTCCTTCTACTTCACTCCTCACACTTTCAACTCTCAAACTAATCTCTTCTCTCTTCCTCCTCCAAACTCTAACTCCAAACTCAATCTGCCTGGTTTTCCTGCCTCCAGGACTGTGAACTCCTTGGTGGGCGGAGACCAACCGCCTGGCTCCACCCCCTGGTGTGGACATCAGCCCCTGGAGGAAGGCAACAAGGATTTCAGGTCTAGCTTAGGTGTGCCTAACCGGGGTGTAGGGTGTGGTGATGTAGTTACCTGTGACCCCTGGCTTGCCCAGGGCGTCACATAAGAACTTCACGTAACTCCCGGGAGGGTGACTGCCAACATCGCTGGAATGCCACAAGAGGTGAGTATAAGTGTTTTTATTTTAAAGGGTGCAAACATGGTGAATGAGGCAATTGTATAAACTTGTAGAAAATGGCACTCACCAGATCTTGCTGTGCAAGGGTTGTTTTATTCAAACGTGGATGTGTACCTCCCTGAGAGGGGCCTGGCCGCTTCCTCCGCTTACTCGGGCCGAGCCGCTCGAGGTCTGGGCTCGGGTTGTCGGTGGCACGAGCGCCTCTGGACCGGGGGCCACGTCACTCTTGTTAAGGGGAGTAGGCAGTGGGAGTATGGTGGTCGTGTAACGGGTTGTGACGCCATCCACGGGCCGTGGTGACGGGAGAAGCACCACTGCTGCGGCTGAAGTAATGAAGGGCTCGTCCGGGATCGGTGTTTCGGCCGCAGCCGAGATATTAGCCCCTCCATGGGTAGGGGCGGTGTGTCCCGGGGCCCTGTGGGGGACTGGGGCGACTGTAAGGGTTTGGTGGTTGTTGTCGTCGGGGTGCAGGGCGCCGTGCCGCAGTGTAGTGTGCCGTGCCTGGATGGCACTGGTGTACTCATGATTAATTCCCACTGAGTCACTGGTAAACCAGAGTTCGGTAGTGGTCGGTCCCTGCGGCCGGCTGCTGATGTCCCCTGTGGGGTTGATGGTGGCCCCTTTTCCCGTGCACCTCTGGATGTTTGTGTTTCGGCCCCCGTGCCTACGCAGTGGTAGCCCGCTCCCCGGCGTTGAGCTGCCGGAGGAGTCCTCAGTTGCCCGCAGGCGCTGGCCCGTCGGGTGTTTGGTCCTTGGCGGTGGCGCTCACCCGGTCTCGGTGGGCTTTTGCCTTCTTTCGGGACTTTGGTTGTGGATGAACCCGTAAGGTCCGGCCAGCAAAAAGTCAATTCGCCTATACTTAGTGGCTTCTAAGCTAGGAAGGGGTCTGAGTACCCTCCTTTTTGGTGCTCCGGTACACGTTTGACTCCCCGGTTCAGGACCGGCGGGCCACAACCCAGGCCCGGTCCGTACGGTTCCGCCGGTTGCTGTACCAGTACGCCTGCAGACAGCCACCACCGCCTGCCTGCCTGACATTCTCTAAGGGGCCCAGGCTCCTACCCGGGTCCCTGACAGTTTCTCTCCTTTTTCACCTCCTGTCACTGTCACTCTCCAAACTAATCTGATCTTTTGTCTGTTTGAACTTCCTGCTCCAGGACAGTAGTCTCCTTGGTGGGCGTGTCTTTCCGCCTGACTCCGCCCACCTGGTGTGCTCTACTTGCCCTGGGGGAGGCATCAGGTCTCCCTTTCGGGTGACATGTGTGTGACCTCACAGGGGGTGGGGGTGTGTGTGTATGTGGCTGGTGTAATTACCTGTGACCCCTGGGGTCCAGGGCGTCACAGATGTTACATGTGTGGGGGGCTGGCAGGGAGGGAGCGCACCACCAGACACGTCAGACGACGGCCGTTTCGCAGTTTCACTCAGTGCTTCAGCTGGTCTGAGAGCGTATGACATCAGATCCGTTTTAAACATATAGAACATGTGATTGATGCCATATAATTAAAATATATTAAAAACAATATATTAAACAAATCTTAAAGGAGTAGCAACAGTTTTAACAGTAATAATCAAATAAATAATAAATGGTCAAACCAGCTGAAGCATTGAGTGAAAGTGCGAAACGGCCGTCGTCTGACGTGTCTGGTGGTGCGCTCCCACCCTGCCAGCCCCCCACACATGTAACATCCTTGTTTGAATAAAACAACCCTTGCACAGCAAGATCTGGTGAGTGCCATTTCTCTACAAGTTTATACAATTGCATTCTTCTCTATGGTGAGCACCCCAGAGCAGCACTGATTCTTGCCTGTGTCGCGGGCGGGGAGGAGGGTGCCTGCCCCGCGCTCACCCCTCTGCTTGGGTCCGGCTGCTGCTGCTCAGTGGTGGCTCGAGCGGTGGGCCGGATCCCGGGGGGTTTCTCGAGCGGCACTCCTCGCCCGTGAGTGAAAAGGGGATTTTGTTGGGGGAGATTGTCCGTGACGCCACCCACGGTTGTGGTGATTTGTAGCACCACCGCTGCTCAATATGGGGATCCCGGGAGTGGTGATGCGGAGCAGCCAGGTGTTGTGTTGCCCCTCCGTGGGTAGGGGTTGGTGATCCCGGGGCCCAGTGATGGAGTGGAAGGGTGCAGGGCCTGGTGGGCGCAGGGACGCGGGGGCAGCGCTGTGCCTTGCGGCACTGTGGTACTCACTCAGCCTGAGACGTTGACACAGTTTTAAGGTAAACCACACGGCTGGAAAGACGGTTCCCACGGACGGCTGCACTTGCTCTCCCAGCAGGTAACGGTGATGTCCCTCTGACCTGCACCTGATATTTCTATGTTGGTTGTGATGGGTTCCCACCGGTAACCCGCTCCTCGGCTTGGATATGGGCCGGAGGAGCCCTACTTTGCCCGCAGACGCTGGCCCTGAGGAGCTGGTGCCCTGGCGGTGGCGGTGTTCCTCACTAATGGTCGGACTATTGTCTTCAATCGGGACTTGGTTGTTGGGGGATCGACGTCCCCTTCACTGACGGATTCGGCAAATTATGGCGACTCCTAGCCTTGCCGGGGTCCGAGAGGCTCCTGCCCTGGTGCTGACTGTCCTTCGTATACTGCTCCAGACCGCCGGGCCACTACCCATACGCGGTCCTTCCAGCAACCTCCCAGCAGTCCCCCTCCGGACAATCACCGCTGTTGCTGACCTTGCTGACCTGTCCTGCACTTAGCTGGACTCACTTCAGGCCTTTCTACGTACACTTTTGTTCCTTTTCTTCCTTGCTCTACTACCACTTCACTTTCACTTAGCTACTCTACCACTTCCTTCTACTTTCACTTCCCTCACTGTTCTGCCTGGTTCCTCCCGCCTCCAGGGCTGTGTACTCCTTGGTGGGCGGAGCCAACCGCCTGGCCCACCCCCTGGTGTGTACATCAGCCCCTGGAGGAAGGCAACAAGGATTTTGGTAGCTTTGATGTTCCTAACTGGGATGTAGGGTGTGGTGGTGTGATGACCTGTGACCCTGGCTTGCCCAGGGCGTCACACCTGTTTGCGGTGGACTTTAATTGTGCAGCAGGTGAACATATGTGTGGAGCAGTGCCCTGGATTCATTTCTAACTTTCATGATGAACGAGGAGTTGTCCTATTATTGCACAAACTCTTTAACACACTCTTCTTATATATATATTCCTATAAATTTACAATCTGTTACACACCTGTCGCAGATATGAGCTTTGATTCCATGTGATGAGCTCCCCAGGGATATATAAGGCCTTCCAAAACACAGACCTGACTCTTGGTATTAAGACTTTTAGTTTGTCTGTGCAGAGACCTCTGTTATCTTCTGGTAACTGGTATGTTTCCTGTCTACTTGCAGCTTCCAGTACCTCTACTATGAGTTCCTAGTCTTATTGTATCTCTCCTACCTGTCTGCAGTCTATAGAACCTCTCCTGCCTGCCTGCAGTACCCCAGATACCTGTTACCAGTCTTCCAGGACCATTTCAACCTGTCCTCAGTTTATAGGACCTCTCCGGTATGTCTGCAGCTTCCAAAATTTCTGCTACCTATCTGCATTCTCTAGGACCACTCTTGGCTGCCTACGGCTTCCAGTACCCTTGCTGCCTGTTCACGGTCTTCCAGGACCTCTGCTGTTTGAAAAAGAGCTGCAAAATATGCGGGACGGGTGTGACGCCCTAGCTTATCAGGTCGTCACAAGGGTGCCGTGCAATCTGCCCTTCTGCATGGTACCCGCTCCTCCTTGGTTATGGGTCCTGTCCCTTTGGTGTTGCTAAGAACAGGTATACAAAAATCCTGAGGAACACTCTGCACCACACCCACCAAACACCCATTGGGTAGCCTGAGGGGAATAGGGCCGCCCAGATGGAGGGATGGTAGAAGGAGGGCCAGAAGTGTCAGTGTAGTCAGGGAGTGTCAGTGAGCAGTGACAGGAAAGGTCACACTGCAGAGCTGGGCTCCTGTACCCATCCCAGGTGCCAGACGTTGGCCTGGCCTGGAAGGAGCTGGAACCCCGGTCACAGGGGGTAGTGGCAAGGGGCACGGTACTGCCACGGTGGGCAGTTCGGCGGCCTTGTGCTACAATCGGGCAGGGGCCAGGGCATGACGGGGTACGCGGACCCTAGGCTGGGAAGTAGCTTTATGCAGCCCAGTAATTCACCCAATGAGGACAGAATCTTTATGAACCACTCTCCACCCGCTCCAAAATCGGAGTACTAGCGCAACAAGGGGGATAGGACTTCCCAAAATCGTCCAGAAAATCCCAAGCGTGAACCATTGAAGCAAGCTCACCCTGCTAGCCACGCAAGTGAGCGGGACCCGAGTAGTTTTAGGCGAAAGGGATCCACCAAGACTAAACACAGTGCCAAGGGACAAGTCTTCAGACCAACCAGCAACGCCAAAAGGGCACGGACCCAGAGTGTTCGAACTAAGGCTGCAGGCCATTCAAGACTTTGGTTTACCTGGTGTCAGTGTCAGCATCTCTGGACTGTGTGAGTACGTTGTGCCCCTTTGCTTCCAACAGGTCCCCAGCCTGCCATCACTGAGCCCCGGGATAAAAATTAAACAAGGGAGCGCATGTGAAGGTTCTGGGAGATTGCGGTGAGGAGGAGAAAAAGAAACTGCTCACCTGATGTGGTTGTGCAGCCCTCGCACAACCACGGTATAAGGCAGGAGTGTGGTGTCAGAGCTCTTCTAACCTGTTAGCCCACGATGTCCATCCAGGGAAGCAGATTCCTGAAGAGCTGGTCACATGACAGATCACTGGGCATCTCTGGTAATCTGACCTCCGTATCAAGCAGCTCTTGCCGTGAACCCACAGGGGGGAAGATCAGCAGTAAAATATAGAAGCACGGTCTGATAGAGCGCTAAGGAGGCCACAGTATTAGATTAATTTTTTTAGAATTTATTGTTTTCTATCAGCCACAACGCGTTTCGATATACACAATATCTTCATCAGGATGAAGATATCCACCTGATGAAGATATTGTGTATATCGAAACGCGTTGTGGCTGATAGAAAACAATAAATTCTAAAAAAAAATTAATCTAATACTGTGGCCTCCTTAGCGCTCTATCAGACCGTGCTTCTATATTTTATCACTGAGCCCCGGGACACCTTTCCCTGCCCACGGAGGGGTTAACATTTCCAGCTGCCATCCCATCGCTCCCGGGCGCTCCCCCTCTCTCCTAAGCGCAGCAGCCGTGGTATCCCATTTTTACCACGACCCGTGGGTGGCGTCACGAACACTATCCAATCCACCCTTTCACCCCCTTTTTCATTTCGAGTGGCCGCGCGACCCCACCTCGGGTCCGGAGACCCCTCGAACCACTGGGGATCCGGATCCGAGCAGCCCGTCGGCTGTCGCGGGGGTGGTACACGGGCACTGGCATTCAAGCATTATGGGTACTAGATCGAGTAACAAATGTGGCCATGCACCCTGATGCTCAATCGATTATTGAGCAATGGCGAGAACGCTCGTCCATCACTATTACTCATCTGTACCCCATTCTCTCAGGTGGTATGTATTATGCTAGTATCTTCTGTTCCCAGTTTTCCAGGGTGTCGTCAACCTGTCTGCAGTTTATAGGACCTCTCCTGTATGCCTGCAGCTTCTGGAACCTCTGCTACCTATCTGCAGTCTCTAGGACCTCTCTTCCTTGTCTACCTGCGGCTTCCAGAATCCCTGCTACCTGTTCCTGGTCTTTCAGGACCTCTGCTAACTATCTGCAGTCTTCAGGATGTGTCCTGTCTGCTACCTTTTTCCTGCATGCCTTACCTGTTTGCTGCACCAACACCTGTGCTAATGTTCTCACCCAAGCCTCAAGCTTGGAGGATCCACCTCACCAGGTGAAGTTAGAGCACAATCATTGCATAAGTCACATTTATGCCTCTCTTTCCTTCACTGTTAGATTTGGACAGAGCTTATTTGGGGACCAAGGTCTATGAGAATTTGCAATTGAAACCTTAAAGCTCCATAAGATATCACTGACATCTTGTAGAGTGTATATCCTAGGCCAAGGCACCAGAATTGATCAATAAAGCATAGTTGTCCATGTCTGAGGTCAGGGCTGGTGGAGCTCATGCAATCTAATAGGGTAAATGCAGGTCAGGCCTGGTGGCCATCCAAATACAGATCCAGAAAACAGAGGTGGCCACATCCATGTGATTCGCAGACCGGCCGCTGGTCTCTTGATATCAACTTTACAGTTTCATAGACATATGTGAGACTGACAAGTTTGGGTCAGGACTCAAGAGACAATCCATGCATTATAGTTCATGCTCGGACCATGATACACGGATCTGTGAATGCCGCCTAAGCCACATAGGTATGCAGACTCATTTTAGTTTTTAACAGAAATTTTGGTTCTTCATGATACGGTGACTCATCGTCTTCCATGCCTCGAAGCCCAGAGACTGAACTGCTGGAATTAAATCCATTCACTTTCTGCTCAGACATCTTCTTCTCATTATTTCGCCTCGCCTGATTCTTACTCAAGGAGCATCGAAGACATTTTTTAGGTTAACGCTGCATTCATCATTTCAACCATTGCAGAATTAACTGGCATAATCTGATAAATAGCAATCGATAGGAACATTAAAATACCTCGTTGAAGGCTACAGTCTGACTGACAGCTGGTGCTGAATGCCAATGAGATCCGAGGTGTTATGCCAGCACGCTCTTCGTAGTTTACTGCTAGCGACTACCCAGAGATTCATTAAGGCGGTGTTAATACGGAATACCGCCATGATTAACACCTTTCCAGGCTAATTAGTGCCCTTAAGATTTTAAGGTGAGTGTAAGGATAAATTAAAATTTCCAACCTGCAGGTCCAGGAGGTTTTCGCATACATATCCCCTGTAAGGTGTGAGATTTTGTATTCTTCAGTTATTATCACCACTTATAAAATGTTGAAAAAATTTAACCTCAAGATGTTCCAGGAAATACCTAAAATTCAAGCTTTATGGATTATTAGCAATAGTTTTTAATGCTGAGTCTGTGTTACTGAAGAGGTGGCAAGTTTCAGTATTTTTTATGCAATGAAGAAAATTTGCAGTTAGCACCGGCGAAGCCCCCGGCATCTTATTCCTTCCTGTTAAAGCCTTGAATGCTACCTGTTCCAGCATTTACCTATTAACCTCTGCGAGGATGAAATGCAATTCTTCACAAAGAACTGAGCTCTTGAAATCATTGGAATAGAAAATTGGAGCCGTTGTGGGATCAAATTATTGCTATTCAGAATTTTTAAGAATTTTATGCCTATTTAATGGTCCCCTCTTCACAGAAAAAGCAAAAAAATACTCAGTGGTTTGCTAAGCGAGAAGGACGGAATGTTCATGTTTCAGAAGCACAACACTTCTTATAGTTTTTCGTGGAGCATTTTTGGGAGTTGTGGTAGTTTTATTATACTTTTGTGATTTAGAAGATAGTTGCTATACATTATCCAAGGTGGTGTAGGGTGGCAATGGGGTAAAATCTCTAGATATAATTGTAACAGCTGGCTACCGGGAATGTGGACCCACTTGGATACTAAGGGATATGGAATATGGCTAAATTAAGGAGCAGAGTCTATGGAATTGTGAGTTCTCCAACCTCATAGTGATAGTCTCTGGTGATGAACGAGCACTAAAATACTTGAGTGAGCAAATGTGATGCTCGGACAGGGTCGACTCGACTAATGAGCATTATGGAAGGCAATGGAAAACTCAAGCATATTGTCAGTGGTGCTCTGCTCTCCTGCAGAGCCTGTTCTGGGCCTCATATTTTCCTCCAGTGAATTCACTGTTCCCAGTCAAAAGAATACTTTACACGCTGCGATCTCGCTAGCGAGATCGCAAGCGATCGTACCCGCCCCCGTTGGTTATGTGACACGGGCAAATCACTGCCCATGGCGCACAACCTCGCTTACACCCGTCACATGGACTTACCTGCCCTGCGACGTCACTGTGGCCGGCGAACCGCCTCCTTTCTAAGAGGGCGGTTTGTGCAGCGTCACAGCGACGTCACACGGCAGGCGTCCAATATAAGCGGAGGGGCGGGATGAGCGTAACGAACATCCCGCCCACCTCTTTCCTTCCGCATTGCCGGCGGGACGCAGGTAAGGAGATGTTCATCGCTCTTGCGGTGTCACACACACCGATGTGTGCTGCCGCAGGAACGAGGAACAACATCGCTACTGACCAGACAACGAATTTTGGTTTCAGGACGACCTCTCCACGGCAAATAATTTTGACCTCTTTTGCGATCGTTTAAGGTCGCTCGTAGGTATCACACACTGCGATCTCGTTAATGAAGCGGGATGTGCATCACAAACACCGTGACCCCGACGATAATTCACTAACGATATTGCAGCGTGTAAAGCCCCTTTAAGTCCTGTGTGGTGTGAGAGAGGTCTGTTCTTTAAAGCCTCCTTCTGGGGTATGGCTGGCTTTATCCAGGAGCGAGTCCACCCGGAACGCCAACAGTGATAGTTCCTGTTTTGCAGTACCCGTCTCTGGTTCCCATAAGTTACTGACCTGATCTTGTCCCGCTTCCTAGTTCTTCATACCCCATTCCATCTCCTCCCCTACTCTGTCTTGACTCCCTGCCTCCCTGACCTGCAGCTCCGCTCTATCCTATGTACCTGACTAGATCTCTTGGCTACCAACCTCAGCTTGTATTCTGACCCTGGCTCCACTCTCTGTCTGGTACTTTACGTGACTTCCTGATTCTCAGACTCTCGGCTCACACACTGACTTTGGCTTCTCTCTCTTCCTCTATTACTGACGTGATCTCCTGGCTCCTGACCCCTGGCTTGTTCGACTTCCCTGCAGATCACCTCCACTAGGGTATCTATTGACTCCTAGTGGTCTAGAATCTTATTACTCCTGGGTGCTCGGCATCACACATTTTTCCAGAAGCCCCTAACATAAGGGCCGAGGACAAGATCTCTCTCTCTCTTGCTCCCTAGGCTTCCTGTTACGGGCGTCCCTAAAAATGAGAGCTAGAGAATATGCCAACTGGGAAATCGAGTTTATTGAGCACCCACATGATACTTGATTGAGTACCGAGCATCTAGAGTGCACGCTGATACTCAATCGAGTATTGAACAGTGCTGTGCACACTCGATCATCATTATCAGTCTCTTTTTCTATCTTTAGGAGTGTGCTGTTTCCCATCTTCATGGTTCATAGAGGAAGGTGCGCTCCTGAATATTGACAGTTTGGATAAGCGGCATGGTCACACTGCTCTCCCATGTTGCATGTAGAGACAGTATTGCCTTTGTAGCATCAGAGAAGTTCAGGGGCACTGATGCTGGATCCAGGAATCCAGACAGTTTTCTAACAGTGATTATAAGCTTTTAAATAATGTATTCCTTGCCTTGGAGATCAGCCATCTCTGATCACGGGGTATGTAATGAAAGGTCAGGGGCCCCTAAGCTGGCCCTCAAACTCGGGACCTTACACTGTCCCTTATCTTTGAAGTAGGCTTGATGGTAGCCAGGTCTGAGCCCCCAGCGTGACCCTGACTCCTGTCCAAGCCCTGATCTTACTCCCCTCTCCCCCACCCTTAGGGTGGCACAGAAAACCCAATAAGGAAACCCCAAAAAATGACACGGACAAGGGAGAATGAAAACTCATACACACTGCACTCAAAACACACAGGAGAGACAATATGTGTACAGGGGAGCAAAGAAAAAGGGAATGAAGTAATGCACAACAGAGGAACATTGACACCACTCAATACCGCAACAAAGATCACCATCAACAGGTTCACCAACAAGACCGCAATTGCTTGGAGCAAAAGCAGAAGCTATAATCAGCACTGAGTCATGAGATCCAGGATCCAGGATCCAGGATCTTATATAGCAAGTAGATGACTTTGGTTGGCAATTGGAGTGGAGTGGAGTTCCCCAGGAATTAACTCCTGCAGAACTGAGGAACAGAGCACATGAAACAGCCGACGCCCGGCTCTGGCTTAACAACTAGGAGACATCAGATTGCCTGTCAGGCTCTGCAATGTGATCAGAGCCTGATGCCGCCATGACACCTCATGAATCTGGACCTGAACAACACATGACAGATAGACTGCAGAGGTGGCCGGTAATCTAACAAACGAGCAATGCACTACAGGTCTAATTATTCTTTTATTCTAGATAACAAAGAGGATTTTTAATAAGAGATAAGTTTCAAAGTTGCTTGTATTTACAATATAACGAGATGAAAAAATGCATTTAACGCCAGCAAGAAAGGATGAATTCCCATAGGGAATCTGGTCACCACCCAAGAGTGGTCTCCTTTAAAGTGTAGATTAATATATGTAGGCAAGTTGCATATTAAATTTTACAGAGGAGTATGCAAGGCTTTTAAGTCTCCTCATACTGCCATGTAAGACCTTGTGTGTCACTATTCATAATGCGAAAATTCTCACTCTTGGATCTTAGATTAAAACCAGACACGTGTAAGTGCTTCGGAGCCAGTAGGCAGACACACAGTTCACAATCATGGCAGGTGCAGTTTGATAAGAAATTGTATACAAGCAAGGGTCATGGCAGGCAGCAGACAGGCAGCAATGTAACAGGTGTAATTGGAAAATCACATTGGAAAGCCAAAGTTATAAAATAGACCTTTTTTGCATAGGTGTAGAATCATAGTGCACAAGGGAATGCCTGGCATGCAGCTCAAGACATAGGGAAAAACTGAGAAAATGCAGAGGAAGGCCCTGGCAATAGTGAAAGGGGAGAGGGCTCAGTACCTCACACTTCCCTGTAACTGATCCCTGAGCTCCCACCATAACTAGACGGGTCCTTCCCACCAAGCGCTGTCATGTGCCTAGGCCCTCGCTGATCCTGAACTTACAATGACTTGTGATTAGGTCAGCAAGACACCAGTCCAACTTCTACAATAAAACAAACCACGGAACGTAAGACAAACAGGTAGAGAAAGACAGAACAAATAACACTCCTTGTTTTTTTTTCAGCAGGAAACTTCACAGCTGAACATCATCTCCAGAGAGAGGCTCCTTCAAAGTGGTCAGTATAGAAAATCTATCACCAGCATGGAGTAAAGCCAGGAGTGGGTAACTATAGCGGAAGGGCGTGATGGCAAGATGCCACAGCTGTGATTAAGGCTATGAGTAATCTCAATTAGAACCCATTCGACATCAAATGAAAGTAAATCCACTTCAACACAAGATGTAACATGCGGACGAGACACACTGTTGACACAGGTATTATGGATTATGGTGCCAGGGCACCTGCACAATCACTGCTGACAGTGGCCATTGTTGCTAATTTTTTTAAAAGCCATAAATCCATTTTGTGTGCGACCCACTGCAGGAGGGCAGCGATGGTAGTGAAAAATCGGTATGATCATTCAGTGCAAGCGTTTTCTTAATTCTTTAATGGATTAAAAACAAAATCTGGAAAAATGTAAAGCACAATAAAAGAAATTTCCCCAAACTCTGAGAAATTATTAAAAAAAGCTACTGAAAAAAATTGCCAAGAAAATCCGCTAACAAAGATGCTTCAGGTTTACATAAATCCAGAGAAAATGAGCTATTCCTATTTCTTCTGCTTGAAAAATTGACATCTTTGACCGCCAGAAAAAAATGCAGTGTGAACGTACTCTTAAATGATTGATGGGATCGGGATGTAGTGCTTGGCGGTGTCGAGATGAGCAGTAGTAGGAGTGGAGCTGCTGGACCACAGGGGAAATCCGGGCTTACCCTGGCATGGTGGGGCTTAACTAAAGGGGGCTTTACACACAGCGACATCGCTAGCGATGTCGCTCGTGAAAGCACCCGCCCCCATTGTTTGAGCGTCACGGGCAAATCGCTGCCCGTGGCGCACAATATCATTAGTCCCCGTCACACGTACTTACCTTCCTAGCAACGTTGCTGTAGGCGGCGAACTGCCTCTTTTCTAAGGGGGCGGTTCGTGAGGCATCACAACGACGTCACACGGCAGCCGTCCAATTGAAGTGGAGGGGCGGAGAGCAGCCACAGGAACGTGACGCCCACCTCGTTGCCAGAGGACGCAGGTACGGTGTTGTTCGTCGTTCCTGGGGTGTCACACATAGTGATCTGTGCTGCCTCAGGAACGATGAACAACCCATGTCCACAACGACCAACGAGATTTTGAAACTGAACAACGTGTCAACGATCAATGATAAGGTGAGTATTTTTGATCGTTAACACTCGCTCGGAGCTGTTACACACAACGACGTCGCTAACGACGCCGGATGTGCGTCACGAATTCCGTGACCCCGACGACATATCGTTAGGCCCTCAAACTCGGGACCTTACACTGTCCCTTATCTTTGAAGTAGGCTTGATGGTAGCCAGGTCTGAGCCCCCAGCGTGACCCTGACTCCTGTCCAAGCCCTGATCTTACTCCCCTCTCCCCCACCCTTAGGGTGGCACAGAAAACCCAATAAGGAAACCCCAAAAAATGACACGGACAAGGGAGAATGAAAACTCATACACACTGCACTCAAAACACACAGGAGAGACAATATGTGTACAGGGGAGCAAAGAAAAAGGGAATGAAGTAATGCACAACAGAGGAACATTCACACCACTCAATACCGCAACAAAGATCACCATCAACAGGTTCACCAACAAGACCGCAATTGCTTGGAGCAAAAGCAGAAGCTATAATCAGCACTGAGTCATGAGATCTAGGATCTTATATAGGAAGTAGATGACTTTGGTTGGCAATTGTCAACCTGAGCTCCTAGTGGAGTTCCCCAGGAATTAACTCCTGCAGAACTGAGGAACAGAGCACATGAAACAGCCGACGCCCGGCTCTGGCTTAACAACTAGGAGACATCAGATTGCCTGTCAGGCTCTGCAATGTGATCAGAGCCTGATGCCGCCATGACACCTCATGAATCTGGACCTGAACAACACATGACAGATAGACTGCAGAGGTGGCCGGTAATCTAACAAACGAGCAATGCACTACAGGTCTAATTATTCTTTTATTCTAGATAACAAAGAGGATTTTTAATAAGAGATAAGTTTCAAAGTTGCTTGTATTTACAATATAACGAGATGAAAAAATGCATTTAACGCCAGCAAGAAAGGATGAATTCCCATAGGGAATCTGGTCACCACCCAAGAGTGGTCTCCTTTAAAGTGTAGATTAATATATGTAGGCAAGTTGCATATTAAATTTTACAGAGGAGTATGCAAGGCTTTTAAGTCTCCTCATACTGCCATGTAAGACCTTGTGTGTCACTATTCATAATGCGAAAATTCTCACTCTTGGATCTTAGATTAAAACCAGACACGTGTAAGTGCTTCGGAGCCAGTAGGCAGACACACAGTTCACAATCATGGCAGGTGCAGTTTGATAAGAAATTGTATACAAGCAAGGGTCATGGCAGGCAGCAGACAGGCAGCAATGTAACAGGTGTAATTGGAAAATCACATTGGAAAGCCAAAGTTATAAAATAGACCTTTTTTGCATAGGTGTAGAATCATAGTGCACAAGGGAATGCCTGGCATGCAGCTCAAGACATAGGGAAAAACTGAGAAAATGCAGAGGAAGGCCCTGGCAATAGTGAAAGGGGAGAGGGCTCAGTACCTCACACTTCCCTGTAACTGATCCCTGAGCTCCCACCATAACTAGACGGGTCCTTCCCACCAAGCGCTGTCATGTGCCTAGGCCCTCGCTGATCCTGAACTTACAATGACTTGTGATTAGGTCAGCAAGACACCAGTCCAACTTCTACAATAAAACAAACCACGGAACGTAAGACAAACAGGTAGAGAAAGACAGAACAAATAACACTCCTTGTTTTTTTTTCAGCAGGAAACTTCACAGCTGAACATCATCTCCAGAGAGAGGCTCCTTCAAAGTGGTCAGTATAGAAAATCTATCACCAGCATGGAGTAAAGCCAGGAGTGGGTAACTATAGCGGAAGGGCGTGATGGCAAGATGCCACAGCTGTGATTAAGGCTATGAGTAATCTCAATTAGAACCCATTCGACATCAAATGAAAGTAAATCCACTTCAACACAAGATGTAACATGCGGACGAGACACACTGTTGACACAGGTATTATGGATTATGGTGCCAGGGCACCTGCACAATCACTGCTGACAGTGGCCATTGTTGCTAATTTTTTTAAAAGCCATAAATCCATTTTGTGTGCGACCCACTGCAGGAGGGCAGCGATGGTAGTGAAAAATCGGTATGATCATTCAGTGCAAGCGTTTTCTTAATTCTTTAATGGATTAAAAACAAAATCTGGAAAAATGTAAAGCACAATAAAAGAAATTTCCCCAAACTCTGAGAAATTATTAAAAAAAGCTACTGAAAAAAATTGCCAAGAAAATCCGCTAACAAAGATGCTTCAGGTTTACATAAATCCAGAGAAAATGAGCTATTCCTATTTCTTCTGCTTGAAAAATTGACATCTTTGACCGCCAGAAAAAAATGCAGTGTGAACGTACTCTTAAATGATTGATGGGATCGGGATGTAGTGCTTGGCGGTGTCGAGATGAGCAGTAGTAGGAGTGGAGCTGCTGGACCACAGGGGAAATCCGGGCTTACCCTGGCATGGTGGGGCTTAACTAAAGGGGGCTTTACACACAGCGACATCGCTAGCGATGTCGCTCGTGAAAGCACCCGCCCCCATTGTTTGAGCGTCACGGGCAAATCGCTGCCCGTGGCGCACAATATCATTAGTCCCCGTCACACGTACTTACTTTCCTAGCAACGTTGCTGTAGGCGGCGAACTGCCTCTTTTCTAAGGGGGCGGTTCGTGAGGCATCACAACGACGTCACACGGCAGCCGTCCAATTGAAGTGGAGGGGCGGAGAGCAGCCACAGGAACGTGACGCCCACCTCGTTGCCAGAGGACGCAGGTACGGTGTTGTTCGTCGTTCATGGGGTGTCACACATAGTGATCTGTGCTGCCTCAGGAACGATGAACAACCCATGTCCACAACGACCAACGAGATTTTGAAACTGAACAACGTGTCAACGATCAATGATAAGGTGAGTATTTTTGATCGTTAACACTCGCTCGGAGCTGTTACACGCAACGACGTCGCTAACGACGCCGGATGTGCGTCACGAATTCCGTGACCCCGACGACATATCGTTAGGCCCTCAAACTCGGGACCTTACACTGTCCCTTATCTTTGAAGTAGGCTTGATGGTAGCCAGGTCTGAGCCCCCAGCGTGACCCTGACTCCTGTCCAAGCCCTGATCTTACTCCCCTCTCCCCCACCCTTAGGGTGGCACAGAAAACCCAATAAGGAAACCCCAAAAAATGACACGGACAAGGGAGAATGAAAACTCATACACACTGCACTCAAAACACACAGGAGAGACAATATGTGTACAGGGGAGCAAAGAAAAAGGGAATGAAGTAATGCACAACAGAGGAACATTCACACCACTCAATACCGCAACAAAGATCACCATCAACAGGTTCACCAACAAGACCGCAATTGCTTGGAGCAAAAGCAGAAGCTATAATCAGCACTGAGTCATGAGATCTAGGATCTTATATAGGAAGTAGATGACTTTGGTTGGCAATTGTCAACCTGAGCTCCTAGTGGAGTTCCCCAGGAATTAACTCCTGCAGAACTGAGGAACAGAGCACATGAAACAGCCGACGCCCGGCTCTGGCTTAACAACTAGGAGACATCAGATTGCCTGTCAGGCTCTGCAATGTGATCACAGCCTGATGCCGCCATGACACCTCATGAATCTGGACCTGAACAACACATGACAGATAGACTGCAGAGGTGGCCGGTAATCTAACAAACGAGCAATGCACTACAGGTCTAATTATTCTTTTATTCTAGATAACAAAGAGGATTTTTAATAAGAGATAAGTTTCAAAGTTGCTTGTATTTACAATATAACGAGATGAAAAAATGCATTTAACGCCAGCAAGAAAGGATGAATTCCCATAGGGAATCTGGTCACCACCCAAGAGTGGTCTCCTTTAAAGTGTAGATTAATATATGTAGGCAAGTTGCATATTAAATTTTACAGAGGAGTATGCAAGGCTTTTAAGTCTCCTCATACTGCCATGTAAGACCTTGTGTGTCACTATTCATAATGCGAAAATTCTCACTCTTGGATCTTAGATTAAAACCAGACACGTGTAAGTGCTTCGGAGCCAGTAGGCAGACACACAGTTCACAATCATGGCAGGTGCAGTTTGATAAGAAATTGTATACAAGCAAGGGTCATGGCAGGCAGCAGACAGGCAGCAATGTAACAGGTGTAATGGGAAAATCACATTGGAAAGCCAAAGTTATAAAATAGACCTTTTTTGCATAGGTGTAGAATCATAGTGGACAAGGGAATGCCTGGCATGCAGCTCAAGACATAGGGAAAAACTGAGAAAATGCAGAGGAAGGCCCTGGCAATGGTGAAAGGGGAGAAGGCTCAGTACCTCACACTCCCCTGTAACTGATCCCTGAGCTCCCACCATAACTAGACGGGTCCTTCCCACCAAGCGCTCTCATGTGCCTAGGCCCTCGCTGATCCTGAACTTACAATGACTTGTGATTAGGTCAGCAAGACACCAGTCCAACTTCTACAATAAAACAAACCGTAAGACAAACAGGTAGAGAAAGACAGAACAAATAACACTCCTTGTTTTTTTTTCAGCAGGAAACTTCACAGCTGAACATCATCTCCAGAGAGAGGCTCCTTCAAAGTGGTCAGTATAGAAAATCTATCACCAGCATGGAGTAAAGCCAGGAGTGGGTAACTATAGCGGAAGGGCGTGATGGCAAGATGCCACAGCTGTGATTAAGGCTATGAGTAATCTCAATTAGAACCCATTCGACATCAAATGAAAGTAAATCCACTTCAACACAAGATGTAACATGCGGACGAGACACACCGTTGACACAGGTATTATGGATTATGGTGCCAGGCCACCTGCACAATCACTGCTGACAGTGGCCATTGTTGCTAATTTTTTTAACAGCCATAAATCCATTTTGTGTGCGACACACTGCAGGAGGGCAGCGACGGTAGTGAAAAATCGGTATGATCATTCAGTGCAAGCGTTTTCTTAATTCTTTAATGGATTAAAAACAAAATATGGTAAAATGTAAAGCACAATAAAAGAAATTTCCCCAAACTCTGAGAAATTATTAAAAAAAGCTACTGAGAAAATTTGCTGAGAAAATCCGCTAACAAAGATGCTTCAAGTTTACATAAATCCAGAGAAAAGGAGCTATTCCTATTTCTTCTGCTTGAAAAATTGACATCTTTGACCGCCAGAAAAAAATGCAGTGTGAACGTACTCTTAAATGATTGATGGGATGTAATGCTTGGCGGTGTTGAGATGAGCAGTAGTAGGAGTGGAGCTGCTGGACCACAGGGGAAATCCGGGCTTACCCTGACATGGTGACGCTTAACTAAATCGGGCTTTACACACAGCGACATCGCTAGCGATGTCAATTGTGAAAGCACCCGCCCCCGTCGTTTGTGCGTCACGGGCAAATCACTGCCCGTGGCGCACAATATCGTTAGTCCCCGTCACACGTACTTACCTTCCTAGCAACATCGCTGTAGGCAGCGAACTGCCTCTTTTCTAAGGGGGCGGTTCGTGAGGCGTCACAGCGACGTCACACGGCAGCCATCCAATTGAAGTGGAGGGGCGGAGAACAGCCGCAGGAACGTGACGCCCACCTCGTTGCCAGAGGATGCAGGTATGGTGTTGTTCGTTGTTCCTGGGGTGTCACACATAGCGATCTGTGCTGCCTCAGGAACCATGAACAACCTATGTCCACAACGACCAACGAGATTTTGAAAATGAACGACGTGTCAACGATCAACGATAAGGTGAGTATTTTTGATCGTTAAACACTCGCTCGGAGCTGTTACACGCAACAACGTCGCTAACGACGCCGGATGTGCGTCACGAATTCCGTGACCCCGACGACATATCGTTAGATATGTTGTTGCGTATAACGGGGCCTTAAGTGATTACTGAGGTAGACACCAGGTGCTACTCCCAGGGCAATGTTCAAGACTGTGGCAGCTGACCCCAAGGACAGGAAGCACAGGGATGGACATGGGTGGGTACAGTTTCTAGAGCAGGCAAGTGCTGCTATTAGGGCTGAGACAGACAGGACAGCTCTAGCAGACAGGTATGGTGCGCATCACAGGGTCAGACAGGCATAGGAAGGTATAGAGCATGGGACCTGACAACTAGCTAGCAGATGGTAATCTGAGTAACTAAAGGCATTGTGCAGGCACCTTCCCTAGTAGGAGGATGTCTTAAGTATCGAATGCCTCTCAGCCATAGGCAGAGTGGCACTTCTGGAAAATTACACGCCAGCCCTTTAAGAGCAGATCAGGCGCACCCTAAGCGCATTCCCAAAAGACTTGTGTGAGTGTGCACAGGCCCCAAGAGGAGGAGGAGGAGGAAGCAGGAAAGCACATGGACAGACCCAGAAGTACGGGATAGGACAAAAGCCAGCCGCGTTGGTCAGTAAGCACATCGTCCCTGCTGGGGAAAGGCAGGGCAGGGCAGTGAAAGGACGCTTGCGCTACACAGGATAGGTGAAAAATGTATGCTCACTGGAGGTTCAAGCACTGGGACTCCTCCAGATCACTAGAACAGGCCTCTCCAAAGTCCACTGAGTAAATAGAGCACTAGTGAGCATGTGCGACCGTTGCTGTATTGACTACTGGTGGTCGCACATGCTCACAACTGCTCCAATCACACAAAGACAAGCTCTTTTTGAGAGTGATATGAGCTGTACCTCCGGCCATCATAAATATATCATCTATCCGGTGGTGAAGGGCCCCTTAATACTGAATTTTATTTTTCTGTATAATTTCTTTTAAGTCGAAATATAATCAGTACAAAAAAAAAAACACATTTCAGAGGAGCATTTAGAGTCATGTTGTTATAAGCGCCGGCTAGGTAAATGTATGACCTGCGGCTCGGCACGGCAGCGATTTTCTTAATATGTCCTTAATAATGTTAAGTGATTGTGTTTTCAGAGACCTCCACATAAAGCAGCAGGGATTATTGTGGAAACCGGTCATATTTCTCCCGACTCACAGAAATTCACATCAACTAAATAAAAAGGGTCAACAACATTAAAAGCGCCATCGTATTCACACCTCATCATTATCGGGCCTAATGCCATATATCAGTCTCTGTGTCCTTAATCCCAGGAATCATAATAATAACTTCTAATTAGACATTTTCTAATGACCTATTTGTTTATGAGCAGGATATGCATGATAGAAACAGCGCTCTAATGCCAGAATAAATATATATATATATATCTATATATATATATATCTATATATATATATATATATATATACATATATATATATCTATATATATATATATCTATATATATATATATATATATATATATATATATAGATATATATATATATATATATATATCTATATATATCTATCTATCTCTATATATATAGATATATATATACACTATATATATGTATATATCTATATATATATATATATATATATATATATATGTAGTATTAAAGGGAATCTCTCATCAGAAAAGGACTGAAAAGGTTGCAATGAAGACGTGGTGGAAATTTAGGGGGCGATGACAGCTGACAGGTTCCCTATAATACAGATTGAGATATGGAAAAAAAAATTGCTAAAAATATTCAGCACAAAAATCAATTTAAAGAGAACCTATAACCTCCTGTGAATCCTTGCACAGTAAAAGAAGATCAAACATAAACATTTCTCATTAGAAAAATATAAATATTTCCAAATTAATTTAGCGATCACAGCTTTTCAGTTTTGTTTTTTGCTCCCCTTCTTCCAAGAGCCGGAACTTTTTTTTATATTTTTGCCAATTTTGCCATATGAGGGCTTTTTTTGTGGGACAAGTTATACTTTTAAATTAAACCATGAGTTTTACCATATAATGTACTGGAAAACAGCAAAAAAAATTCCAAGTTGGGAAAAATTGCAAAAAAAAGTGCGAGTGCATAATAGTTTTTGGGAGTATTTTAGCCACAGTGTTCACAATGCGGTAAAAGTAAGGTGTCTATGTGATGCCTCAGGTCGGTAAGAGTTCGTAGATGTCAAATATGTATAGGTTTAATTTTATCTAAGAAGTAAAAAAATCAGCAGTTTGTCCAAAAAAAAGTGGCGCACTTTTTGCACCACTCATTTTTTAGGAGTTGGGGCTCAGTGATCACTTATATTTGTGTTGTGAGCTGATGTTTTTAATGGTACTATGTTTGCACAGACGCTCCATTTTGATCTCCTGCTATTGCATTTCGCTCAAATTTTGCGACGACCAAAAAACGGAATTTCTCTCTTCTGGAATTTTTTTGCCGTTATGCCATTTACCAATCAGGTTAATTGATTATATATTTTGATAGATCGGGCATTTTTGAATGTGGCAATACCAAATATGTGTATAAGTTTTATTTTTTGTAATGTTTAATTTTCAATGGGGCAACAGGGGGGTAATTTGAACTTTTAGTTTTTTTTATTATTTTTTAAAAAAAATGTAAAACTTTTTTAGTTTTTTTATTTTATTAGTCCCCCTATGGGACTATAAGGCTCAGCAGTCTGATCTATGGTTCATTTCTGCTGATCAGAGCTGCACATCTCTGATCAGCAGAAATGCTGCGTTCCTGTGTGAGCCAGCGCTCTGCCGGCTGTAACAGGAAATACATCATGATAGCAACAGGCTACCATAGCTATCATCGGCTTCCCTTGATCGCATCACGGGGCTTCCAATCGCGGCGGGGAACGGTGTGTTCCCTGCCATGGCCGTTTAAATCGCGTTGTCACATTTGTCACATTAACAGTCACGGGTGAATCATGAATCCACCCTTGCCTGTTAGCCAAACATGTCTGCTGTTTAAATCAGCAGAACTGTGCAGGGGTCACCGCCGGCTCAACGCAGCAGCCGGCGGTGATTACCCTAGCATAATTTAGGACGTACTGGTATGTCCTAGGTCGTGAAGGGGTAAGAGAAGAAAGTATTCTCAGAAGTCAACTCTGAAAGTTCCTATATTTTTTTGTTGGAAGATATCATTGCATAGTGGGAGCCTGAGAGAGTGCAGCATGTAAACAAGGAGCATCTCTTTACTTTACACTGAAAGTAGTCATAAATGTCCAAAATAAGAGATAGATCTCTGTATATCATAAAACTCCTGCAGAAGGTGAGCATAGAAGCAGAAGTACAGGTAAACCCTACAGCCTTCTCTAGGTGTTATGGCTGCTGCTGTTTCTATGCAGTATGTAGTAAGAGACTCAAATTTACCCTTTGGAAGCAGCTAAATCCTCCTAATAGCAGATTAAACTTTATAGACAGCTATGTCCTCTTCCTTTGATTGGTGTTCAGAATAAACAGGGCATCGTATTTGGTGTTTTAATAGCAATAGTCCATTTCAAGTAAAGTTGAGCCTTTTGGTTGAAGGGGAGGAAGGATTTTACCTTACTGATTAGGAGCTCATTAGCATGCATTCTGTTTAAGAGAATTTATGAGAAAAATACTGTAGGTTAATTAACTCTTCCATTGTATTCAAAGGTCAAATGACTTGCCAAAAAGGCACATTTTAATCTTACATATCTAAGCACAAGGTTCAATTTACAATTCAGATGCTGTATGGGACCATTCCCAGAGAAGTCTTATAATTTCATCTACTGTCTCTTCTTCCATTTTTCTCAGAACTGATAAATCCACTTTAAGAAATAGATTTGTTTTCTCAAGACTGCTTTAAGTGCTCTTGTTAGGTGAGGTGGGCTCACGTGGTGCCAATGAATCTGACTCGCCCACCCCAGGGCTATGGGACACCCGGTGCCGGGCCGGACTAGTCCGGTGGTAGTCAGTGGTGGCTGGGCCCGGCTCCGTGGCCCTGGTGGGTGTCAGTTGAATATGTGGCGGATGACTTTAAGTTTGTATTCGTGACGCCACCTGTGGTCTGCGGCTATTAAGCCGCCGCTGCTGTGTGAGGCCACCGGGATGATGTTATAGCAGCAATGGTGGTACTGCTCCCCACAGGTGGAGCAATGCCCGGGGCACAGTTGGTGCTTGTGGAAGTCTATGGTGCTGTGTGACTAACACGGTGCAGGGCCGACAAGCAATGAAAGAAACAGGCACAAACAGTAGTCTCTTTACCTTCTCCTCTTTTACTCGGCAGAAACTTAGTCCAGGGAGACCGTCACAGATGGTAAAGATGATCCGGCCGGCCTGGAAGTGCCTGGGGTGATCTTTGGCCAGTTGAGTATGAGGCCTACTCCTTAATCTTTCTCTGCTGTTTTAGGACACTGCACTTTAGGTTTGCAATTGCCCTCTTGCTGCTGGGACTTGTTGTTCGTCCCCTTTTCTGTGTGGTAGACTGCGCAGGCCCTCTCTGGTGCTTCTCTGCTGGAGCCCACACCAGGCCCTTGGGATGCAGTTGTACCTTCAGATTGCTTCTGGGACAGGGGGCTTGCAGCTCTCCTGCCCTCCGGATTCAGCTACCAGGGATGGATTTTATGCCCTGGCAACTACAGACTCCGATGTCCGAGTCTCTGCTGTGCCTCTCTGCTCCCCTTGCTTCACTGGGCCAAGCTATCCAAGCTCTAGGCCCCAGTTTCACAAGGCAGCACTACCCTGCGTCTGCACTCTTTCACTCCTGTCTCCAGACTAACCACTACTTCCTCCCTTCAGCCAGACTTAAGGAATCCTCCCTGAAGTTCCAGGTTCAGAGCTCCCTCTGCTGGCCGGAGGGAGAATTGTGTTGAGTGTTAACTTACTGCCCAATAGATCTCCCAATTACCTCCAGGCTCAGCATTAACCCTTTGGGAGGGCAATGCTGTTGTGGCGACCAGGTCCTGGGGCGCCACACTCCCCCTTAGTTAAATTCAGTACTCCCGGACTGTAGAAACAAACATGACATGTTAGAACATTTCATCCCATTATGGGAGGCGCAAATACTTTAACGTTACAAACTTAAACATTACTATAAGAGTCCAGTGTGGCTCCCTGCCTGGTGTCCATTACACTGCTCCATGGGGGACCCGCCGCGATCAAACCCCCAACGTAGGCTCTGGGCGTGCGTCAGAGCATTGATGACCCCACTCTATGCACGCCGGACGGGTTTTTCTTCAGGGGTGTCGAGCACACTGGTGCTAACTATGAACAATTTAGGTGTTGGCCACCCATAGTCCAGTGGCCCAATTGTCCATTTTCGCAATCAAAGAAAAGAAAAACATTTTGTACACAACCTTACAGACATTTTGCATAACTATGTACATTCTAATAAATACTCCTTCTTTTTCCCTTATACAGTTGACTCTCTATACCTTGGAGGGGGTTGTCCCCGAGTGCTGCGCTGGGACCTACGTAGCTCTGGTGTTTGCCCCTGACTACGTGGTGCGTCTTCTATCTCAGCACTACAGGTGGGCCTAACCCCAATAGGTAAGCGTGATGGTTGCCTTTGTGGGCTAAGAGTCGCCAAGGGTATGACAGGTTCACCACTGACAGGGGGTTGATCCTCCTGTTCCACTGCTGGCGTGTCATCTCGTGCTGGCGCGGACGGTTCTTTAGGTGGATCCGGAACCTCTTCTGTCGCATCCATGGGACGTCCTCTGGGCTGGAGGCCAACTCGATTTTTGCAGGCGACGGGGTCATTTGTAGAGACTGCACGGTCTTGGCAAGGGCAGCCACAGTCTTGGTCAGCTCCTGGAACTGCTGTCTGAGCTCTGCAGTGGGATCCTTATCCAGGGACTGCGCCTCAGCCCCTGCAGTGGCTCGGGTTGCAGGCACCACCCCGGGGTACGTGATAGCAATAGGCCGGAGGGGTACTGGGTCATT
The DNA here is from genome assembly GCF_048569485.1 of Anomaloglossus baeobatrachus. Taxonomy (NCBI): domain Eukaryota; kingdom Metazoa; phylum Chordata; class Amphibia; order Anura; family Aromobatidae; genus Anomaloglossus; species Anomaloglossus baeobatrachus. The sequence goes on along the minus strand of NC_134353.1, from coordinate 932,871,703 downwards.
CGGTGTAGATTCTCTCAGTACCCTGATGGCCTGGTCCTTAAACTTGGCAAAGTCCAGAGCAGGGTTCTGCAGGACCAGGATACGCAGCTGGGTCCTGTGGGCATCTGACAGGAGCCCCTCTATGAACTGCTCAGTTAGGAGTTTGTCTTCTTCACGTACACTCTCTGGATCCACCTGTTTAACTGCTTTCAGGGCCTCCTGCAAGTTTAAGGCATAGTCCCTTATGCTGTCTGTGGCCCGCTGCTTGCACCCAAAGAATCTCATCTTTATCTCTGCTGCGGTGCGGGTGTCAAACGTACTCTTTAGCTTGGCCAGTATCTGGGCTGCTGTCCCTTTATCTGTATCAGGCCAGGACTTCGCTTCACGCTGGGCTGCGCCGGCTAGCTGTCCCATTACTATGCCCACCTTCTGGCTCTCAGTCAGCGGATACACCCGGAATAAGCTGTGCAGGCTTTCTCTGAAGTCACTCAAGGTATGGGACTCCCCGGAGTACTGCGGCAGCCATTCTGCTCCCGGTATGTACGGCATGGTGATCGGCATTACCGGCGCTACAGTGGGGGCCGGGGCGACGGCGACTGGGACTGCTTCGGCCGGTGCTGCGGCGCCTTGGGCGATGGCAGCCACCTGCTCTCCCTCTGAGTCGGACATCTTCCTCCCCCTTAGTGAACCTTACCAGGCTCCGTTCACTTTTCAAATTTCCTTCTGGGTCGCGCGGGGTTAACAGCGCTCTGCTCTGATGGCGCGCTCCCTTCGCGCTCTTTTTCAGGCACGCCCCCCTTCTTCCTGCGCTCGGCGAGGCTAATGGCGGCGGCGGTTTACAGACAGTACACAGTCTTTTAAGCACAATTCCTGCAGGCGCACAGTACCCGGTGTGACCGGGCACGAAATCCTGTTCGTGACGCCAAAAGTTGACTCGCCCACCCCAGGGCTATGGGACACCCGGTGCCGGGCCGGACTAGTCCGGTGGTAGTCAGTGGTGGCTGGGCCCGGCTCCGTGGCCCTGGTGGGTGTCAGTTGAATATGTGGCGGATGACTTTAAGTTTGTATTCGTGACGCCACCTGTGGTCTGCGGCTATTAAGCCGCCGCTGCTGTGTGAGGCCACCGGGATGATGTTATAGCAGCAATGGTGGTACTGCTCCCCACAGGTGGAGCAATGCCCGGGGCACAGTTGGTGCTTGTGGAAGTCTATGGTGCTGTGTGACTAACACGGTGCAGGGCCGACAAGCAATGAAAGAAACAGGCACAAACAGTAGTCTCTTTACCTTCTCCTCTTTTACTCGGCAGAAACTTAGTCCAGGGAGACCGTCACAGATGGTAAAGATGGTCCGGCCGGCCTGGAAGTGCCTGGGGTGATCTTTGGCCAGTTGAGTATGAGGCCTACTCCTTAATCTTTCTCTGCTGTTTTAGGACACTGCACTTTAGGTTTGCAATTGCCCTCTTGCTGCTGGGACTTGTTGTTCGTCCCCTTTTCTGTGTGGTAGACTGCGCAGGCCCTCTCTGGTGCTTCTCTGCTGGAGCCCACACCAGGCCCTTGGGATGCAGTTGTACCTTCAGATTGCTTCTGGGACAGGGGGCTTGCAGCTCTCCTGCCCTCCGGATTCAGCTACCAGGGATGGATTTTATGCCCTGGCAACTACAGACTCCGATGTCCGAGTCTCTGCTGTGCCTCTCTGCTCCCCTTGCTTCACTGGGCCAAGCTATCCAAGCTCTAGGCCCCAGTTTCACAAGGCAGCACTACCCTGCGTCTGCACTCTTTCACTCCTGTCTCCAGACTAACCACTACTTCCTCCCTTCAGCCAGACTTAAGGAATCCTCCCTGAAGTTCCAGGTTCAGAGCTCCCTCTGCTGGCCGGAGGGAGAATTGTGTTGAGTGTTAACTTACTGGCCAATAGATCTCCCAATTACCTCCAGGCTCAGCATTAACCCTTTGGGAGGGCAATGCTGTTGTGGCGACCAGGTCCTGGGGCGCCACAAATCCTCTATGCCCTCTGGTCCGGGTGGATACACAGGCTATAGAGCAGCACTCAGATGGGTCTTACGGGACACGGACATGAAAAATTGAAAAATAACAGGTTAATAACGTCCAGATATTAACAGACAGATAACAGATATCAACATAACGGAGGACAAACATAACCTGTGCAGCATGGGCCGCTGGTGGCAAAACCAGAGACCTGTGACAGATGACGAAGTAGTAGAAGGACCTCAGAAGCATAGCGGGAATACAGAAGACTGAAAACGGGTAACTGGATTGTTGGAAGTCGCTAGCAGACAGGTAACAGGGTTATTGGAGACTGCAGGCAGACAGGTAACAGAGATACTGACAAGTTGAGAGAGGTAACAGAATGACTGGGGACACGTAGCAGAGTTACTGACCACAGGAGAAGGCAGGTGACTCTCAGGAGTAACATGTTAGTCTGACAATCTTGAAGTCACCCCAAACCAAAGAGAGAAATGAGACAGAAGGTCCAAAGACCCGATGAAGGTCGCAGACAGGACTCCGGAGTTCACCAGAAGCCAAGGTGCAGCAAAACTAACCAACTCCATCTCAGTTCCCCACACTCACTCAACCAGTGGAAGTCTCCAGCCATCAATACCAGCGTCCAGGTGTGAAGAAGGCCTTAAATAGGCCAAGGTAGTTCATCATATTGATGGATGCCAGACTACCTGCAAAGCCTGACGTGGAGCAGCCCTGGCCCAAGTCCCAACCACATCTCGTTGCATTGGCCATAGCAGTAGAGGCTGGGCAGCTTGACCTCTGTTCCTAATCTGCCGGCACCCCTTTGGCGTTTGCAACACATTACAGTATTTTTTGGAAGATAAGAGGCACATTAATTTCTTCTACAAAATTTGGGAGGAAAGTGTCTTATAGTCCAGATGTACCTGGGTCACTGTAGGGGTGGGAGGATGGGGGCTGCTGGTTTAGCATGAGGCAGGAACCTTGCAGGAAACTTGTAAATAAAATTAATATTCTCTGCTACCCATGGCCATAATCCCGCCTAACTGTCGGCACTAAAAACGACACCGAGAGTTGGGCGGGATTATGGGTGTGGGAAGCAGAAAACATTGATTTTCTTTAATACCTTCCTGCAGGGGCTGGGTCACTCACATGTGTCCACTATTAAAGAAAATCAATATTCACTGCTTCACACGCCCATAATACTGCCCACCTCTCGGCACTGAAGCTGGCACCGAGACATGGATGCGATTATGGGCATGGAGAGCAGTGAATATTCATTTTGGATCAAATGGCAGCTGACTGACATCAACATAAGACTGAGGGCATGTGGCAGTGACGTCATGTGCTTCCCTTTGCTTATACAATGAAGTCAGTTGCTGACATCATTAGTGGGCGCTGTGCACTGGGGAAGCGAGGGGAAGGTGAATAGGTGGTACATTTTGTATTAAAAAAAGCATTATAACGGGAGGATGAGCCCATGATGGGGGACATATCTATCTAGCTATACCAAGATGGGCCTATGATGGAGGACATTAATGCCAAAAGGAAAACAAAGGATAATCCCTAAAATATAATAACAAGTTAGTTATAGAGGACAAACAAAAGACTGAGATATTAAACAGTCACTTCGCATCAATGTTCACCCAGGAACTGACTGTACCAGGGATCATTCAACAAGTGAAAAATCAAAGTTCACCTGATATAATTAATTTAACACAAGAAGAAGTACGCCTGCATCTGAGTAAATTAAACATTGACAAATCCCCTAGGCCAGATGGCATTCATCCCCGAATATTGAGGGGATTGAGCTTCGTAATCGACAGACCGCTGTATCTCAACTCTTTAGACTTGCTTGTAACAGGGTTGGTGCCTCAGAATTGGAGGATTGCTAATGTGGTACCGATATTTAAGAAAGGTAAGAGGGTACATCCAGGCAACTTTCGTCCAGTAAGCCTGGATAAGGGACATATGTAGCAGGATTAGCCCATGATGGAGTCCTATATGCCAGGATGGGCCACATATTTACCAGGATGGGGACATACTGTATTTACCAGGATGGCCACATATTTACCAGGATGGCCACATATTTACCAGAATAGGCTACATATTTACCAGAATGGGGGACATATGTACTGGGATGGAGGACATATACACAAAGATGCGAGATATATATACAAGGATGGGGGACATATATACCAGGATAAAGGACATATATACTCGGAAGGTGCTAATGATGGCGACATTAGTATAGAACTTGGGGACATTATCTCCATAACAGTTTCAGCAGCAGATCCCCCCATAATAGTGCATCAAGACCACATTTTTGCTTCAATTTATTTTGTAATATTTTCCTCTTCTAAAACCTAGGTGCTTCTTATAGTCCAGAGCATCTTGTAGTCTGAAAAATACAGTATAAGCAGGACTTGAGGGCCTGAAAATGATGAGTTGCTCACATGTGCAATTGCCCATCCCTTTTGATCTCTCATTGCCCTATCTAACTCTCCCCATCTGATTACTTAGAAGGACTTACAGACCTCACATCCAGCCTATATTACTGGGAGACGCACAGAGCTCACATCCAGCCTATATTACTGGGAGACACACAGAGCTCACATCCAGCCTATATTACTGGGAGACACACAGAGCTCACATCCAGCCTATATTACTGGGAGACACACAGACTTCACATCCAGATTATATTACTTGTAGAGACACACAGAGCTCACTTCCAGCCTATATTACTGGGGAGAGACACACAGAGCTCACATCCAGCCTATATTACTGGGAGAGACACACAGACCTAACATCCAGCCTATATTACTTGTAGAGACACACATACCTCACATCCAACCTATATTACTGAGAGACACACAGACTTCACATCCAGATTATATTATTTGTAGAGACAGACAGAACTCACTTCCAGCCTATATTACTGGGGAGAGAAACACAGAGCTCACATCCAGCTTATATTACTGGAAGAGACACACAGAGCTCACATCCACATTATATTACTTGTAGAGACACACATAGCTCACTTCCAGCCTATATAACTGGGGAGAGACACACAGACCTCACATCCAGCCTGTATTACTGGGAGAGACACACAGACCGTACATCCAGCCTATATTACTGGGAGAGACACAGAGAGCTCACATCAAGCCTATATTACTGGAAGAGACACACAGAGCTCACATCCAGCCTATATTACTGGGAGAAACACAAATCTCACATCCAACCTATATTACTGGGAGAGACACACAGAGCTCACATCCAGCCTATATTACTGGGAGAGACACATAGACCTCACATCCAGCCTATATTACTGGGAGATACATACAGAACTCACATCCAGCCTATATTGCTGGGAGATACACACAGAACTCACATCCAGCCTATTTTACTGGGAGAGACACACAGACCTCACATCCAGCCTATATTACTGGGAGACACACACAGACCTTACATCCAGCCTATATTACTGGGAGAGACACACAGAGATCACATCCAGCCTATATTACTGGGAGAGACACACAGAGATCACATCCAGCCTATATTACTGGGAGACACACACAGACCTTACATCCAGCCTATATTACTGGGAGAGACACACACAGCTCACATCCAGCCTATATTACTGGAAGAGACACACAGAGATCACATCCAACCTATATTACTGGGAGAGATACACACAGACCTCACATCCAGCCTGTTACATCTCGTGGCTCTCCTGAGGCAAGGACTGAGGCAGTCTCCCATTCCTTGCCTGCCACGAGCACTCCTGCTCAGCAGCGCCGAAGGTCTGCCAGACTGCGCAGTGTGCAGGAGATACCTTCTCAGAGAGGCAGCAGAAGGGTGACACCTAGTGGTTCTCCTGTTACAAGGAGTGAAGCGGTCTCCCATTCCTGGCCTGCCGCAGACTCTCCTGCTCAGCGGCCCCGAAGGTCTGCGAGGCTGCGCAATGTGCAGAGGTTTACTGCTCAGGGAAGCAGTGAGATTCCCGTTATCTCTGCACATTGTGAGACCGAGGATCCCGCCTCTATTTCCCAGAGGCAGGAGGGTGAGCATGTGCAATGCGTGGTGGGTCCTGATTCGCTCACTGACGTCACACGGCTTGATGACAAGGCTGGTGACGTGGTGAATCCTGACTGGCCAGGCTGGGACGTCGTGGACCCTGATTGGGTCAAGTCTGTCATCTCCGCCTCGCGCCCACCCTCGGGTGGAGCTGCACCTCCTTAAAAGCTCCCCCTGCCATCATGGCGGCGCGCGACCGTCCTTCTATGTTTGGATGTCTGGCAGCGTGCTGCCACGCCACTGCTCAGGCATTACTGTCTCTTGTGGGCTTGGCCCTTGCTGCTCCGGCAGTACCTCGTTTGCAGGCCGTGTTCCTGCCTTGCTGCTCCGGCAGTACCCCCGTCAACAGGCCGTGTTCCTGTCCCAGGTGAGCTCCTCAAGCCTCCATTGGACTCACCTGGTTATTGAAAGCACACGTGCGTGGGCACCTCTGTGCTACCCTCATGCCATATTCTCGTGACTTCCACTGGCACATGTGCGTGGGCACCTCTGTGCTTCCCCGTGCAACAGGTACACCGAGCCGTGAGATCTGTGCCATACAACCCTCACGGGTTAAGGCAGATCGGTGTACATAGATCGTCTGTGACATTCCAGACGATCGCTAGCAGCAACCCGCTCACTCTTCACCCACCATAGCGGCGGTCCCTTACACCGCACAGTGGACCTTGACCGGCGGAAGCAGTCCATTTCCCATCTTGGCACGCTTCCCCGGGTCCCCCTCGTAACATTACGGTCGCGCCAAAGGTCTGGCTATGGCTGAAGAGCAGCAGCAGTTGCTGCGTTATGTGCAGCAGTTGGAGTCACGATTGGCAGCAGTGGAGCAGTCTTCCTCCGATAAGACTACTCTGACGATAGTCGCCACCCAGGCGGCTACCCAGGCTGTGCTTTTGGGCGGAAGGTCTCCTCGCCTTGCGCTTCCAGAGCGCTTTAGCGGCAACAGCTCTGAGTGCCGTGGTTTTATAAACCAGGTTACCACCTACTTAGAGCTGTCCGCGACTCTTTACGCTACCGAGAAGGCGAGGGTAGCCTTCGTCCAGTCCCTGCTCACAGGGAGAGCGCTGAAGTGGTCCACGCCGTTGTGGGAGCGCGGAGATCGTGTGGTGAATAACTTAGCAGCTTATCTTGGGGCCATGAGAATGGTGTTCCTCGGGCCTCAAGTCACCCACGATTCCGCGCTGCGCCTCCTACGACTTCGGCAAGGGTCTGCTTCAGTCGGGGACTTTGCTGTACACTTTAGGACACTGGCCGCAGAGCTGGACTGGCCGGATAAGGTCCTTGTCCCTGTGTTTTGGGAGGGCCTGGCAGGGTTTGTCAAAGACGCACTGGCCACACGTGAGGTGCCTGCCACTTTAGAGTCCTTGATTCAGGTAGCCTCTCGCATAGACATCCGCCAGGCGGAGCGAAGGCTCGAGGTCTCTTCAGCACCCACGTCTTCTCGGCCTAAAAAGCGTCTGACTCCCGTCTTCCATCAGACAGGTCCCCCAGCCAGTCCTGTAGGCGACTCCGTGGAGTCAATGGAGGTGTCCAAGGTGGTCTCCTCTGCCCCAGGTTCTCGGTCTTGTGTCATCTGCTTTTCCTGTGGGCAGAGGGGACACATAGCTACCCGATGTCCCAAACCGTCGGGAAAAGACAGCGTCTAGTTTCTATCAGAGGGGGGACTCTAGACGCTACTTCTCCCTCTAGGTTGACTATCAGCGCCCAGTTGCAGTTCGGCACTACTCTCTTCTCTGCCCTGGCTTGCTTGGACTCAGGCGCTGAAGGCAATTTCATCTCGACCTCCCTGGCAACCCGATACTCAGTTCCCCTGGTTCTGTTGCCCAAGCCACTCAGGGTCCGGGTAGTCGACGGGTCCATACTACTCGATCCTATCACCCAGATCACCATCCCTCTCAGGATGGATGTACCACCAGGACACCATGAGCAGGTGTCCTTCCTGGTGCTTCCAGGGGGGACGGATGAGATCCTACTGGGCCTTCCCTGGTTGAGACAGCATGCTCCTATACTCAACTGGGCAACAGGGGAGATCTCATCCTGGGCAGGATCCTGTAGAGAGCACCTCGTGACTACCGAACCACCCGCTACCATTAGGTCGGTTGGGTCCTCAGGGAATACTGAGGGGCCGGGTTTACCGACACCTTATGAGGCCTACAGGGATGTCTTTTCCAAAAGGGCCGCAGATACTCTTCCTCCCCACCGGCCATATGATTGCCGAATAGACCTGAAGCCAGGCTCCGAGCCCCCCAGGGGCAGAGTGTATCCACTCTCTGCTCCAGAGACGGAGGCTATGTCCAAATATATTCAGGACAGCCTGGCGAAGGGGTTCATTCGCAAGTCTATTTCACCGGCTGGTGCAGGGTTCTTTTTTGTGCAGAAGAAGGAAGGGGATCTGCGCCCCTGTATCGATTACAGGGGATTAAATGCAATCACAATCAAGAACAAATACCCTTTGCCCCTCATTACTGAGCTATTTGATCGATTCCGCGGGGCAAAGGTCTTCACTAAGCTGGATCTACGCGGGGCGTATAATCTAGTGCGAGTCCGAAAGGGCGATGAGTGGAAGACCGCCTTTAACACCAGGGACGGTCACTACGAGTATCTAGTAATGCCCTTCGGACTCTGCAATGCCCCCGCCGTATTTCAAGACTTTGTGAATGACATTTTCCGGGATTTGTATCTTTCCGTGGTTGCATACCTGGATGACATTCTTATCTTCTCCCCCGATCTTACCACCCATCGGAGGGATGTCATCCGAGTACTTAAGAGGCTCCGCACCCATTCGTTATATGCTAAGCTGGAGAAGTGCGTTTTTGAACAGGAATCCTTGCCGTTCCTGGGGTACATAGTGTCCAGTCAGGGGTTAGCAATGGATCCGGGGAAGTTGGAGACAGTGATGAACTGGCCTGAGCCCCGCTCGCTGAAGGCGATCCAGCGATTTTTGGGGTTTATCAATTATTATCGCCAGTTCATTCCCAACTTCTCGACGGTGGCAGCACCCATCATTGCCCTTACCCGCAAGGGCGCTAATCCCAAAGCATGGACACGGGAAACGGTAGAGGCATTTCACACTCTCAAAACTCACTTCTCCAGAGCTCCCATCCTTCATCGTCCAGACATCTCCAAACCTTTCCTACTGGAGGTAGACGCCTCTTCGGTCGGTGCAGGTGCAGTCCTGTACCAGAAAAACGAACGAGGAAGGAAACATCCGTGTTTCTTTTTCTCCAAGACCTTTTCTCCGGCCGAGAGGAACTACTCCATAGGGGATAGGGAGTTACTGGCGATGAAACTAGCATTCCAGGAATGGCGGCATCTCCTGGAGGGTGCGAAGCATCCATTTGAGGTTTTTTCTGACCACAAAAACCTCACATACCTCCAGACAGCACAACGCCTGAACCCAAGGCAGGCCCGTTGGTCTTTATTCTTCTCCCGGTTCTGCTTTATTATCCGTCACCTGGCCGGTGAGAAGAACGTACGGGCCGATGCCTTGTCACGTTGTATGGTTGTGTTGGAGGAGGACGAGGAGGAGCCTCGTCTTATACTACCCCCGGACAGCTTGAGGATGGTCACTCCCACTTCTTTGGACCAGGTGCCACCTGGCAAAACCCTCGTTCCCCCTGAACTACGGAACGAGGTGCTATCGTGGGCCCATGCCTCCAAGGTCGGGGGTCACTTCGGGGTCAAAAGGACCAGAGACCTGGTGACCAGGCATTATTGGTGGCCGAGACTACCCCAGGACATACAGGAATATGTGGGAGCCTGTATGTCGTGTGCTCGGAATAAGCCGTCCCGGCAGAGACCGGCAGGTCTTCTTCACCCACTGCCAGTGCCGGATCGTCCCTGGGAAGTGGTAGGGATGGACTTCCTGGGAGATCTGCCCAAGTCAGCAGGGCACAGGGTCGTATGGGTCATCACGGACCACTTCTCTAAAATGGTCCACTTGGTGCCTCTCCCACGACTCCCGACGTCACGTGCTCTCGCCACCTTGTTCATTCGGCATGTATTTAGGTTGCATGGCATGCCTGACAAGGTGGTGAGCGACCGGGGTCCCCAGTTCGCGTCTCGCTTCTGGAGAGAGCTCTGTAAGCTCCTGCAGATAGAGCTGAACATCTCCTCCGCATACCATCCCGAGACCAATGGACTAGTGGAGAGGACTAATCAGACCTTGGTAACTTACCTCCGCCATTTTATATCCGCGCACCACGACAACTGGGCTAACCTCCTTCCTTGGGCCGAATTTGCCATTAACAATTCGGTCCATGAATCCTCTGGCCAGACTCCGTTCCTACTCAATAACGGACAACATCCCAGAATCCCGGTTCCGATGCCCATTACGTCACCCGATACTAGAGTGGAGGATTGGGCGACCAAGGCCCGGGAGATCTGGGATGACACCCAAGAGGCTCTTAAAAGGGCTAAAGACCGGATGGTGACAACGGCTGATGTTCGCCGCCGCCCTGCACCATCCTTCGCCCCTGGTGACCTAGTATGGCTGTCCTCTAAGAATGTTAACCTACGGGTACAGGCAGCCAAATTCGCCCCTAGGTATCTGGGTCCGTTTAAAGTACTACAGCAGGTAAACCCAGTGGCATATCGACTCCAGCTCCCTCCACGCTGGGCTATAGCCAACACCTTTCACGTGTCCCTCCTGAAACCCGTACGACTTAATAAATTCTCGGGGTCCCTGCCGGCTCAAACCGACTCCCCGTCCGACGACCCTGAGGTGGCAAAACTTGTGGAGACAAAAGTCATACAGGGCAAGAGGTACTACCTCGTGGAGTGGGCCGGCCGTGGTCCGGAGCATAGATCCTGGGAGTTGGAGGATCATATCCGCGCCCCGGGTTTGATAGCGGCCTTCGAGCACGGACAGGGGGGGGGCCTAGATGGGGGGGTAATGTTACATCTCGTGGCTCTCCTGAGGCAAGGACTGAGGCAGTCTCCCATTCCTTGCCTGCCACGAGCACTCCTGCTCAGCAGCGCCGAAGGTCTGCCAGACTGCGCAGTGTGCAGGAGATACCTTCTCAGAGAGGCAGCAGAAGGGTGACACCTAGTGGTTCTCCTGTTACAAGGAGTGAAGCGGTCTCCCATTCCTGGCCTGCCGCAGACTCTCCTGCTCAGCGGCCCCGAAGGTCTGCGAGGCTGCGCAATGTGCAGAGGTTTACTGCTCAGGGAAGCAGTGAGATTCCCGTTATCTCTGCACATTGTGAGACCGAGGATCCCGCCTCTATTTCCCAGAGGCAGGAGGGTGAGCATGTGCAATGCGTGGTGGGTCCTGATTCGCTCACTGACGTCACACGGCTTGATGACAAGGCTGGTGACGTGGTGAATCCTGACTGGCCAGGCTGGGACGTCGTGGACCCTGATTGGGTCAAGTCCGTCATCTCCGCCTCGCGCCCACCCTCGGGTGGAGCTGCACCTCCTTAAAAGCTCCCCCTGCCATCATGGTGGCGTGCGACCGTCCTTCTATGTTTGGATGTCTGGCAGCGTGCTGCCACGCCACTGCTCAGGCATTACTGTCTCTTGTGGGCTTGGCCCTTGCTGCTCCGGCAGTACCTCGTTTGCAGGCCGTGTTCCTGCCTTGCTGCTCCGGCAGTACCCCCGTCAACAGGCCGTGTTCCTGTCCCAGGTGAGCTCCTCAAGCCTCCATTGGACTCACCTGGTTATTGAAAGCACACGTGCGTGGGCACCTCTGTGCTACCCTCATGCCATATTCTCGTGACTTCCACTGGCACACGTGCGTGGGCACCTCTGTGCTTCCCCGTGCAACAGGTACACCGAGCCGTGAGATCTGTGCCATACAACCCTCACGGGTTAGGGCAGATCGGTGTACATAGATCGTCTGTGACATTCCAGACGATCGCTAGCAGCAACCCGCTCACTCTTCACCCACCATAGCGGCGGTCCCTTACACCGCACAGTGGACCTTGACCGGCGGAAGCAGTCCATTTCCCATCTTGGCACGCTTCCCCGGGTCCCCCTCGTAACACAGCCTATATTACTGGGGGAGACAGACAGAGATCACATCCAGCCTATATTACTGGGAGAGGCACACAGACCTCACATCCAGCCTATATTACTGGGAGAGACACACAGACCTCACATCCAGCCTATATTACTGGGAGACACACAGACCTCACATCCAGCCTATATTACTGGGGGAGACACACAGAGATCACATCCAGCCTATATTACTGGGAGAGACACACAGACCTCACATCCAGCCTATATTACTGGGAGACACACAGACCTCACATCCAGCCTATATTACTGGGAGAGACATACAGATCTCACATCCAGCCTATATTACTGGGAGAGACACACAGACCTCACATCCAGCCTATATTACTGGAGAGACACACAGAGCTCACATCCAGCCTATATTTTTTTATACTCCTGCAAGAAAAAATCTGAACCTAGCAGCAGACTGAATAACTGCATATTAGATGATCTGAAAATTAAGGTTGCAGACTGACATGTAGTATAATTGTATTAGCTAAAAATATTTTTTCCATGTGAAATTTGCCCATAGCCTTTAAGGAAGAGAAGAAAAGTATGTTGCGTTCATTAATTAATAACTTCTTGATGGTTTCACATATTTCGTTTTTTTAGTAAAATGCAGAATCTTTTGGTCTAATTATGACTTTTTTTTAAAAGTGACAAATTAGACCTCTAAAAATCAGTGAAGGAATCCTGAAGTACTTTCTGTTAAGTCTAGATCTTTGCAGACACCACTGAGATACGCATTGTCAGAGATGACTCATGTCTGATTTCAAACAGTTTCTGATGCATTTGTTCATGGTTAGGTACACAGATATTTCAAACAGTCATCTGATGAAAGACACGGAGAACAGATACATTATTAATAAAAGTGAAGAAAGCTTCAGAGCCAATGAGTTCATTTTGAAAAAAATAAAAAATCACTAACAACATTTCACTTCCAACCTGCCAGAATTGTTATCTGCCTTAAGATAAGAGCATCTAATTGGTGGTTATGGACTTTGGTGTCAGTTTGCCTCTTTCACCCTAAACTAGGTTGTAGTGGTTCTTGGTCACAGGGGCCTTTTGCACACTATGACATCACAGGTGCGATGTCGGTGGGGTCAAATCGAAAGTGACGCACTTCCGGCGTCGCTCTCGACATCGTAGTGTGTAAATCGGTTTAACTACGATTACTGAGCGCAAAAGCGTCGGTATCGCATGATCGGTGTAGTGTCGGTCATTTTCATTATTTTGGCTGCAGCGACGGTACGATGTTGTTCCTCGTTCCTGCGGCAGCACACATCGCTGTGTATGAAGTCGCAGGAGTGAGGTACATCTCCTTACCTGCGTCCCGTCTGTGTTACGGTTGCTGCGAGCACTGGAGACTATGTCCAGATTTCTTGCTACTGCACATGTGCGAGCGCTGGAGACTAAGTCCAGATTTCTTGCTACTGCACATGTGCGAGCGCTGGAGACTAAGTCCAGATTTCTTGCTACTGCACATGTGCGAGCGCTGGAGACTAAGTCCAGATTTCTTGCTACTGCACATGTGCGAGCGCCGGAGACTAAGTCCTATCTTGGAGCCATTGCACATGTGCGGGTGACATCATCGCTGACACGAGGTCACATGTCTCTGACACCTTCTATGCCGATTGGTCGCTGGTCATGTGCTTGTGACGCCTTGCTCGGTGATAGGCCAGCATGACGTCACTCCTGTCGTTCTGGCAGCGGATTGGCTCTGGTGTCCTCCATCTTGGATGAGGCACAGAGTCTATATAAGACCCTGACACACGCCGCATGGTGCTCAGTCCTCTTGGTTCATGCATAAGAGTAGACGCTCTGTGCGCGTTCCTCTAGGCATTCCTCTGTCTATGCTAGGTGAGCGCTACCGGCAGGGTAGCGTTCTTATACCTTACAGCTTCGGCTGCTGTCCGTATCCTTACCTCTTAGGGGAGCGGACATAGGCAGGTGCCTGAGGCACATGGTCTGGCTGGGCCTTGTGATTCGACTCGTAGGTGGACGTTGCCGCTAGGGTAACGTTCCTTATACTGCGTCTGGCAGTTGTTCGTATCCTCGCACACTAGGGGAGCGAACAGAGGTAGGAGCTTTGTGCGGCTTACGCTGCTGTTCGTCTCTTTTGCACCACTAGAAGAGCGGACCTAGGCAGGTGCCATATCTAGTGGTTCGTGTCCTCGCACACTAGTGGAGCGAACGCAGGTAGGAGCTTTGTGCGGCTTACGCTGCTGTTCGTCTCTTTTGCACCACTAGAAGAGCGGACCTAGGTAGGTGCCATTTCGCACACATTGCCTTTGTCTCTGTGATTATTAACAGAGATCATTCTACACACCCTCCAAGTAAGGGAGGAATTGCTTTACTTACTTATTATATCCTTCTGTGAGTTAACAGAGGTATTGCACTCTGCCATAGTCTGCAGCAGAGTCTTTGCACAGTGGACCCTGACTGTCTGATACTCCTTTTAGGTTATTATCAGACAGCCCCCCGTAACAGTCTGCAATGCGGAAGGAAGGAGGTGGGCGGGATGTTTACGTCCCGCTCATCTCCGCCCCTCCGCTTCTATTGGCCGCCAGCCATATGACGTCGCTGTGACGCCACATGACCCGCCTCCTTAGGAAGGAGGCGGGTCGCCGGCCAGAGCGACATCGCAGGGCAGGTAAGTCCATGTGAAGCTGCCGTAGCGATAATATTTGCTACGGCTGCTATCACAAGATATCGCTGCTGCAACGAGGGAGGGGACTATTGCACTCGGCATCACGGCATCGGCTTGCGATGTTGTAGTGTGCAAAGGGCCCCTTAGGGATCACTCACCCTGGCATGTAGTATCCGATGATTCTCTCATGCAATATGCAATATGCAACTGAAACTCAGCTCTCACTTTGCCTCAGATGTGAGCAAGTGTCTTTTACTGTGATCCAATTCTCTCCTGTCACAATTCCTATGTGTAAAACAGTCTGTATCGTTGCTTACGGTGCAGAGCGTTTTTTCTGGATAAATGCTCTGCAGGTTGTTTCACAGAACTGGGTTCCACGCTGGTCCTGGGAGGTACTCACACACATGCTTCTCATTCCCGGTGATTGCTTTATTAGGGAGCGTGTTAGCTGAGGATGCCACCAGCAGTACTTCCTGTTTACAGTTGTGCTGTTGGCTTCCGTGGTGCTCAGTGTTCAGAGCTTGGCCTATCGACTCCAGACTGTTGTTGACCCGTCTCTGCCTGTCCTCCCTGTTTTTGTTGTGAATTTCCGGCTTCTGACCTGGGACTTTCTCCTGGCCAGGTCCCCGCCTGCTCGCTGTATTTTGTACATACTCTCCTGGAACCCTGACCTTCAGCTTGTATTTTGACCTCGTCTCTGTCTGCTCCCCGTGTACATTCGTGCTTTCCTGGATTATGACCTTGGCCTGTCTGACTACCTCTCCCTTTACCATTTACTACATGCAAGTAGTGTCTAGCGCCTCCTAGTGACAGTCATCACATCTCCCCATGTGAGAATCGGAGCTTAGGTGTGGCGAAGATGGATAACTGATTTTCTCTATCAGGTTTGGCGAAGATGGATAACTGATTTTCTCCATCTTTTCCATTGTCTGTGATGGCGATAATTGGACAAATGACATCCAATATTTTGCACACATCTATTAACTTAAATGGGTGGATTCTGTACGATATACACTGCCAATCGCAGAATGGACCAATTTCTTTTTCTTGCTAACTTGGCACGAAAAAAAAAATACTAGTCATCATTGCCCCATAGAATAACACTAGTGCGAGAGCTATCCAGTAAAGCAATGAATAGCACTCGTCCAAGCTATATTCTAGCTATATGCTACGGTGAGCAAATTATTAGACTGGTTGTCCACTGAGGGGTGGCAGTAGCACAAAGACACAAACTGTTCAATAACTTTACTCCCAGGGTTAACAAATGTAATGGTTGGTTACAGGTTCTTATAAGATATGAGTGTAACGCCCACACCGGCGTCCCCGCATTATCCTGCCCCTCTGTCCCGGTGGGGACATCGGCTTTCACCCGTCTGTCTTCCTTGCAGAGGCCGCTCCATTCTCATCCCATGCTGCTGTCTCCTGGAGGCTGTGTACTCATTGCAGATTTCCTGGTACTGCCATTGGGGCTCGCGCATTCCCCCTTTCTTAAAGGGCCAATGTACCCAGAAGTGTCTCTCAGGTCAGCTGAATGACTGCAGGTATTTAAAGGGAACCAGTCATCAGAAATTTAGCTATAAACCTAAAAGTTTCCCCCTCTGCAGCTCCTGGGCTGCATTCTAGGAAGCTTCCTATAGTTTTTGTGGCCCCTTGTATTCCAAAACAAATACTTTATAAACTTGTACCTTTTCGTATACAAATTTCTTAAATCTTCCATGGGGGCGGGCTGCCTGATGTACGTTGCTGTCCTCCTGCCGATTTACGCCGCCCCCGAACGCTGAAATTCAAACCTCAGGACGCCGCCCCTGGGCCCGCGCATGCGCTGTACTACTGTAGCGGTGCCGTGCACTGCGTGCACGTGTGACCGCTGGTGACGCTTTGCGCGGGCACCGACTGCTCCGTCCTCTCCTCCCATCTATTTCCTGCTGCTGAGCAGGATGGGAAGGAGGTGACGTCCGGTCATCTGGCCAGCGAGCACTTGCGCAGAACGCTGGAGGAATAGGCGAAAGTGCGGTCACGAGGTTATGGGCGGCACTTGCTGGTGACACTCACAGCGCCGCCCATAACCTCGTGCCCGCGCAAAGCGTCACTAGCGGTCATACGTGCACGCAGTGCACGGCGCCGCTACAGTAGCACAGCGCATGCGTGGGACCACGGGCGCCCAGGGGGGCGTCCTGAGGTTTGAAATTCAGCGTTCGGGGGCGGCGTAAATCGGCAGGAGGACAGCAACGTACATCAGGCAGCCCGCCCCCATGGAAGATTTAAGAAATTTGCATACGAAAAGGTACAAGTTTATAAAGTATTTATTTTGGAATAAAAGGGGCCACAAAAACTATAGGAAGCTTTCTAGAATGCAGCCCAGGAGCTGCAAAGGGGGAAACTTTTAGGTTTATAGCTAAATTTCTGATGACAGGTTCACTTTAAGGTACTTCCTCCCCTTAGGAAGTGACTGGGCAACGAGTCTAATACGTTGATAGTTCTCAGGTCCTCTAGCACTGTGCTGCTGTCTCTGCTGCTGCTGTTGTATTGTGCTAGTTCAGCTGCTGATCAGTGTACTGTTGCTGATGTCCCTAACTTGCCACTGCTTCTACAAGCTGCCACACCGGCCTCTCGCTAACCACGATACCCGCTGCTATGATGTATCTGTGATGCCCTGGCCTATCAGGTCGTCACAGGGTATTATGCAATCTGCCCTTCCGCACAGTATCTACCTCTTCCTTGGTTATGGGTCCCTGACCTTTAGTGTCGCCAAGAACAAGCTAATCAAAATCCTAGGAACACTCTGCACCACACCCATCAGACACACCAGTGGACAGCTTAAAGGGAATAGGGTCGCCCACTTGGGGGGTTGGTTAAGGGGAGGTCAGGAATGTCAGGAGCAGTTCAGTTAAGTGGTGACTCTCGAGAGGAGAGGTCAGGAGCTGGGCTCCTCGGTACTACTAGGTGGCAGACGTTGATCTGGACCTGGTAGGAGCTGGACCCTGGTCACAGGGGATCGTGACAAGGGGCACGGACTGTCGAGGAGGACAGCCGGTGGCCTTGTACCATCACCGGGCAGGGGCCAGGGCACGACGGGGTACATGGACCCTAGGTCAGGAAGTAGCTTCAGGCGTCCTGGCAATTTACCCGACGAGGACGGAGCCTTCAAGATCCGTTCTCCACCCGCTCCAAAATCAGGGTACTAGCGCAACGAGGGGGATAGGACTTTCCCACTACATAGTCCAGAAAATCCCAAGCGTGAACACAGAGTAAACTCACCCAGTTAGCCACACTGGTGAGCGGGACCCGACTAGTTTTATGCTAAAGGGACCAGTTAGAATAAAAGGTGCAAAGAAAAAGGTCACAGGCTTACAGGCAACACCAACAGGCACGGGATCCAGGCATGCTACCTCCAAGCGGCAGCGGTGTCAAGAACTTTGGTTTACCACAGTTGTCGGTGTCAGCGTTATTGGACTGAGTGAGTATATAAGTGACCCTTACCATCCCAATGGCAGCTCCCCGTTGCCCTCATCGAGTCCCGGGGCATTCCCCCTACCTGTGGAAGGATTAAACACCAGGCTGACCCCACCATCGCTACTGGGTACTCCCAACTGCAGCGGTGGTACTCCACCTTACCACACACCATGGGTGGCATCACAAACTTTGCACAACCTTCCTTGTAAATATCCCCCTTTTATTCCGAGTGGCTGCGCGACCCCGACCCCCGGGTCCGGAGATCCCTCGAGCCACCGCTTATCCAGATCCAAGCAGCCCGGCTGCTGACGCGGGCGTGGCACATATCCTGACCAGCTGCTGCCATATCCATCCAACCCGGTCGAAACCTTTGACACCTGCTGCTGTTACCTTTCTCCAGAGACTATCGCTCCCATACCCCTGGGACCAGCCGTTGCAGCACCAGTTTTCTCGAGTGACACCCAGTCTCACACCTGCAGCGTAACACCCTCACCATCAGAGACTCTGGTGAAAGCCAGGTGTGGTTCCTGTTGTGAATGTCGTCTGTGTGGGTGCTGTTCTGGAACTCCCTCTGGTGGCCAGAAATGGTAGTGGAGCTGAATCTGAGCCTGTGACTCAGACAGGTGTCGGCGTTAATTGGGAATTGGGGAAGTCCTATTGCAAACAAGTCTGGTCTATATAGGAGAGCACTTTCTGCCCTGCGTGTGCTGTTTATAATTGTATATTCCTCTGTCTCTGTTTCGGGCCTCGAGATTTGTCCTTCCCTGTATCCGTGAGCAAGACTTCTGCAGAAAAGTTCTCAGTTTTTTCCTTGCTTCCTGGTTTACACCTTAGGGTGTTGTTTTTCCTTGTTTTGCTTTGTATCTGTTTTCTTGCAGGTTAAGTTTTATTTCAAATGTGTTGTTAGCAAGGGCGTTCCTCCATTTGCTAGCTCTCCTACAGTAAAAGGGATTTTATCCCTGTCAAATTTGATTATTTGTTCTTCTGTATTTTGTGTTCTTTTGGTATTTTGTTCTCCCATTATTTACAGGAGTACCTGATATAGTGGGGGTGAGGTCATATGACTTCCAGGGCCATTTTTACTATCAGCAGTTTGGTATTTTTCTACAGGGATTTTGTACTGACCACAATCAGTTCCTTTCCTTTGCTTTGTATCTAGTTAGTCGGGCCTCGCCTTTCCTAAATCTATTTTTCCTATCTAAGTATTGTGTTTATTATATCACCATAATCTTTGTATGTGGGGGGCTATCTACTCCTTTGGGGACTAATCTGAGGCAAGGTAGATTTTCTCATTTCATTCATGAGGCGTAGCTAGTTTCTCAGCCTGTGACATGGCATCTAGGATTTTAGGAACGCTCTATGGCTACTTCTAGTGTGGTCTGATAGTCAGCGATTGCGGTCAGCCAAGGTTCCAACTACTCCTGTTTCTTGGGGTTTTTTCACCAATGGGAGTTTTTTGTATTCTTCCATGGTTACCGGATCATAACAAGTTCCATAATCAACCCCCTCTGGGTTTTCAGTGTGCTGTGGCCCAGTGGGTTCACTAAATCCCTGCTCGCCCAGTGTGTATAAAAATGAGATATCAGCTTGGAATGAACAGACAATTTACAGACACTATTGTGGAGACACGAGAGTCAGTGGGTGCTTACCTTCACTTGCATGGCTTTCTTTAGAAAGACTGCATGGAGCAGGGATCATCCCACTGAACGCCCGCACTCCTTCCCCATGGACAAACCACTACTCAGACAACACAGGGTGAGGGAACCACACATTGGTAAATCTCTGTTGGTTTACCAACAGACAAAAACATATTATACATTCCCAGCAAGAACAGTCTCACCCTTCCACTGGCCCACCACAGATTAGAATCTTCATGACTTCGGGGCTTCCAGGGCTAACTATCCCAGTTAGCAGCACCACACTGTGATGGGCACCCACTGAGAGGAAATAACGGCAAGCTTATTAAGCTGACAAAGCACACGATATGTAGCCATGCGACTGAGTTGTCCCAACTTGGGTTCTCCAAGCGAACGAGTGAGCTCAGCGTTGAGAAGTGAAGCAATTCTGGGAACCTTCAGCTGGAACCGTAGATCCTAAGCTGAGGTCATGTAGGAATATCCGAAATGAAACAATTCTGTGATTCCCCAGTTGGAACTGAATCTCCTCGGCTGAGGTCATGTAGAATAACTCTCTGGTGACCGAAGCATTGGGTTTTACAGGATTGGTTGCTTTATCATTGGTCACTAGTTCAATCCAACTGTAGAATTTTCCACTGCATTATGTAGTCAGAAGATCTGAGGCAATTCAACTTTACACACAATATGGCTGCAATCAATCTGGCATGAGACAATAGCTAACTTATCTTGATTTAACAAACAAAGGAAACGTAAGTCTGGCCTAATCAAGAACAGTTCATCCCCACACAAGTGGCCAAACGCTGAGTCATTACAACTGGTATGCTGCTCTTTATGATGCTTTACTGATATTTGTGATAGTTTGCTGGGAAAACTCTTCAGCAGCACTTGCTTCACTTTGGGACATCCTCTATGTCTCTTTCTCTCTATGTTGCAGAACAGCACCTCTCCCAACCACAGTGTTAGTCACAAACCCTCTCACAGTCACCTATGTTGGCAGAATTGCTCAGAGGTAGCTTGACAGGCACTATGTTCACACTTGCAGTCTTCCCTTCAAAGTTATTGTGTCCGAGTCCCTCGAAAACAAGCATCAGCCTCCGAGTTGTTGCTGGTGTGGCACTCCTGAATACACATCAGACATTAGATTACAGGCTGCTTTGGTGTG
The DNA here is from genome assembly GCF_048569485.1 of Anomaloglossus baeobatrachus. NCBI lineage: Eukaryota > Metazoa > Chordata > Amphibia > Anura > Aromobatidae > Anomaloglossus > Anomaloglossus baeobatrachus. The sequence goes on along the minus strand of NC_134353.1, from coordinate 932,850,775 downwards.
AGCAATTCCCAATGGTCAGGGACAGCTAACTCTTCAAATAGGTGGCAGATGCACCCTACAAAGGTAGAATTAAGCCTCTATGCTCACTTCTGCTATGGCAGTACACTCATCTTGGTTGACTGCTGTCACCACTTGTGCACAAAGTACAGTTTGGATCTGTCTGTATTCATACCCACTTTGGCCCATATTTAAGCCTAGGTTGCAACAAGTGCTACTCATCCCCACTTGCTAGCTAGCTATGGTGCGCTGCTTAAAATATTCTCCTTTACTGCATGTCCTTTACTTTTTCTCACTTGTACAGGTGCAACAATAAGAATGTATATATTTGCTTACCTCCAGGAAGCATGACAGCACTTAAGGTGCTATTGTTATTTAATTCGGGAACAAGAATGTCATACTGAGACATTACTATTGAGGCTAGATATGTCCATCTACAGCTGCTCTCGGATAACAGTGGCATAAAGGTAGATCTCTGTCTGATGATGACAGCCGATTGTGGGGAGATTCTGAAACTGGAGGATGACAATTAGCAGCACGTGGCAAAAACTCTAAAGCTTCATTCATCTAAGTGATGCTAAAAACGGGTAGGGAACTGATGAATTACTCTTTGCATGAAGACCCCATCTACACAGCCTATTGGGTGATATCCTTTTGACATCCAGGAAGGATGAAGAAAATATTGAATGGGTTATCATAGGAAGCTGACCACTACTGGCACAGCAACTTTAGTAAATGTATTTATACAAGTGTTCCTTTAGCAAGCGTTAGTTAAAAGGGAAAAAGTGGAAAATTATTGGACCACTCCTGTTTTTCCAAGTATTTAAAGGGATCGGATATGGCTTTAAAGAAGGCGATTAATTTTATTATGATGATTCACTGATTACAGAAAATAGGAAATAGTGTGATATTGCGTACACTTTTTCATAATATACAGTGCCTACAAGTAGTATTCAACCCCCTGCAGATTTAGCAGGTTTGCACATTCGGAATTAACTTGGCATTGTGACATTTGGACTGTAGATCAGTCTGGAAGTGTGAAATGCACTGCAGCAAAAAAGAATGTTATTTCTTTTTTTATTTTTTTTTTAAATTGTGAAAAGTTTATTCAGAGGGTCATTTATTATTCAACCCCTCAAACCACCAGAATTCTGTTTGGTTTCTCTAACGTATTAAGAAGTATTTCAGGCACAAAGAATAATGAGCTTCACATGTTTGGATTAATTATCTCTTTTTCCAGCCTTTTCTGACTAATTAAAACCCTCCCCAAACTTGTGAACAGCACTCATACTTGGTCAACATGGGAAAGACAAAGGAGCATTCCAAGGCCATCAGAGACAAGATCGTGGAGGGTCACAAGGCTGGCAAGGGGTACAAAACCCTTTCCAAGGAGTTGGGCCTACCTGTCTCCACTGTTGGGAGCATCATCCGGAAGTGGAAGGCTTATGGAACTACTGTTAGCCTTCCACGGCCTGGACAGCCTTTGAAAGTGTCCTCCCGTGCCGAGGCCAGGCTTGTCCGAAGAGTCAAGGCTAACCCAAGGACAACAAGGAAGGAGCTCCAGGAAGATCTCATGGCAGTGGGGACATTGGTTTCAGTCAATACCATAAGTAACGTACTCCACCGCAATGGTCTCCGTTCCAGACGAGCCCGTAAGGTACCTTTACTTTCAAAGCGTCATGTCAAGGCTCGTCTACAGTTTGCTCATGATCACTTCGAGGACTCTGAGACAGACTGGTTCAAGGTTCTCTGGTCTGATGAGACAAAGATCGAGATCTTTGGTGCCAACCACACATGTGACGTTTGGAGACTGGATGGCACTGCATTCGACCCCAAGAATACCATCCCTACAGTCAAGCATGGTGGTGGCAGCATCATGCTGTGGGGCTGTTTCTCAGCCAAGGGGCCTGGCCATCTGGTCCGCATCCATGGGAAGATGGATAGCACGGCCTACCTGGAGATTTTGGCCAAGAACCTCCACTCCTCCATCAAGGATCTTAAGATGGGTCGTCATTTCATCTTCCAACAAGACAACGACCCAAAGCACACAGCCAAGAAAACCAAGGCCTGGTTCAAGAGGGAAAAAATCAAGGTGTTGCAGTGGCCTAGTCAGTCTCCTGACCTTAACCCAATTGAAAACTTGTGGAAGGAGCTCAAGATTAAAGTCCACATGAGACACCCAAAGAACCTAGATAACTTGGAGACGATCTGCATGGAGGAGTGGGCCAAGATAACTCCAGAGACCTGTGCCGGCCTGATCAGGTCTTATAAAAGACGATTATTAGCTGTAATTGCAAACAAGGGTTATTCCACAAAATATTAAACCTAGGGGTTGAATAATAATTGACCCACACTTTTATGTTGAAAATTTATTAAAATTTAACTGAGCAACATAACTTGTTGGTTTGTAAGATTTATGCATCTGTTAATAAATCCTGCTCTTGTTTGAAGTTTGCAGGCTCTAACTTATTTGCATCTTATCAAACCTGCTAAATCTGCAGGGGGTTGAATACTACTTGTAGGTACTGTAAATCACAAAGGTAAAGTACTTACATTGCACACTACATAGGAAAAACTTCACCAGGAGCCACACATCATCTGTCCGGGAACATCAGCTGAGAGAAGCAAAAACAGCGAAGACAGAGAAACTCCTGGGATCCACACTGTGGTGTTACGGGCGTCCCCTCCACAGGTAAACAGGCTTCTGACTTTGCTGTAATGTTCACCAGTCTATATCTCACTTGAAAACAAATGCTCGCGTAACCAAGTGTTACATAAACTCTAATAGGTTCCATTTGACCAATATAGTATCCCTCTTCTGACTGGCCAACTCTTCAGATGTCAATCTACACCGGACAAATATATCACGGGATGAGACATGCCAAAAGCTCCTGGTTTTAGATGTTTTACCATACTATAAACATGTACATTCTCACTAAACATTGATAAGAGAACTATGTGGTACTCTGTGATACTATAAACATGCACTTTCTCACTAAACAATGATACTAGAATTATGACTCCAAGTGATTGGGAAAGTTCCAGAAAAACAAGCTAATATAAACTAAACTGTTAAGGCTCGGTCACACGCTATGATATATCTAACGATATGTCGTCGGGGTCACGGAATTCATGACGCACATCCGGCATCGTTAGAGATATCGTAGTGTGTGACACCTCCGAACGACTGTGGACGAGCAAAAATACTCACCTTATCGTTGCTCGTTAACATGTTGTTCATTTTCATAAAGTCGTTCCTCCTTCTGCGCGCCGGTGGTTCGTCGTTCCCGTGGCAGCACACATCACTAGGTGTGACACCCCAGGAACGACGAACACAGCTTACCTGCTTCCCGCCAGCAATGCGTAAGGAAGTAGGTGGGCGGGATGTTACGTCCTGCTCATCTCCGCCCCTCCGCTTCCATTGCGCGGCCGCTGTGACGCCGAACGTCCCTCCCCCTTCAGGAAGAGGATGTTCGTCGCCCACAGCGACGTCGTGAGGGAGGTAAGTATGTGTGATGGGGGTAAACGACTTTGTGCGCCACGGGCAACGAATTGCCCGTGATGCACAAACGACGGGGGCGGGTGCGATCGCTCATGCAATCGCACGATATATCGTCGCATGTAACGCCACCTTTACAGTCTAATATTTTAAAGGGTGTCTTAAAGACAGACTACCAATATGGATTCCTGATGGCCACTAACATCTTAGCACTACACACCGCTTAAATTATTTTTTTATTACAGGAGGGGGCAATATTTTTTAAAACTAGCATTGGTAAGACAGAGAAAAATTTAAAGCTTAGGAAAATATGAAAGGTTAAAGAGTAACTAAACTTTACATTTTTTAATACTTCTGTCCAGTACAAAAAGTTATGGAACTTGGCAAATAATTTAATAAGGGAATTTCTCTTAACAAATTGTATTTATGTTGACTTCCAAACTACTGTTTATTTCCACAGTTTGTTTCCCTGCCTTCAGCTGCATTGATATCAAACTGTACAAATTTGGAGTACAGATGATGGCTGTGATGGGTCAGTACCTGTCTTCTCCTCTGAGTGTTCTGCTTACCAGAATAATCTTCTACAGCAGGTTGTACCATGAATTAGGTCTTCTTCATACAGCTATGTCTCCGGGATGTGTGACGTCCGTTTTCACACTTACCGGAGACACGGACACGTACAGTGGGGAAAAAAGTATCTAGTCAGCCACCAATTGTGCAAGTTCTTCCACTTATAAAGATGAGGTCGGCCTGTAATTGACATCATAGGTGACCACAACTATGAGAAACAAAATGAGAAAACAAAACCAGAAAATCACCTCGTCTTAAGGCTGCTTTACACGTTTCAATTAAACGTGCGATCGCATTTGAGATCGCACCTGCCCCCATCGTTTGTGCGGCACGGGCAATTTGTTGCCTGTGTCGCACAATGCTGTAACCCCCGTCACACATACTTACCTTCCAAACGACCTCGCTGTGGGCGGCGAACATCCACTTCCTGAAGGGGGAGGAACGTTCAGTGTCACAGCGACGTCATACAGCGGCCGGCCAATAGAAGCAGAGGGGCAAAGATGAGCGGTTCGTAAACATCCCGGCCACCTTCTTCCTTCAGCATTGCCGGCGGGACACAGGTAATCTTTGTTCATCGTTCCCAGGGTGTCACACGGAGCGGTGTGTGCTGCCTCAGGAAAATTGCACAACCGGACGTTCAAATTTTTGAAAAAGAACAACGTGTATGCGATCAACGTTTTTGCGTACAATCGCAATTGCACGTAGCTGTCACACTCTACAATATCACTAACAATGCCGGATGTGCATCACTTATGACGTGACCCCGCCGACACATCGTTAGATATATTGCAGCGTGTAAAGCCCGCTTTATTTGGCAAGATTTTTTTTGCAAATCATGGTGGAAAATAAGTATTTGGTCAATAACAAAAGTTCATCTCAATAATTTGTTATATATCCTTTGTTGGCAATGACAGAGGTGAAACGTTTTATGTAAGTCTTCACAAGGTTGGCACACACTGTTGGTTGGTGTGTTGGCAGATTCCTCCATGCAAATTTCCTATAGAGCAGTGATGTTTTGGGCCTGTCGCTGGGCAACACTGACTTTCAACTCCCTCCAAAGGTTTTCTATGGAGTTGAGATCTGGAGACTGGCCAGGCCACTCCAGGACCTTCATATGCTTCTTATGAAGCCACTTACCATGCTGAAAGAACCAGCTACATTTCATCTTCAATGCCCTTGCTGATGGAAGGAGGTTTGCACTCAAAATCTCACAATATATGGCCCCATTGATTTTTTTATGTACACGGATCAGCTATCCTGGTCCCTTTGCAGAGAAACAGCCCCAAAGCATGATGTTGCCACCCCCATGCTTCACAGTAGGTATGTGTATTGTGTTTCTACCAAACAGTTCTACTTTGGTTTCATCAGACCATATGACATTCTCCCAATACTCTTCTGGATAATCCAAATGCTCTCTGGCAAAAACTTCAGACAGAACCGGAAATGTACTGGCTTAAGCAGGGGAACATGTTGTGAATGTCATTCGAGTGGCTGCTGGTGTGGAGCTCCCTCTGCTGGCCAGGAATGGTAATGGAGCTGAGTCTGAGTCTGTGACTCAAACAGGTGATGGAATTAATTAGGAATCCAGGAAGTCCTATTGCAGATCAGCCTATTGTATTTAGGAGCACTCTCTGCCTGGCGGCCACCGGTGATAAATGTTTCCTGTGGCTTCTGAAGATAGCTGGGAGTTTCCCTTCAGTTTCTCCCATTTATTCTCTGCCTGAATCTACTCCAGATAAGTTTACTAGTTTCTGTGCTTAATTGCTGGAATTGCACTTAAGGGTGTTTCTGATTATTCCATTTTGTTCTGTGTTTTGGTTTCTTGTTTGTGAGGATCTGTCTCTCTGCTTTTGTGAGCAGGGCAGTTCCTCCAGCAAGAAAGCAAGCTTGCTCCCTTTTCATGTTTGGATTATTTGCACTTTAGATATGTATTTGTTCTGTGATTTTGTTTCTTCCCATTATATCTGCAGTTCTGTTTAAAGTGTCAAGCACAAGAGTACCTGATATAGTGGGGGAGAGACCGTGTGGTCTCAGATCTTTATTCTATCAGGAGTTTGGTATTTTTTGCAGGGTTTTTTGCTGGCCGCAATCAGTTATCTTTCCTGTCCTGTTATATCTAGTAAGTCGGGCGTCACTTTTGCTAATCTATATTTTCTATCTGTGTATTGTGTTTTCTTATATCACTGCCATTTACATGTTGGCGGCTTGCTATATCTTTGGGGACTGCTCCGAGGCAAGTTAGGATTCCTTATTTCTATCTTTGAGGTGTAGCAAGTTTCTCCGGCAGTGACGAGGTGTCTAGGTGTGTTTGGAACATCCCACTGCTATTTCTAGTGTTGTGCGAGAGACAACTACTCTTGTGACTTTTTTTTTTCCTGATTAATGGGATTTTTTGTGATCGTCCACGGTTACCGGTTCATAACAGGAACACGTCTGGCACTGCAGGATCTGAGTCCCTGGCGGCGTAGTGTGTTATTGATGGTAGCCTTTGTTACGGTGGTCCAATTCTAGGTCATTCACTAGGCCTTCCCCTGTGGTTCTGGGATTTTTGTTTACTGTTCTTGTGATCATTTTGACCTCACGGGGTGAAATCTTGCGTAGAGCCCCAGATCGAGGGACATTATCAATGCTGTTGTATGTCTTCCATTTTTTTTATTATTGCTCCCACAGTTGATTTCATCACACCAAGCTGCTTGCTTATTGCAGATTTAGCCTTCCCAGCCTGATGCAGGCCTACAATTTTGTTTCTGGTGTCCTTCCACGCCTTTATGGTCTTCACCATAGTGGAGTTTGGAGTGTGACAGTTTGAGGTTGTGGACGTTTATGCTGATAAGTTCAAACAGGTGCCATTGCTACAGGTAATGAGTGGAGGACAGAAGAGCCTCTTAAAGAAGAAGTTATATGTCTGTGAGAGCCATAAATCTTGCGTGTTTTAGGTGACTAAATACTTATTTTCCACCATAATTTGTAAAACAAATCTGGCCAAATCAGACAAGGTGATTTTCTGGATTTGTTTTCTAATTTTGTCTCTCATAGTTGTGGTCTACCTATGATGTCAATTACAGGCCGACCTCATCTTTTTAAGTAGGAGAACTTGCACAATTGGTGGCTGACTAAATACTTTTTTCCCCCCACTGTATACATTCAAATCAATGCGTCTGCGCACACATCCGTGTTTTGACATGGATCATGTGTCCATGTGAATTACTCGCGTGTTTGTGTGCACCTGTTTTACCAAGTTTTTAACACTGAGGTTCACATATAACTTTAAAGATGGCAATAAAGTAATTTTATTATAAAGATTAATATAAAATGCAAAATTGAAGGAAAAGTATGATACTGCGTACACTTTTGTATATTCAACATATTAAGTACTTATATCACCAAGGAGTCTGTCTGGAACATCAGTCGGAGAAGCATGACAAAGACAGAGAACTCCTGGAAGTCCCAGCACTGAACCGGGCTTCTCATGGATACAGGTACACCACGAGCTTCTGTCATTGCCATATTTTTCTAAGCCTAAATAGTGGTTTGCACAATATTGCACAAGCCTTGTTAATGAGTTGTAGGTCTAGTTCACCTGTGCCCTTCAGTGTCCAGCCTTTGGGTTTAGATGAATCAGAGACACAACTCAAACATCAGACAATGGGGCAATAAACCCACACAACTCAAAACTCTCAAGAATCAACACCATGTATTTGGGTTAAATAAATCACAAAGTTTTCTTACAATGAACACATTGTCTGTCTGAATCAACAATATGTTATAGTTTAATATAATGCGTGAAGTCAAAATAGCCATTTTTATATTTGCAATACAGCACCACACGGACACATGTCCGCTTTCTGCCGGCAGCACGGGTGTTACACGGATCGCGCAATGATGTCAACCCTGTGACATCAGTGTGACATTTGCCGGAGAAAACACAGGTGACATAAAAATAAAATATTTTTATACTTACCTGTCTCCAGCGCTGCTGTCTCTGCCGCTGCTGTCTCCGGTGCTGCTGCCTCCGTTGCTGCAGTCTCTACCGATGCTGCCTCCGGTGCTGTGGTTGCTGCCACTGCTGCCTCTGATGCTGCTGCCTCCGGCGCTGCTCTCTGCCGCTGCTGTTTCCGGCGCTGTTGTTACTTCCAGGCCCGCTCATTATGCTAATTTCAAATTCACTGAACTGACCGCGGACCCGTAAGTAACAGCAGCACCGGAGGTAACAGCAGCTCATGCTGTCCATGTGATATCCCAATATCACACGGATAGCACAGAGACAGCACATGTAATACACACGGACAGATGCACACATACGTACCTTCACCACGGACTGTACAAACATTAGTGTTTTGCAAGGACGTGTGAAGGAGGCATTGTGATGGTGGGATATTGTGGGTCATGTATCACTTTGTGTGGGTTCATGTTTAGGCGTGGTTCACTATCCATTATTTGTACTGCTTATGTGTACATTTTATTGTCTGTAGATAATCACACCCTACAGTGTTTCTGTCCCTAGGTCTGGGGGAGGGGTCCAGGGATTTAACTAAACTCTCTGTTTTAAGCCCGCTTTACACGCTGCAATGTATCTTACAATGTGTCGGCGCGGTCACGTCGTAAGTGACGCACATCCGGCATTGTAAGTACATTGCAGTGTGTGACAGGTACGTGCGATTGCGATTGAATGGTAAAACGTTCATCGCATACACATCGTACCTGTCTCTAGTATTGCACGTTAGATTGTTCATCGTACCCGGGGTAGCACACATTGCAATGTGTGACACCCCGGGAACGATGAACAGATCTTACCTGTGTCCTGCGGCTCCCGGCCCACAATGCGGAAGGAAGGAGGTGGGCGGGATGTTTACGTCCCGCTCAGCTCCGCCCCTCCGCTTCTATTGGCCGGCTGCTGCGTGACATCGATGTGACGCTGAACGTCCCTCCCACTCCAGGAAGTGGACGTTCGCCGCCCACATCGAGGTCGTATGGAAGGTAAGTAGGTGTCACGGGGGTTAATCGTTTGTGCGGCACGTTCAACAAATTGAACGTGCCACACATACGATGGGGGCGTTGCAAATCGCATACGATATCGTATGCGAAATTGCAACGTGTAAAGCAGGCTTTACTTGGAGATTGGCAGTCTGTTGGAGAACTTCAAGAATAAAGCAGGAAGATTGATCCTCTGGTAGAAGCTGAGACTTCTCAGAGAGACCTGGACATTTATCCTTACTAGACTATATTTGTGTTACTGGATTAATTTTACTCTCTGTTTTGTGGATTATTTTATGGACCATTTTGATTTGCTTGGAATAAATGCTCTTTGGATTGTACTGCCATCTCTCGCTCTGTTGATTATGTGATATGGGAGAAGGACCCCGTGACAGGCCTTAATGAGAAAATGGAGCTGAGCCCTTCACTGCCATCATCAGTACTCCAAATAAGTAATTTCTGATATCAGTGCAGCTCAAGGCAGGTGAAAAGACTGGGGAAGAGCACATGCAATTTTTTATATAGTAATAAAGCTTAATTGCCTAATAAAGTGAATTCAAAGCTTCATAACTTTTCATGCTGGTCAAAATTATTACAAAAATAATTTAAAAAGTAAGTAAAAGTTTTGTTACTCTTTAGTCCCTAAATAGCCACATCTGTAAGTGTTCTCTATAGAAAATAATATTACATTATATAATACATATTACATAAACTGAGGGGTTGTAGTAAATATGAATACATTACCAATAAGATCTTCGAAGCCTTTCATTACCATGAGAAGAGGCCATTAGGAGCATTCATCCCAGCTGCTTTGTATTCACCGCTCACTGGTATAGAAATGCTAATGATGATATCACTGTGTGCTTGAACTAACGATCACTTCTATTGTTACATTGTTTATTGGAATCACATTTGTCGTGGGCTCCTATGTGCTCATCTGCACGTGTTCTGGAGATGGATGCTGATAAGCGGAGTTGTGTAAAGTCAATATTAAAGGGGTTGTCCAGTCTAAAATAATAATAAGTCTGCAGCCCCTCTATGTGTCACTCTATATGACTGCAGACTTATAAATCCTCCCAATGCACGGTTCTTGAGATGGAAACGGTGGTCGCATGACCACAATAGTGCAATATGCAGACTCTCGGCCAGACCCCGACTAGTAGGCACTGCCTCACTCCATGGAAATGTATTAAGCAAGGCCAAGCCAACTAGATGGCCGTGCCTACTAGTCGGAGACGCCCTCTCCATACACTTGTATTGAGCATGGCAACGACAACTAGGTGAGTTTTGGCCAGGAATATGCATATCATACAATTGCTGTCACATGAAGGTCATCCCTCGGTCAGAAACGGGCGAATCATGTGCACAGTGTGTATGCTGGAAGGCTTCATAAATATACTGTCTACAGTCACATAGAGGGACTGCAGACTTATCAGTTTAGTCCAGACAACCCCTTTTATGCTGATAGTTTTTCTGAGATTTCCAAAACCATATGAGAAGGCCTCATTCACACGTCAGTGAAAAACACAGACGTTTTCAACTGGCATGATAATGGTGTGTATGTCTCTCCATATGCTGTGATTATGACACACGTCTGATCTCCGTGTGTTATCAGTGACAATACAGAGAGATCAAAGTCACCTGTCCCTGCTCCTGCTCTTTGTTGTGCTGATATCTCTGGCTCTCCTCACCACTGCAGCTACTTCCGGGTCGGCTGTGCAGTGCGTAACTGCATATGCATGACAGTAAGTAGCCAGTCTGGAAGCAAGAGAAAGCAACAGCCAGTGACAGCAGCATAGTAGTGCTCGCTCATCACTAGTTACGAGTACTGAGCACCCGAGCATAGTAGTGCTCGCTCATCACTAGTTACGAGTACTGAGCACCCAAGCATGGTAGTGCTCGCTCATCACTAGTTACGAGTACAGAGCACCCGAGCATGGTAGTGCTCGCTCATCACTAGTTACGAGTACAGAGCACCCGAGCATGGTAGTGCTCGCTCATCACTAGTTACGAGTACTGAGAACCTGAGCATGGTATTGCTCACTCATTACTACTCATTACTTGTTACGAGTACAAAGCACCCGAGCATGGTAGTGCTCACTCATCACTAGTTACGAGTACAAAGCACTCGAGCATGGTAGTGCCCGCTCATAACTAGTTATGAGTACAGGACACCCGAGCATGGTAGCGCTCACTCATTCCTAGAAACGAGTACCGAGCACCCGAGCATGGTAGTGCTCGCTCATTCCTAGTTGCGAGGACTGAGCACCCGAGCATGGTAGTGCTCGCTCAATCCTACTTGCGAGGACTCAGCACCCGAGCATGGTAGTGCCCACTCACCACTAGTTACGAGTACTGGTTACGAGTACTGAGCACCCGAGCATGGTAGTGCTCGTGTGACCCCCTGGCAAAACCAGGTATTCACACAGTTTAGGCCCCCGCACTACACCTTTCCCACACAGGGTTAAACCAGCCGACCTGAAACCCTAGCCACCCCTCTTAGGGTAGGACAGACACACCAGTGGGTGGGACCAGGCGGATGGAGAATGCCCACCTAAGGGTCTAGAGCAACCAGGGTGGGAAACACGTCAGTTTTAAGTGGAGTGCAGTTTGATCTGTAGTTCAAGTCCAGTGAAGTTCAAGTGGACAGGCGCCAGGGTCAGGGCCCTGGTGCATTGGCTAGGTGGCAGACGGTAGTCAGTGAGGAGGAGACGGGAATGTGGCGCCCCTGAGGCTTCCGTCGCCACAGGACATTGCACCCCATCCAGAGGTGTGATGCCCCATTCTGAGTGAGGAAAGGAGTGAACACCGGTCCCCTGGTAAATCTACACAACACCCATTGTTAGGTACATACTGGGACCAGGGACAGTGGCAGTAACCCTCCCATGCTGCATGCTGGGAGGGGCCGTAAGACCCATCCCTGCTCCTATAGGGTACAGCTTAGCAACTGGGGAGGTGGGAGGAGCCACCAGAGAGCAGTCAGAGAAAGGAAGGTCAAGTTAGTTTCAGTTTTACCTCAGAGAGTGAGAGAGTGAGGAGCCAGCATGTAGCTGTGAAAGAGAAAGGAGCTCTGTGAGCTCAGAGTGTCCGCACAGAGAAAGCAACAGAAGTCTAGGAGAGAGTGGGGGAGGAGGAGGTCTGCAGGAGGCAGGCAAGGAGGAGAAGTAGAAGAAAAGCTCTAGTCAGTCAGGAGCTGAGAAGAAGAAAGTGACGCTTCCTGGTGAAGATCCTGGGACTCAGAGGGTCCAGGTGACACCAAGCAGAGAGAAGGGATTCCAGGGCCACGGATAGCTGTAGAGCTGTGGTGGCCTGTTCCACAGGAACATCGGTGGAGGGATCAAGCTGCAACAGGGGACGGTCCTTAGAAACCGGAGGAGTGCAAAATTATCTCCAAACAGTAAAAACCGAGGCCCAGGGAAAGTTGTAAACTCCCCGGGCCACAGCCCACAGCAGAACCTCTAGAAAGGGGACAATCATCCGACAGGTGACTCCCCAGCCTGGAGGCTGTAGTGGAGGCCGAGCAGGTTCATCCTAAAAGAGCTAGGCTTAGGAAGACAGCGGAAGACAGAGACACCTTAGAGCAGGGGTGGGGAACCTCCGGCCCGCGGGCCGTATACGGCCCGTGATGACTTTTTATGCGGCCCCCGGGCACATTCCCGGGGACCATTGTGCTTTGGTGGCAGCCGCGCTTTTCCCGGCTGCCGGCCCTTTAAATCCCACTGCCTGATGCCCTGTGGGTAGATGCTAGAATGTACGGGCTCTCTCCAGATCCTGACTTCCAGGACCTGACTGCAGCCCATACATTCTAGGCTTATCCCCGGCCTGTGTGCTCTGGTGGGCGGGTAAGCAGCACGCTGCGATAAAGTCACACAGAAGAGCTGCAGCAGGTTTACCAGCCTCCCGAAACTGTGCTGTGTGTGTGTGTGACTCTCCCTCCCCCTCACTGTGAGTACTGAACCCATCGCTGCCCCCCCCCCCCCGCTCAGTGCTGTGTACCCCCCAATGCTGTATGTACCCCCCAATGCTGTATGTACCCCCCAATGCTGTGTGTACCCCCTCGTGCTGTGAACCCCCAGTGCTGTGTGTACCCCCCAATGCTGTGTGTACCCCCTCGTGCTGTGTACCCCCTCGTGCTGTATGTACCCCCCAATGCTGTGTGTACCCCCTGGTGCAGTGTGTACCCCCTAGTGCAGTGAGTACCCCCTAGTACAGTGAGTACCCCCTAATGCTGTGTGTACCCCCTAATGCTGTGTGTACCCCTTAATGCTGTGTGTACCCCCTAGTGCTGTATACCCCCTCGTGCTGTGTGTACCCCCTCGTGCTGTGTTTACCCCCTCGTGCTGTGTGTACCGCCTCGTGCTGTGTGTACCCCCTCGTGCTGTGTGTACCCCTTCATGCTGTGTACCTCCTAGTACAGTGTGTACCTCCCAGTGCTGTGTACCCCAAGGTGCTGTGTGTACCCCCTAGTGCTGTGTGTATCACCTAATGCTGTGTACACCCCAGTGCTGTGTACCCCCTCGTGCTGTATGTACCCCCTAGTGCAGTGTGTACCCCCTAGTGCAGTGTGTACCCCCTAGTACAGTGAGTACCCCCTAATGCTGTGTGTACCCCCTAATGCTGTGTGTACCCCCTAATGCTGTGTGTACCCCTTAATGCTGTGTGTACCCCCTCGTGCTGTGTATACCCCCTCATGCTGTGTGTACCCCCTCGTGCTGTGTGTACCCCCTCATGCTGTGTACCTCCTAGTACAGTGTGTACCCCTCAGTGCTGTGTACCCCCAGGTGCTGTGTGTACCCCCTAGTGCTGTGTGTACCACCTAATGCTGTGTACACCCCAGTGCTGTGTACCCCCTCAGCGCGGTGTAACCCCTCACTGCTGTCCGTGCCCCCCCTAGTGCAGTGAGTACCCCCTGGGTGATGTCTATGCCCCCCCACCAGTGCTGTCCGCACCACCTAATGCTGTCCATGCTGCCACCAGTGCTGTCCATGCCACGGTGAGTGCTGCCTGTGCCCCCCATATGCTGTCCATGCTCCCCAGTGCTGTGTGCCACCCCTCAGTGCTCTTAACTCGCTACTGCTGTCTGTACCCTCCCACTGCTTTCTATGCTCCTCAGTCCATGCTCTCCTGTTGATGTCTATGTTCCCCCAGACCTGTCTGTCTCCCTAGTGCTGCCACCCAGTGCAGTCCGTGCTGCCACCCAGTGCAGTCCGTGCTGCCACCCAGTGCAGTCCGTGCTGCCACCCAGTGCTGTGCGTGTCCCCAGTCATGTCTGTGCCACCGCCAGGGCTGTCCATGCCCCCTACTGATGTATATGCCCCAGCCCCTCCTGTGATGTATATGCCCCAGCCCCTCCTGTGATGTATATGCCCCAGCCCCTCCTGTGATGTATATGCCCCAGCCCCTCCTGTGATGTATATGCCCCAGCCCCTCATGTATATGCCCCAGCCCCTCCTGTGATGTATATGCCCCAGCCCCTCCTGTGATGTATATGCCCCAGCCCCTCCTGTGATGTGTACTCCCAGTGTCTCCTGTAATTTATGCGCCCTGTCCCCTCCTGTGATGTGTATGCCCCCAGCATCTCCAGACAGAGATAAACCTGGAAAAGCAGCTGTGAGAAACAAGATGATCAATATCACCGAACATCACAATCGCACCAAAGAGAAGCAGCTCCGGCCACCACAATAGGGGTGAGTTAATTAATCGTTTGACCAAATATAGCAGGGTTATTTTTCAGGTTGATAATGTTGTGCGGCCCCCAAAGGTTAGTAGGAAATTCCAAATGGCCCCCGGCAGTAAAAAGGTTCCCCACCCCTGCCTTAGAGAGAAGGGCACCAGCTTTCACTACAGGAATCACCCAGAAACGGCGGAGGTCCCTGACAGTGGGTTCCAGTCGTCTGAGGGCACCAGTGTGCGCATACCAGGACGTGTGAGTAAAGAACTTGAAACTGCACCCTTGATGTTGCCTCTGTTATTCCGTCTGCTTAGACTTCCACTACACCATAGACTCTCACGAGCACCAACTGTGCCCCGGGGCACCGCTCCACCTGTGGGGAGCAGTATCACCATTGCTGACATATCATCACCCTGGAGGCCTCACACAGCAGCGGCAGCTTAATAGCCGCATACCACAGGTGGCGTCAAGAACACAAACTTTATTCAAAACCCAAGTCACCAGCCATATTTAAACTGACACCCACCAGGGTCACGGAGTCGGGCCCCGCCACCACTGACGACCCCCAGACTAGTCCGGCCCGGCACCGGGTGTCCCATAGCCCTGGGGTGGGCGAGTCAAATTTTGGCGTCACGAACAGGATTTCGTGCCCGGCACCCACCGGGTACTGTGCGCCTTTGAAAAGACTGTGTGTTTTACTGTGGAAACCGCCACCATTAGCGCTGCTGAGAGCGGGAAGAAGGGGGGCGTGCCAGCAGAAAGGGCGCAAAAAGAAGCCCCGCCCCCTTGTCTAAGAAAAGAGCGCGAAGCAGTGCCCGCTATGGAGAGCGGAAGGAGAAGGCAAAATGGCGCGCTAAGAAACTGACTGGCAGTTAAAGCTGCTGTTCGGAGGAAGAGAGAAAATGGCTCCTGTAAGCGGAGGCCAGGAGGAGCTCACCTGGATCAGGCCTGTGACCGCCGCTGAGCTGAAGGCTGAGGTCGGGAGGATGGCTGACAGGATGAAGGAGCGGGAAGTTACCAGCCTGCTGCTGAGCAACATCAAAAGTCTGCTACTAGAAGAAGCGACGAGCCTGCTGCTGGGAGATCGTGCAGAAGGAGACGCAGAGAGAATGGCGTCCACACGCAGCGATCCAGAGCTAGACTCCGCTGACTGGTGGGGCTGGGAGATGGACCAGTGGTGTGAAAGTCTGCAGGCGAAGGTGATGCAGCAGATCCGGCAAGCGACGCGCGGAGCAGCGACCGCCAGAACACCGGAGATGCTACTGAGGGGTGAGTCATTTAATGCCCCTGCCGGTGCGAGTGCCCCAACCCCCGCTGCCATGCCCGAGGTCCCTGGAAAGATGCCCGGCACGGCGACGCCGATCCGGGCCGCAGCCACGCCAAGTGCGGCCCGCCAAGATTTCGCCGCCGGAGCGACGCCCATCCACACCGAAGCAGCGACGCCCAGCCCGGCCCGTCCAGCTCAGGCCCCAGCAGCGATACCCCGCTCGGCCAAGCAAGATCCCGCCGCAGCAGCGACGTTAATCCACGCCGCAGGAGTGACGCTGAACCAGGCCGCAGCCACTCCAAGTGCGGCCCGCCAAGGCCAGGCCGCAGCCACGCCAGGCTCGGCCCGCCAAGCCCAGGCCGCAGCCACGCCAGGTGTGGCCCATCAAGAACCGGTCACAGCAGCGACTCCAATCCAGGCCGCCGCCATGCCAGGCGCGGTCCGCCAAGACAAGGACGCAGCTCCGATACCATCATCCCGCAGCAGCCCCGCAACGGCTGGAGAACAGGACCAAGGGACTCAGACCAGTCTGAGCACGGCCTGCATGCTGTCCAGGGCCCTGCCGCAGCGTGACCTCTGCAATTAAAAGGAATGAAGATGAAGCTGAACTGTATATAGCCCCTGTCTGCCCCTCATCCCTTTGTGAAGATGTCCCTTTTGTGCTGCCCTAATGTGCTTTTTGAAGATGACACCCTACCCTGCCTTATTGCCCCGTGCACTTTTCGAAGATGTCACCCCCCATGTGTATGTGTTACCGGGCAACTGGACTGGAATGTGGTCCCCGGTGAATGTCAAGTATGTTGATGTGTAACCAGGCCACTGGACGTAATGTGGCTGGTCTGCTCTAGTTTAAAAAGACTTTAAAGTTTTTGCAACGTTCAAGCATATCCGCCACCCATAAAGGGAAGAAAAGTTGTATTGTTTCATGTTATGCATAACAAAAAATTTTGCAGTTCTTCCACTGTTCTTGTTTTTCAGCCCGAGGACGTGCTGGGATTCGCTGTGGGGGAGTGTGGTGCCCCTGAGGCTTCCGTCGCCACAGGACATTGCACCCCATCCAGAGGTGTGATGCCCCATTCTGAGTGAGGAAAGGAGTGAACACCGGTCCCCTGGTAAATCTACACAACACCCATTGTTAGGTACATACTGGGACCAGGAACAGTGGCAGTAACCCTCCCATGCTGCATGCTGGGAGGGGCCGTAAGACCCATCCCTGCTCCTATAGGGTACAGCTTAGCAACTGGGGAGGTGGGAGGAGCCACCAGAGAGCAGTCAGAGAAAGGAAGGTCAAGTTAGTTTCAGTTTTACCTCAGAGAGTGAGAGAGTGAGGAGCCAGCATGTAGCTGTGAAAGAGAAAGGAGCTCTGTGAGCTCAGAGTGTCCGCACAGAGAAAGCAACAGAAGTCTAGGAGAGAGTGGGGAAGGAGGAGGAGGTCTGCAGGAGGCAGGCAAGGAGGAGAAGTAGAAGAAAAGCTCTAGTCAGTCAGGAGCTGAGAAGAAGAAAGTGACGCTTCCTGGTGAAGATCCTGGGACTCAGAGGGTCCAGGTGACACCAAGCAGAGAGAAGAAGGGATTCCAGGGCCACGGATAGCTGTAGAGATGGGGTGGCCTGTTCCACAGGAACATCGGTGGAGGGATCAAGCTGCAACAGGGGACGGTCCCTAGAAACCGGAGGAGTGCAAAATTATCTCCAAACAGTAAAAACCGAGGCCCAGGGAAAGTTGTAAACTCCCCGGGCCACAGCCCACAGCAGAACCTCTAGAAAGGGGACAATCATCCGACAGGTGACTCCCCAGCCTGGAGGCTGTAGTGGAGGCCGAGCAGGTTCATCCTAAAAGAGCTAGGCTTAGGAAGACAGCGGAAGACAGAGACACCTTAGAGAGAAGGGCACCGGCTTTCACTACAGGAATCACCCAGAAACGGCGGAGGTCCCTGACAGTGGGTTCCAGTCGTCTGAGGGCACCAGTGTGCGCATACCAGGACGTGTGAGTAAAGAACTTGAAACTGCACCCTTGATGTTGCCTCTGTTATTCCGTCTGCTTAGACTTCCACTACACCATAGACTCTCACGAGCACCAACTGTGCCCCGGGGCACCGCTCCACCTGTGGGGAGCAGTATCACCATTGCTGCCATATCATCACCCCGGAGGCCTCACACAGCAGCGGCAGCTTAATAGCCGCATACCACAGGTGGCGTCACGAACACAAACTTTATTCAAACCCCAAGTCACCAGCCATATTTAAACTGACACCCACCAGGGCCACGGAGTCGGGCCCCGCCACCACTGACGACCCCCAGACTAGTCCGGCCCGGCACCGGGTGTCCCATAGCCCTGGGGTGGGCGAGTCAGGAAGACGGCTGCCGGAGATCCGAGGTGGACCGGGGCAGGGTTGTAGCCCACCGGTATCGACACCAGAGAACCAACCCGGAAACCGTGCACAAGGGGGTACTTGGACCCTGAAGCCAGGACCGGCACCAACGGCCTAGCTAATTAATCAATTGAGGGCAGAATTATAGGTCCTGTCCCAACCTAAGGGGTACTTTGCACGCTGCGACATCGCTAGCCGATGCTAGCGATGCCGAGCGCGATAGAACTTACCCCCGTCACACATGCGATATCTTGTGATACATTATTGCTACGGCAGCTTCACACGCACTTACCTGCCCTGCGACATCGTTCTGGCCGCTGACCCGCCTCCTTCCTAAGGGAGTGGGTCGTGCGGCGTCATAGCGACGTCACATGGCAGGCGGCCAATAGAAGAGGAGGGGCGGAGATGAGCGGGACGTAAACTTCCCGCCCACCTCCTTTCTTCCGCATAGCCGGTGGAGGTAGGTAAGGAGATGTTCCTCGCTCCTGCGGCTTCACAGATAGCGATGTGTGCTGCCGCAGGAACGAGGAACAACATCGTAACAGCGGTCGTCCCGACATTATAGAAATGACCGGCGCTACACAGATCACCGATTTACGATGCTTTTGCGATCGTTTATCGGCGCATCTAGGCTCTACACGTTGCGACATCGTTACTGGCGCCGGATGTGCGTCTCTTTTGATTTGACCCTGACGATATCGCAGTAGCGATTTCGCAACGTGCAAAGTACCCCTAAGTCCTGAAAAGTAGACAACCACCCATTGAGAGGGATAGGGCATCCGCCAGGGCCCGATAGATCCCACGGGTCAGTGTCAGACAGGCACGGCTCCCAAGAAAAGGACCGGGAGTGGATTCCTGTGTTACACACCGGGAAGTCTATTTGAGAAACACAAAAGTGCAGAGGAAAGTGTCATTGACTACCAACCCGGATGTGGGACCAGATACACCCGACTGCGGAGGCCGGCCACCACCACTTTGGTTTACCAAAAGAACGTTGTATTTACTGACTCTACACATCGGCGCAGCCTCATTCAGCACCAGGACAACCGAACTGTAAGTGTGCTGATCCCCGCAACACTACACGACACTGGGCTCTGGGGCATCCATCCCTACCCACGGAGAGGTTAACATCCAGCTGCCATCACATCTCCCCTGGCTACCCCATAACAGCAGCGGTGGTGCTACAACTCACCACACACCGTGGGTGGCGTCACAGACAGTTTACAACCAATCCCGTACAATTATGTCCCCCTTTTATTCGAAGTGTCCGCACGACCCTTGGGTCTGGAGCACCCCTCGAGCCGCACCGTGGGTCTAGATCCGAGCAGCGCCGGCTTCTGGCATGGGGACGGCACAACTCAAAACTTGGCGTCACAAACAGGATACTTACCCATCCACTTACCTGGTGGAAATGCGCCTTGTTCTGGACTGTCATCAGTGCTCCGCTGCAAAATTTTGAAAAACCGCCATCTTTGACGCCATTTTTGGGTGCGAAAAACAACAGCCCAGTGTCTTCTTCCCTGAGAAAGGGCATGAAGACGAAGCCCCGCCCCCTGGGAACAAGGCCGGAAGGAAAAAAACCCTGAGGTGGAAAACGAATCTAGCAAGCCGCGTCTAGAGATTGCTCCCGCAAAACCAGGGGGGCGAGCGAAAACTGCGGGACACCATGACTCTGCCATCTTCAGTTCCTGGACACCATTGCGAGAGGATGTTTGCCCGGTCCGGCGCCTCGGTCAAGGAGGAACCAGCTCCCAAGACGGCGGAGTGGGTGGAAGCCCAGACAGAACGTATGTGCCAAAGGATCCAGGCCCAAGCTAATTTTCTGCTGAAAAGATGGATGGCCGAGATGAGGGAACTGGCTGCAGCTGTCCGGGCCCGCGAAGTGGAGATGGCCTTGGAGGAGCGGGTAAGCGACCTTCACCCCTATGTCCCCCCGGGACCGGCCCAACAGGCTGAGGAGCTCGGTATGCCACCGTCCGCCACATCGTCTCCCTCGCTGCCCGTACCTGTAGCTGGCGCCCCGCTCGGTCCGCTGCCACTAGCAACGGCAGCGGTACCCGTTCCATCTGCCTGAGAGGACCCGACAACGGAATTCTCGGGCCATGAGCATGCCATCGCTCTGGCACCCGTACCAGCTCCACGCCAGACTAAAGCCCGGAAGACATCCCCTCTGGCCCCGAGCCAGGCCGCAACCCAGATGACATCAGTCCCAGCCCCGGCAGTCCGCCCGTCCGCACCTAAGATGACTTCACCTTCAGTCCCGAGGAAGGCTGCACACTCGATGATGTCGGCCCCGGCAATCCGCCCGGCCGCAACAGAGGAGACGCCCAACCAGAAGTCGGTCCCAGCAATGACACTGACAGCTCCCCAATCCTGACTGAGGTACAGCCGGAATGCACTTGCGGGGCAGCAGAGCGGACCATGACACAGCGGAGTCCTCCACTGCAAGTGAGGCGGGTCGTAGCCGGCACGGAGAGCATCCGGCTGGGCCCAGCCCCTGAGCAGGAGGAAGCGGAGAATGGAACCAGTACCCTGTACTGGGAGCGGGAACAGCAGCAGCTGAAGACCGAGATTGTGGCCCGAGAGAAGCGGAAGGCCACGGAGGGATTAACATCCAACTGTCATTACATCTCCCTAGGGTATCCCATAAGAGCAGCGGTGGTGCTACAACTCACTCACCACACACCGTGGGTGGCGTCACAGACAGTTTACAACCAATCCCGTACAATTACGTCCCCCTATTATTCGAAGTGTCCGCACGACCCCCGTGTCCGGAGCACCCCTCGAGCTGCGCTGTGGGTCCGGATCCGAGCAGCGCCGGCTGCTGGCGTGGGGGCGGCACACTCGCTCATTCCTAGTTGCGAGGACTGAGCACCCGAGCATGGTAGTGCCCGCTCATCACTAGTTACGAGTACTGAGCACCCGAGCATGGTAGTGCCCGCTCATCACTAGTTACCAGTACTGAGCTCCCGAGCATGGTAGTGCCCGCTCATCACTAGTTACCAGTACTGAGCACCCAAGCATGGTAGTGCCCGCTCATCACTAGTTACCAGTACTGAGCTCAGAAGCATGGTAGTGCCCGCTCATCACTAGTTACCAGTACTGAGCTCCCGAGCATGGTAGTGCCCGCTCATCACTAGTTGCCAGTACTGAGCACCCAAGCATGGTAGTGCTCGCTCATCACTAGTTACGAGTACTGAGCACCCAAGCATGGTAGTGCCCGCTCATCACTAGTTACCAGTACTGAGCTCCCGAGCATGGTAGTGCCCACTCATCACTAGTTACCAGTACTGAGCTCCCGAGCATGGTAGTGCCCGCTCATCACTAGTTACGAGTACTGAGCACCCGAGCATGGTAGTGCCCGCTCATCACTAGTTATGAGTACTGAGCATCCGCACATGGTAGTGCCCGCTCATCACTAGTTACCAGTACTGAGCACCCAAGCATGGTAGTGCCCGCTGATCACTAGTTACCAGTACTGAGCTCCCGAGCATGGTAGTGCCCTCTCATCACTAGTTACCAGTACTGAGCACCCAAGCATGGTAGTGCCCGCTCATCACTAGTTACCAGTACTGAGCACCTGAGCATGGTAGTGCCCTCTCATCACTAGTTACCAGTACTGAGCACCCAAGCATGGTAGTGCTCGCTCATCACTAGTTACGAGTACTGAGCACCCAAGCATGGTAGTGCCCGCTCATCACTAGTTACCAGTACTGAGCACCCAAGCATGGTAGTGCCCACTCATCACTAGTTACCAGTACTGAGCAACCAAGCATGGTAGTGCCCGCTCATCACTAGTTACCAGTACTTAGCACCTGAGCATGGTAGTGCCCTCTCATCACTAGTTACCAGTACTGAGCACCCAAGCATGGTAGTGCCCGCTCATCACTAGTTACCAGTACTGAGCTCCCGAACATGGTAGTGCCCGCTCATCACTAGTTACCAGTACTGAGAACCAGAGCATGGTAGTGCCCGCTTATCACTAGTTACCAGTACTGAGCACCCGAGCATGGTAGTGCCCGCTCATCTCTAGTTACCAGTACTGAGCTCCCGAGCATGGTAGTGCCCGCTCATCTCTAGTTACCAGTACTGAGCTCCCGAGCATGGTAGTGCCCGCTCATCTCTAGTTACCAGTGCTGAGCTCCCGAGCATGGTAGTGCCCGCTCATCTCTAGTTACCAGTACTGAGCTCCCGAGCATGGTAGTGCCCGCTCATCACTAGTTACTAGTACAGAGCACCTGAGCATGGTAGTGCCCGCTCATCTCTAGTTACCAGTGCTGAGCTCCCGAGCATGGTAGTGCCCGCTCATCTCTAGTTACCAGTACTGAGCTCCCGAGCATGGTAGTGCTCGCTCATCACTAGTTATGACCTTAGTAAGTCCATTTTACTAATTATAAACATTTATCCTGCGATTCACTTTAAACTCTGCAAAGAAACAGCTTTCCGCTGAGTTGTAGCCTCTATCCTCCTGGGTGTGTAACTTTCTCCAGGGTCTCTCAGTGCTGAATCTTTCTACACCCCGGGAAGTGACACTTAGTAAGGTGCGGCGCTCAGCACTCAGGTCGGCAGGGGGAACCACGGGGTGGAGAGAGGTGTTGATTATCACTGAACACACAGCACAGATTGTCTCCTTCACATTGCAGCCGGTATGAATGCGGCTCATTATAATCAGCCGTCATCTACGTTACATTATATAAACGTTCCCTCTGCCGCTAAAACATAGCGCAACATAACAGAAAGCAACCTGCTACTGTATCCAGCAAAAAGTGGTGAAAATGTGAAGGATTTATCAAATAAAGGTAATAAATGGAATAGTTGATTATCAATCATTACAAATTGGAAGATCAAGCTATCGGTCATTTAACCTCTTAAAGACTGGCTAATTTTTTGGCACTTTTTATTTTCGTCACTTTTATTTGACAATCGAAACAGCCTTACGGGGGCTTTTTTCTTCTTTTTTTTCTGTGGCGCAATCTGGTTTGTTTCCCCATTTTCTGAGACCCGCAATGGTTATATTTTTCCATCGGTGAAGCTGAATGATGACTTGTTTTTTATGCGTTGACCTTAGATTATCATTGGCACTAATTAGTGTTGCAAATAATGTTTTAATATCTTTAATGGAGGTTTGGTGACCACAAAAATATGCAATTTTAGGGTTTAATTTTTTGCTCTTTACAACATATATTGTATGACCCATACAATATTTTTATTGACCAGACATGATGCCAAAACTTGTTCTTTTTTTTCAATTTCTTTATTTTTAAAGGAGAAAAGGAGGGCATGAAAATAACATGAATACTTACATAGAGTGCACTGAAAAATTATTCATACATTGTGATCTTTAATACATTTTTTACCAGGTTTTTGCTGTTTAATCTGAGATTAACAAAATATAGAGCACAGGAGCCTGAGGCCAGGGTTGTGGCACTTACCACTAAAGTGGGGTAATATTAATTTTAAGGAGTATCTTGTTATGCTTACAAGGCGAGCAAGGGATTATTGGACCCACTGGGCCGCAGCACACAGAAAACCCAGAGGGGCTTGACTACGGAACCACACTTGGTTTTCCCCAGAGCACCTAATGGTGAGGGTGTTGCGCTGCAGGTGTGATACCGGGTGCCACTCTGGAAGACTGATGCTGCGATGGATTGCCCTAGGGGTAGACACACAGACAGTCACTGAAGATAGGAGCTGCAACTAGTGTCGTGGATTCTTTCTTGGCACACTGATATCAACACCGCAGCAGAAATGCTGGCACAGGCTTCCAGTATCCGTTGTTTCTGATGCTGCTCATCTTGTATCTTGTCATGGTGCACCACCGCATTATGGGTGTAAGGTCCAAGGATTCCTACATGACCAGTGTCTTGGAAAGTGGATTGGTCATCGTGGGCCGGTTGAATGGCCACCAAGGTCTCCCGATCTGACCCCCTTTTATCTTTGGGGTCATCTGAAGGCAATTGTCTATGCTGTGAAGATACAAGATGTGCAGCATCTGAAACAACAGATACTGGAAGCCTGTGCTAGCATTTCTTCTGCGGTGTTGCTATCAGTGTGTCAAGAGTGGGAGAAGAGGGTTGCATTGACAATCCAACACAATGGGCAGCGCTTTGAACACATTTTATAAGTGGTCATTAAATTGTAAATAACTAATAAATTAATATTGTTTTTCTTGTGAAATTCTCAATACGTTTGATGTGTTCCATGACCCTCTTCCCATTAGAAAAAATAAAGTTGGATCCAAAATGGCCGAGTTCAAATGGCCGCCATTGTCACCACCCATCTTGAAAAGTTTCCCGCCTCCTAATGAGCCACAAACAGGAAGTTGATATCACCAACCATTCTCATTTTATTTAGGTGTATCCATATAAATGGCCCACACTATAGATTCTTTAATATTCATCTACTGGAACCTAAATGGATCCAGATTAGATTACATTGTGGTCTGCCCCAGTACACGAAGTGGAAATGTCACCGATTCACCATAGGTCTCTTCTAGCCTACAGTTTACTGTTATATCAATACTGCAGGGCTGCCAATGCGTACCATACACATCCCCCACCTGTCCATTATGTTGTATTCTGTGCTATTGCTGCCAACATCACCTACCTATCCATTGCACTGCTGCTGTAGGGTTTTCTATTGCTGGCCCTACACAGCTGGACATTTTCTTGGCTTCCCCATCATATTCTGCACTGTGCAGTTGCTGCCACTGCCAATAGACAGCCGGACATCTTTGGTCTGTTCACTTTGCAGCTATATTACCCTGCTCCAGGGAACCCTAAATAAACCTGAATCTATTAATTAAAAAAAAAACAAAAAAAACAAAAACTGTTCAATTAGTATTTGTTGGTGGTTTGTTCAGAAAGCCATTGCTTTCCAAAGAGCAAACATGTTGCTACTCATGATTTTTTGTAAAAATCATGGCTTCTTCTATGTACCCCCGCTTTAGTAGAAACTCAAGCATGCCAGGCATCTTCTACCAAAAAGGGATAATTTTTGGAACATTTTTATGTAGCGCCCCTGATGCCATCAGGGAGCTACAAGGTACTGCATTCTCACCGGGATGCAGGGCCTACCCCCTAGGGACCCAGAAGACCAGTGCCGGTAACAAGCAAACACTCCAGATAATCCCTGTTTTTCCCCAATTATCCCCCATGGAATGGTACCAGGTTAGGGTCAGACCAATGCATGGCCGCCTAGGGGTGGAGCCAATTCAGTCCACTAGATGAGCAGGTGGGAGGGGCAAATATTGGACAGTCAGAAGACAGTTGAGAGTAGACAGTGACCGTGAGCAGATGGACTGACCGGAGTGAACAGTGACCTGAGGGCCAAGGCGGTTAGTTGCCGGTGGAGTACGGTGGAGTTCTCCCAGAAGTACGCATCAACGGGGTACAGAATCCTAGGTCAGGTAAAAGCTCCAGGCAGACCTGATAAAATCTGCAAAGTGAGGGGACCATCAAGGACCTCACTGACCTTGAAGTTTGGGACTCAGTAGCAAAGGGAGAACCGGGGACAGGACCAGAGACTTCATCCCCACAGGGTTCAAGCTACCGTCATACAGACTGCTGAAGAAGACAACCAGGAGGGGACCCCCAGGCGCTCTACGCCATGGGGACCCACCAACAAAAGACAGGTGCAGGGGAAAGAAGCCACCAGGTCACTAAACCAACATTGGGACTACAGGGACCTGCGGTTAAAACCAGCTGGCCTCGGGTGACCAGTTTCCATCTGACTGTGAGAAAAGGAACCAGTTACACTGCAACCCCTTGTGTGGCCTACCTTCTTTCAACATCATCTGCATCACCTACCCTCTGGGGCCCGGCCCTGCTTGCGGAGGGCCTAACATCCAGTCTGCCACCAACACCAGGCCCAGTGGTGAAAACTGTGCAGCGGCAGCTCCATCCCTATAGCCGCAAACCGCAAGTGGCATCACGTGTGAACTTTATTCAACAATCCCCTGTAAATATTCCCTTTTCAAAAAGCACCCAGGACACGAGACCGGACAACGGCCACCAAAGTGACATTCCCCAGTTATACATCGCCCGGGACCAAGTACCCCATCACCCTGGGCGACACATTTACATTTTATGAAGCATATAAAATCTGTTGTACAGTGGAACCTCGCTTAACGAGTAACCCACTTAACGAGAATTTCGCTTACCGAGCAAAGCTTTCTGTAAATTTGTAACTCGATTTACGAGAAAGCTTTGCTGGATGAGCAAAATCCTCACCGCACACACTTCCGGTTCCGTACATCCACCGCGCTCTAACCCGCATTTGCAGTCCACACAAACGCACACATGCACGCATAAAACACACACAAACACACACGCATGCACATACAGTATTATGCTCACTTTACCTTCCGTTCCACCGCCGGCCTCATGGTTCTTGTAGTTCCCGGGTACATCGCGACGTCCTCGCGGCGAACTACAAGACCCAGGAGGCCTGCGATGGAACGGAAGGTAAGGTGAGCATATATATAATATAGTGTACCTTTCGTTTCATCGCCAGCCTCCTGGGTCCTGTAGTTCGCCGCTCCGCTCCACTTCAGGCTGTGCATCGGCATCCATAGCGACGAAGCAGGAACTTCGTGTCACCGCTACTCAAAGGCAGTGCGCTGGCCAATCAGAGGCAAGCGGCTCTGCCTTTGACGTCAGCACTCTGGCAGCCGAAGTTACTCCCTCATCGTTATGGTAACCCGATATACAGCCTGTACCAGAGAACAGCAAGTCCCAGGAGACCGGCGATGGAACGGAAGGTAAGGTGAGCATAATATGTGCGTGTGCGTGCTTGTGTGTGTTTGTACGTGCTTGTGTGTGTTTGTACGTGTTTGTGCATGTGTGGAATGACAGAATAGGGGACCAGGATGGGACATTTAACAAGTTGTGGAACGAATTATCTGCATTGCAATGATTTTCTATGGGAAATCTTGCTTTGCTGAACGAGTAACTTGGTTAACAAGCACAGTCCCAGAACGGACTGTTTTCATTAAGCAAGGTTCCACTGTATATAAAACAGACTGTTAATTACCATTCATTTTGCATATATGTTGACAACAATTTGCCATTACTAAAGCTGTGTTTGTGTTAAAGACCTTGTAGGTCATTGGAAAACAGATGTAGGAGACGTGTTTTATTCAAGTCTTTTCAGGGCAACTGAATATTTTGGTAAATTTGCAATTTGTGGTGAATAAATTAATGAGAATCAAATCTTTTGGAAAAATTCAGCAAACCTGTTATATTTTAATTTCGAAAGATTTAATTATCTTTAATAAATAATTCTACAAGTAGTTGTCGCCTGACCAGAGTGGGAATTAGCACAAAGTTGGTGTTATTGTGACGCCCTGGGCAAGCCAGGGGTCACAGGTCACAACACCACACGCGACCCACATTCCCTGCAGGTACACCTAGCTAACCAAAATCCTTGTTGCCTTCCTCCAGGGGCTGATGTCCACACCAGGGGGTGGGCCAGGTGGTTGGCTCCGCCCACCGAGGAGTTCACAGCCCTGGAGGCGGGAAGAACCACAGAGATGAAAGAGTTTGAAGTGTGAGGGGTAAACAGTGAGGTGGTAAAGGAGGACAGTGAGAGAAGTGACAGCAAAGAAAGAGTAGTAAAGCCTGAAGTTGGTCCGGGTGTGTGCCCCGGACTGAGACAGCAAGGTCAGCAGATGGCAGTGATAGTCTGCAGTGGGACTGTTTGGAGGTTGCTGGAAGGACGTCGGACGGGTGGTGACCCGGCGGTACTGGAGCAGTATACGAAGAACAGTCAGCACCAGGGCAGGGGCCTTTCGGATCCCGGCAAGGCTAGGAGTCGCCATAATTTGCCAAATCCGTCAGTGAAGGGGACGTCTGTCTCCTAACAACCAAGTCCCGATTGAAGGCAACAGTCCGGCCGTGAAGGGGAGACACCGCCGCCGCCAGGGCACCAGTTTCCCAGGGCAAGCACCTGCGGGCAAAGTAGGGCTCCTTCGGCCCAGCTTGAAGCCGAGGAGCGGGTAACCGGTGGGGACCCATCGCTACTAAAGAGACTTACATAGGTGCAGGGAAGAGACCGTCACCGCTAACTGCAGGGAACATCAGCACCGTGAACCGTCTGAGGGACCCGTCCAACCAGCCGTTTGTTTACCGAGAACTGTGTCGTGTTTACTGGCTGAGTGAGTACCTCCGTGCCGTGCGGCACAGCGCTGTCCCTGCACCCCTGCACCTCCACAGGCCCCATCCCCGCCTGTCCACCATCCCATCACTGGGCCCCGGGAGCACCACAACCCCTACCCACGGAGGGGCACATCAACAACTGGCTGCTCCGTACCAGCACTCCCGGGCTCCCCATACAGAGCAGCGGTGGTGTTAACAAATCACCACAACCGTGGGTGGCGTCACGGACAATAAACTATCCCAAAACCCAATCCCCTTTTCACTCACGGGCAAGGAGCACCGCTCGAGTCCCCGGGATCCGGCCCATCGCTCGAGCCACCGAGCAGCTGCAGCAGCCGGACCCGAACAGTGGGAGAGTGCGGCGTCCCCTCCTCCGCCCGCGACATTATGGGTGACAGACAGTCACATGGTTTCTGGCAATAGAAGGTCACAGCATTTGGCTGCGCAGAATGCTCCCTGACTTTCCATTGTTCCTGCTGTCAGTATTAGTTGGTATAGGTAGCTTTCCTGCTGGATTTTCATCTCTCCCCTTTTGGACCCAGCAGGGACTCACTTTCCACCCAGCTGCTGATCATCAGTATTCCCTTTGTGCTTAAATACTTCCTTCTTACCTGGACTGGTGCTGGTGATATTATTCAGTTCATTCTAGGTCTAGTTGCAAGCAGGTGGCTTGCTGTCATTTGTGGTATTGTTGCTGCAACTTTGCTGAACTTCTACTTGAGTCATCTGTGTATAAATAGTTCATGCATTTTCTTCCTTGTGTCTTCCTTCAGTGTTGACGAAGAGCTCATCCCACCCATTCCCTATTTAGGGCCCAGCACTAGGGATACCTAGGGTCAGGTATGCGGCTTGGTGCATAGGTGTGGAACCTATCTAGGGTGGTGAGGGACCCCAGGGCCCAGCACTAGGGATACCTAGGATCAGGTATCCGGCTTGGTGCATAGGTGTGGAATCTATCTAGGGTGGTGAGGGACCCCAGGGACCAGCACTAGGGATACCTAGGATCAGGTATCCGGCTTGGTGCATAGGTGTGGAACCTCTTTAGGGTGGTGAGGGACCCCAGAGACCAGCACTAGGGATACCTAGGGTCAGGTATCTGGCTTGGCGCATAGTTGTGGAACCTATCTAGGGTGGTGAGGGACCCCAGGGTCCAGCACTAGGGATATCTAGGGTCAGGTATCCGGCTTGGTGCATAGGTGTGGAATCTATCTAGGGTGGTGAGGGACCCCAGGGTCCAGCACTAGGGATACCTAGGGTCAGGTATCCGGCTTGGTGCATAGGTGTGGAACCTATCTAGGGTGGTGAGGGACCCCAGGGCCCAGCACTAGGGATACCTAGGATCAGGTATCCGGCTTGGTGCATAGGTGTGGAATCTATCTAGGGTGGTGAGGGACCCCAGGGACCAGCACTAGGGATACCTAGGATCAGGTATCCGGCTTGGTGCATAGGTGTGGAACCTCTCTAGGGTGGTGAGGGACCCCAGAGACCAGCACTAGGGATACCTAGGGTCAGGTATCTGGCTTGGCGCATAGTTGTGGAACCTATCTAGGGTGGTGAGGGACCCCAGGGTCCAGCACTAGGGATATCTAGGGTCAGGTATCCGGCTTGGTGCATAGGTGTGGAATCTATCTAGGGTGGTGAGGGACCCCAGGGTCCAGCACTAGGGATACCTAGGGTCAGGTATCTGGCTTGGCGCATAGGTGTGAAATCTATCTAGGGTGGTGAAGGATCCCAGGAACCAGCTGTAGGTTTGATCAGGGATCACCATCTCCCCCTTCCCTAGACACAGGGGTCCCCTTCCCTTATCTTTCATCGGTCACTAGCTACTTCCCCATACCTAGCGTGACAGTTGGTGAATATGCTTCTGACCAGGTCAGGTTGTGTACGGACAGGCCTTGAGCATAGGAAATATATGACTTATGGTGCCTTAAAAGAGATACATTTTCCAGTCTCAGAAAAGTGAGAAAAATTAGGAGCAATTGTAATGGTCTGGGGCAGTGCGTGAGGTTCGCAGAATTGGTGCAGCACGGGAGAAGTTCCACAAAACTAAAGAGGATGACTTTAAAGTATGACCTCAATTTCTCAGCATATATCTATTTGTAACCCATACATGGCTTGGATAAACTTAATAAATTGCAATATAAAATGCAGAAATCCTCAAGAGACCACAGAACACAAATCACCATTACAAGTGAAGTTACTAGCACGGCCAATATATTAGAATATCCAATTAATATTTATAGAATTTCAACATTAATTTTCCACACACTCGTATAAGCTGCATTATAATTTAGTGTCGGTTCGGTATGCCAGTGCTGCCTTCCAGTTTATTGAATCAAGCAATGAATATACTTTGTTACATTGTTTCAGGCACTCATCTACAGATGATAATGTAATTGTTGGTGTGGAAAATTACCTTTTTTTTCTGTAAATCTGATAAATGTTAAATGAAAAATAAAACGCTTTGTGTTCCAGGTAATTAAAGCCGAGTACATTTCACATCATACCTCCCTCCATAGAAAACAATCTTCACTTTTAGAGATTTCTAGGAAAGTGTATTTGGTTAATGTGCCCAGGCTTCTTCTACAACAGTCCAAATACCCAGTGATTTGCACATTACGTTATTTATTGGAGATGATTAAATAATTTTTTAATTTAAATTTATCAGGTTCAACAAATTTAAAAAAAAAAAATGGGAAAATTATTTTGACGCAAATCGCGAGCTTCCAATTGTCCAAAAAAACCTGTGTGTAACAGTCTGGCGGCTCCTAGGACTGTATCAAATCCGGTTTATCACAATCACAGCCTTAGTAATGTCAAAGTAACCTCATCAAAGCCCATTTAATAACACAGAACAACGACAGTCTTTTCCTGCTGTTTAAAATGGAAAAAAACCCTCCAAAATGTATTTTCCTTAGTAATTTCATTGACCCAAACTGATGGTGTCACTGTCAGAGGTAACATTATACTGCTGTGACTGAGACGAGTGATGTGCTTTATGTTCCTTAAAGCCCTCCATTTCCTCCACATTAATATTGTCACTTGTATAAGACAAGCTCAGGATCTGAGTTCTCTATTACCACCTGGACCATGCATATTTAAATAATGTCCTTTTCCTTTGGGCACTTTAGGTTAACCTCATCTCTGGTGCTGCAGCAGACTTACTCAGCTGCAGGCAGTTGCTCATTTTCGGCCTGTATATAATCCCTCTGCTTCCTGGAGCGGTTGCTGGATATTCAATTCAGTTGGAACTAGCCCAGGAGCAGAGAGGATGTGTCTGTCGCTATCTGCTGTGTTTGTAGTAAGCCGTTCCGATTATCCCCTTTACTTTGTCCCCTTAGCCTGCACCTTTGGTTATTTCCTGGTGCAAGTTTTTTGGTGTGTGTGTTTTGTTTACCCCATCTGTTGTTCTGAGTTGGTGGGTTTTTTGGATCTCTGTCCCGGTCAGTCTCCTGGGTGGGAGGGACTTAGCCATCAGAGCCAGGATAGGAGACAGGGCCACGTTGAAGGCTCAACCCCAACTACCTTTAAGTCTACAATTGGGATAAGGGACACCACAGGGTCCTCAGTCTTAGTATCAGCTTACAGCTTAGTGGTCCATGTGCCATTCCTGTTCCCGCATCACAAATATGCATGTTGGAGGCAAAAAATGCTGTCACAAGAAGGTTTTTGTAGACATCATGAACTGTCATGGTGGCATCAGGATCTGTGGAAACTACATATTCTTTTACTCTACCTGGTAATGTGCCACCCCCGTGCCAGCAGCCGGCGCTGCTCGGATCCGGGCCTTCTGGGGTGGTGGCTCGAGGGTCTACGGACCCGGGGGTCTTGCGGACATGCCGAATAAATGGGGGGATGTAGATGTACGGGCTAGGCCGTAGTAAGTTTGTGACGCCACTCACGGTGTGTAGAACACCACCACTGCTGTTATGGGGCACCCGCGGGACATGTTGTGCAGCAAGTTGTTATCCCCTCCGTGGGCAGGGATGGTGGCCCCAGGACCCGGTGGCTTGGTGCAGGGGATAGTGACCGCAGGGGGTGCTGGAGTACTCACTGTTAGTAAAACACACAAGTCTCTGGCAAATCAAGGTGATGAAGCCACACACTTCTTCCTGTCAGTGTGTGTGTGGGAAGGTGTTGTGCAGGAGCCTAATCTGTGTGACTACCTGGTTTTGCTAGTGCGTCACATTCCCCCTTGGTTAAATACAGACCGTCCGTGGGCTGTCCGATCACCACCGTTTATTTTAACCGGAACTGGGAAAATAGAAAAAGAAAGACAAAGTACAAGTATAATAACATTCTTACAATTTTCTTCCCTATCGAGAGGCACATTACTTTTAATGTTGCTAAAAAAAATTTAAAGTCCACATTCCTCATGCTCCGCCTCCTGCTCAGGAGCCAGGCCCACCTGGACGCCCTCGGCACCTGCTATGACAGGCCTCTCATACTGCCATGAGCTCCATCGCTCATTGGCCTGCTCCTCCTTTCTGCAGGTCCACCCCGGCTGCTCCACAGTCGGGACGGGGCACTTGCAAGCAGCCGGCACCACGGCCTGGGTAAACCTCCGGTCAGGGGCCGCCTCCATTGCGGCCGGGCGGACTGCCGGAGCCGACGTCATCACTGTTGCAGCCATGCTCGGGGCCGGGTGAGATGTCATCGGGGTTGCAGCTTGCTTGTCTAGGAATGGAATTCGGCAAAGTCCTGGTGTCCCTGCCTTTTATCTGCTCGGTCACATGTCGCAGAATCTTCACCCGCCCCCCTTGGTTTTTTGCCGGCACTCCTTCTTGCGGCCTGCTAGTTTAGTTTTTCAACTTCCGGGCTCGCTTTCCGGCCGCGTTCCCAGGGGGCGGGGCTTCGGCTTTCGCGCCCTTTTCGTGGGGAAGAAGACGCTGGGCTGTAATTTTTTCGCTCCAAAATGGCGGCAAAGATGGCGACTTCTGAAAATTTTGCAACGGATCACCACCGACTGTCCAATACAAGGCGCACTTCCACAAGGTAACTGGATGGGTAAGTATCGTGTTCGTGACGCCAAGTTTCGGGGTGTGCCGCCCCCGTGCCAGCAGCCGGCATTGCTCGGATCCGGGCCTTCTGGGGTGGTGGCTCGACATCCATACTAATGAGCAGTGGCGTGTGTCCCATTGGAGGGGTTGGGTGGACATCACAATGTAACCATGTAATAACTGCTGTTGTGCTCTAAAACATCATTGATTTGTCTGCCTTGTATAGAACCGTGCTATTAATTTTGATCTCAGACCTGTCTGTTACAATGCAGTCACGAGGCCCATTGATATTTCTATGTAATCACAAACAATTCATCTTTCTCGGTATTAAGACAACTCTGAATTCCCGGTGATCTCACAAGGCTTATCTGTCACTCCACATTAAAGGGCATAGCATTTAACATCGTCTCGCCAGCTGACACATTGGAACATTGCTGCATTTACAGAAAGTCATGTCAATTTACCGGGCTTGTGTCTGCAATCATCTCACATTGGAAATATCAGAGTGTTTTATACCATAAATATATGCAATATAATACCAATCTCCAGAGGCGCATAAAAGGGAAAAAGGAACAGCCACGAAGCAATTTATAAGTCCTGAACAGCAGGGTTGGTTTGGCATGGACAGTATTACAGCAAGGCCATATGACAGGAGACATTATTACTGGAAGAGCCCAGTATAGGGGACATTATTACAAGAAGGGCCACGATAGACGACATTATCACAGAAGGGGCCAGAATAAGGGAACTTATTACAGGAAGGGGCCAGGATGGAGGACATTATTACAGCAAGAGCCAAGCATGGGGGACATTATTACAGGAAGGGTCCAGGATGGGGGCATTATTACAGGAAAGGGCCAGGATGGAGGACATTATTACAACAAGGGCCAAGCATGGGGGACATTATTACAGGAATGGGCCAGGATGGAGGACATTATTACAGGAAGGGCCCAGGAAGGGGGGCATTATTACAGGAAAGGGCCAGGATGGAGGGCATTATTACAGCAAGAGCCAAGCATGGGGGACATTATTACAGAAAGAGTCCAGGATGGAGGGCACTATTACAGCAAGAACCAAGCATGGGGGGAAATTATTACAGGAAAGGGCCAGGATGGAGGGCATTATTACAACAAGAGCTAAGCATGGGGGACATTATTACAGGAAAGGGCCAGGATGGAGGGCATTATTACAGCAAGAGCCAAGCATGGGGGACATTATTACAGGAAAGGGCCAGGATGGAGGACATTATTACAACAAGAGCTAAGCATGGGGGACATTATTACAGGAAAGGGCCAGGATGGAGGACATTATTACAACAAGAGCTAAGCATGGGGGACATTATTACAGGAAAGGGCCAGGATGGAGGGCATTATTACAGCAAGAGCTAATCATGGGGGACATTATTACAGGAAAGGGCCAGGATGGAGGACATTATTACAGCAAGAGCTAATCATGGGGGACATTATTACAGGAAAGGGCCAGGATGGAGGACATTATTACAGCAAGAGCCAAGCATTGGGGACATTATTACAGAAAGAGTCCAGGATGGAGGGCATTATTACAGCAAGGGCCAAGCATTGGGGGACATTATTACAGGAAAGGGCCATGATGGAGGACATTATTACAGCAAGAGCCAAGCATGGGGGACATTATTACAGGAAGGGTCCAGGATGGGGGGCATTATTACAGCAAGGCCAAGCATGGGGGACATTATTACAGGAAAGGGCCAGGATGGAGGACATTATTACACCAAGAGCTAAGCATGGGGGACATTATTACAGGAAGGGTCCAGGATGGAGGGCATTATTACAGCAAGAGCCAAGCATGGGGGACATTATTACAGGAAGGGTCCAAGATGGAGGGCATTATTACAGCAAGAGCCAAGCATGGGGAACATTATTACAGGAAGGGTATGGGATGATGGAAATTATTACAGCAGGGGCGAGGATGGTGGACATTATTACTTGAAGGTGCTCAGGATGGAGGATATTATTACAGTAAGGGACAAACACGGGGGACATTATTACAACTGCACACAGGTGAGCAGTGTCAGTTCCTGATACCACTCGCCCCTCTCTGCCTGCGCCCACTGTGTTGTTGATCTCTCCATGTACTCAATTGTATTTGCATCTTTAAAATGCATATGTGTGAGCACCATCTGGTACAGGAGCGGAGGAGCTCTAATCAACTCCCTGCCCCGCCGGGAACTCCAGCAGAATGCAGGCTATTCTTGGCTTGCGCCTTGCTGGAGACTGCACATGTTGTGGATGTCGGATAATGCGATCTAGCACCAATAGATGTACAGGATAGTAGGGGAGATGGAGCTGCACGGGACGGGGAGCCTGGATTTGGTGAGTATAAGAAATATATATATATATACACTAGAGTTCAAAAGTTTGGGGTCACCCAGACAATTTTGTCTTTTCCATGAAAAATCCTACTTTTATTTATCAGAGGAGTTGCATAATGAATAGACTAATAGAGAATATCGTCCAGACCCTGACAAGGTTAGAAATAATGATTTTTACATGAAATAATAATTTTCTCTTCACACTTTGCTTTCAGCACAGAATGCTCCTTTGCAGCAATTCCAGCTTTGCAGACCTCTGGCATTCTAGCTGATACGGTCAAGCTGCTCCCACAACAGCTCTATAGGGTTGAGATCTGTTGCCTGGGCTGGCCACTCCATTACAGAAGACCCCAGTAGAGCTTCTCATACAGCCAGATCAGATCTCATACTTTGCACTGACAAGGGACAATCATCCCAAAACACCATGTCTGCAAATTGAGGTTCTGATTTGGCATAAATTCTAGGTCATATGAAAAGGCTTGTTAAAGGGCCACTTTTGACTTTTAGGATTGCTTCATCCAATAAGTAGCACTAGAGTTTGTCTCCTTCTTCCCTGAAGAGACAATTTTAATACCATTTTTAAGGACATACTATGAGTTTCATGCTATACAAATATATATGGGCCTGAATTGCCTTTATAATGTATTGCTGTACTAATCTGGGTGATGTATTCATGTACTGATGACTGTACTGTATTTACTGCATGATGCCTTCATATACCAATTGAGGTTCTGTGATACATTAATTTACTGATGGTGGATCTGGTTATGTATTCATGTACTGATGGCAGTTATGGGGATGTAAACATGTATTGATGATAGTGCTGGTGTTGTATTCATTTACTGACTGTGGTTCTCGTGATGTATTCATATACTGATTGAGGTTCTGGTGATGCATTAATGTCCTGATGGTGTTCCCATGACTCATTAATGTACTGATGATGGTTCTAGTGACCTATTTAATTTTTGATTATGATTTTACTACTTTATTTATGCACTTCTGATGGCACTAGTGTTCTATTTATGTACTGATGATGATTTTGGATTCATAGTCATGTACTGATGATGGTTCTGGTGATGAATACAGCACCAGAACCACCATCACTACATGAATTCATCCCCAGAGCCATCAGTAGTACATCAATACAGTACCAGAACAACCATAAGTGAATGAATAAATCATCAGAGCCATCATCAGTACAGGAATGTGACACAAAAGCCACCATGAGTACATTAAAACATCACCAGAACCACCATCAGTGCAGGAATATTGCAACAGAACCACTATCAGTACAGGAATATGACGCAAAAACCATCAGACATATCCCTTTATCTATAATGGGGTCTGTTTTAGGGTATTTGTTGAAGACTGGACATTTTCATTGAAACCAATTGACCCCCATTATAGTTAAGTTGTATTAGTTTCCTTGACTGACCTTGGGTCTAAAATTCTAATATAGGATGTTAGGGATAGATATTACTATTACTCCTTTGTATTGTGCAAATGTTCCAAACAGTGAATGCTTCTATATATAACTTTGGAAATGCACTCCCTGTTGAGCCTCACTTCTAAAGTGCATCACTTTTGTTTAGTTTTGTGGGTATTTTTTTCATTAAGAAGGTAAGAATTCTAATGAAAGTGGTGGTCGAAGCTTGTTATCTGACCCATGGGAGGTGGAGAGGGGTGCAATAGTTTTTTTTAGCTTAGTTTCTGACCCATTCCTTTACTTGGTGGCTGAGGGTTCACTGAGGGAGCGGGGCATTATCGGTTTTGTCTACACCAAAATACAGTGCAGTGCAGTGTTATGCTCGCCGAGTGAGCAGAGATGTTTAGCAAACCCACTGGGCCACAGCACACAGAAAACCCAGAGGGGCATGACTATGGACCTGACCCTGGTCTTCTCCAAAGCCCCTATGGTGAGGGTGTTACACTGCAGCTATAAGTCCGGGTGCCACTTGGGAAGACTGGTGCTGCATCGGCTGGCCCCAAGTATATTGGAGTCTCTTGCAGTAGATTACAGTATCAGTAGGTGTTGAGATTCCGTCCAGGAAGGATGGATGGTAGCAGCAGCAGTGGACGATACTTCGTGGTATCGGGTATCGTGGTAGGCGGCCGGAATAGTGGCTTGAAGCAGCAGCGTCAGGTAGAGGTAAAAGCAGCACACTCTGTAATGCAAACAGGTATCAGCAACAGAACTAGCAAAATGTTACAGTGGCAGAACTAGCAAAGTATGGACTCATTGCCCAGCCACCACTGATAGGGCAGAGGTGCCTTAAGTACCCGCGAACTTCCATCTGACCTGGGAGGTACTTCTAGGTTAGGAGGACGCTGACCCTTTAAGAAAGGGGGCAAGGTCGTGGGCGCACCCTACGGGCAGAGGCTTGGAGCCTGCAAGGTGTACAGACAATCCGGGAGGCAGCAGCATGGGATGGGGACGGGACCACCGCCGCAGAATGCCTGGACAGGTGAGGAACCCGACGTCCTGTCTCGGGGAGGGGAGCAGGAGAGTGCGAGGATGCTGGCATGGGTGTTATATGCAGCTTCATGTCCGGGTGGTCATAGTCACTGTCTACTTTTTCTAGCTTATTCTCTCTCACAAGTAATTTGGAAACTTTTAGTCTATACGCTGAACCAGAAGACAGATTCAGGTCAGCGCAGGCAGCAATCAGAAAAAGTGGAGTCAATAAAAATATCAGATGTGTTAACACTTCTACAAATTATTAGGTCAAGAGGAACCTTATTGTTGAGGCAAGTTAAAAAAATGGCGCCTACATGTGAAGGGAGGTGACTCTTTTGATACATAGACTTGAGTTGTTGTCCCGCAGATGGGAAGTCCAAAAAGTTGTTCGCAAACCTGAACTAAATCTGCAAACTAAGAATGTAGGAAACAAAGAAAGCATGGATCCCATAACGCTACTAATTATACAATGTGTGCACAGTTAGTCGGCTTTAATTGGCTTCCTATGTAATTGGATGTAGTTTGCGAGCCTAAGGGAAATTAGCGCGAGAGTAATGTTGTCAATATATAAATAATTGGAAATATATGAGGAATTTCAAAAAAAGTTTAATTGTATTGCGGCATATAAAGGCTCCGTTCATCGTTACCTGTTGTTGGCATCCGATGATTAATTAGTTTTGAAAGTTTTATTTTAGGCTCCTATTTAGAGAAGTCGATCATTTTTTTAATGAATAATGTTAGTTTTCTTTGCCAGTTAATTTTTTGTGCCTGATTGAACCTTTATTATTTCCACTTGACTTCACATCAACAATGATAACGCTGGAAATTTTCATTTCTTTTCCTTCTATGTAATTAATTTTTTATTTCATTATCGTTATTCATTATAGATGGCCATGCACATTGGATGGACGCAGCTTTTGGTATTGGGTTGGTCAATCACCTATAATTCATGGTGTAGGCCCCAACACTAGGTACGGGGAAGTGCCAAAAGGTAAGGGAAGGGGACCTCTGTAACTAGGGAAGAGGGAAATGGTGACCCCTGACGAAACCAAATCTAGGGTCCCTCAAGACCCTAGATTGGTTCCTCACCTATGCGCCAAGCCAGATACCTGACCCTAGGTATCCCTAGTGCTGGACCCGTAATAGAGAATGGGTGGGATGAGCTCATCGTCAACCCCATTAAATACTAAAAGAAGACACAAGGAGGACACACAGGGGAAAAAGCATGAACTACTTATGCACAGATGACTAAGGCAGGAGTCCAGCAAAGCTTCAGCAACGATACTACAGATGAGAGCAAGCCACTTGCTTGCAACCAGAGCTAGTGAGCTGAATAATATCACCAGGACTAGTCCATGGAAGATTGGAATATTTTAGCTCCAAGAGAATGCTGATGATCATCAGCTGGGTGGATGGTGACCCCTGACCAAACCTACTGCTGGTCCCTGGGGTCCCTCACCACCCTAGATAGGTTCCTCACCTATGCCCCAAGCCAGATACCTGACCCTAGGTATCCCTAGTGCTGGACCCTAAATAGGGAACGGATGGGATGAGGTCTTTGTCAACCCCACTAAACGCTAAAGCAAGACACATGGAGGACACTTAGGGGAAAATGCATGAACTACTTATCCATAGATGACTCAGGCAAGAGTTCAGCAAAGATACAACAGATGAGAGCATGGCACCTGCTTGCAACCAGAGCTAGAGTGAACTGAATAATATCATCAGCACCAGTTCAGGGAAGAAGGGAGTATTTATGCACCAAGAGAATACTGATGATCAGCAGCTGGGTGGAAGGCTCCAAAAGAGGGAGAGATGAAAAAGGACCTATTACAATGAATACTGACAGCAGGAATAATAGAAAGTCAGGAAGCCTTTTTCACAGCCAAACACTGTGACCTTCTATTGCCAGAAACCAAGTGACTGTCTGTCACCCATGACACACCTGGGACACCAACTCTCAGATGTCTTAGGGAAAGAAGTACTGAGCATATCGGATTCAAACATATTGTCTTCCCATGGGTGATATACCCCAACACCAGCACCTAAAAATGACTTTTTCCCCTCCTCTCCAAAATTGGATGAGGTAGGTCACCTCTGCATCCAGATGAGCAGACATCTTTGAACATTTTGAATATTTTTGTTGTGGCACCAGAAAGTAGAAAACTGCCGAGTTTGGCTAAGCATTGGGGATTAATGGGGGAGGTTCTCACGTCTTTTATTTACTGATTACTAGCTGTAGCACCCGACATTGTCCGGGATAGTACCTGTCTCTCTGTTTCTCTCCCAGGCTCTGTCTGTCTCCCTCTCTGTCTCTCTCTCTCTCTCTCTCTCCCTGTCTGTCTCTCTATCTATTTCCCTGTCTGTCTCTTTGTCTGTGGCTGTCTCTTTGTGTCTATCTGTGTCTGTCTGTATCTTTTCCTGTCTGTCTCTTTCCCTGTCTGTGTTTCATTCCCTGTCTGTCTCTTTATCGGTCTGTCTCCTTCCCTATTTGTCTGTCTCTTTCCTTGTCTGTCTGTCTCTTTCCCTGTCTGTGTCCTTCCCTGTCTGTCTGCCTCTTTCACTGTCTGTATGTCTCCTTCCCTGTCTGTCTGTCTCTTTCCCTGTCTGTCTGTCTCTTTCCCTGTCTGT
The DNA here is from genome assembly GCF_048569485.1 of Anomaloglossus baeobatrachus. Classification (NCBI taxonomy): domain Eukaryota; kingdom Metazoa; phylum Chordata; class Amphibia; order Anura; family Aromobatidae; genus Anomaloglossus; species Anomaloglossus baeobatrachus. The sequence continues at coordinate 932,809,832 of NC_134353.1, read as the reverse complement.
GTCTGTCTCTTTCCCTGTTTGTGTCTGTCTCTTTCCCTGTTTGTGTCTGTCTCTTTCCCTGTTTGTCTCTGTCTCTGTCTGTCTCTTTGTTTGTCTCTGTTTCTGTCTGTCAGTCTGTCTCTTACCCTGTCTATGTCTGTTTCTTACCCTGTCTGTGTCTGCCTCTTTCCCTGTTTGTGTCTGTCTCTTTCCCTGACTGCATTGTGACACGCCAACATTCCATTTAAGGGTGTGGCTGCGCATTCTTCTGAAGTTCTGGCTGCATTGTGGCTCCCAGTTCCATTGACTTTAATGTAAGCAGGTTTTTACAGAATAACTGTAAAGGGCAGGGTTAAAATTTCCCCTCAAAACATAGTCTATGATGTTCCCTAGGTCAAATGGCGTCGTGTCTGTGCAAAATTTTGTGATTGTAAATGCGAAGGTGCGGATTCCTTTAGCGGACATACACACACACATGCACACAAAGACACACACACACACACACACACACACGCACACACACACACACACATATATACATACATACACTCAGTTTTATATATTAGATTTGAAAAAATTCTGAGCTTTTTTACAAAGATTTTCTTAGCTGATGGACAACTCTATAGAGTGGGATCTGATACCGTGTTTAGTTAATAAAGGGGGCCAGAGACAAAGGCTTGAGCTCCTAGGCCCCAATGTAAAATCTATACCCAGGACTACCCGGGGGTCTCGCAGACACTCTGAATAAGACGGGGATTGGTTGTATGTCAGATTTTCTATATAGTCTGTGACGCCACCCACGGTGTGTGGTAAGATGGGTTACCACCGCTGCTATTAGGGAGCACCCGGGGGGTTGGGATGGCAGCTAGTTGTTTTTAACACTCCGTGGGTAGGGGTGGATGCCCCAGGGCCCAGTGTCACTTTGCTGAGGATGGAGGCTGCAGGGACCGGCGCACCCGGTCGGACCAGGGGATGTTAATGTACTCACAGTCAAAGAAATGACACAAGTCGGTGGTAACCAAGGTGCCAGTGGCCGGCCACCGCAGCCGGATTTATTCTGGTCCCTCACCCGGGGTGATGGTCTGTGTCACTTTCCTCTGCACGGTGTGGTTCTCTTTGGACTTCCCAATGTGAAACACGGGAGTCCGCTCCCAGAACTCCAGGTGGGAGCCTTGCTCGCAGACGCTGACCCGTGGTATCTAAAGTGGCCCTGGCGGATGCTCTATCCCCCGCGGTGGGCTGCTGGTCTGCTTTTGCTTTTGGGACTTTGGGTGGGACAGGACCTATAATCCTGTCCTCAACTTTGAAATTCTGGGGAAGAAAATTAAGGAACGGAACGTACAGGTTGTTTTCTCATCAATCCTCCCAGTCGATGGCCATGGTGTCAGAAGATGGAATAGGATACTAGATTTGAACAACTGGCTACGACGGTGGTGCAGGCAGCAAGGATTTGGATTCTTGAACCATGGAGTGAATTACCTCTACGATGGACTTCTCGCAAGAGACGGGATACACCTCACAAAACCTGGTAAACACACGTTCGCCAGAAGGCTTGCCACACTCATCAGGAGGGCTTTAAACTAGAAGAAGAGGGGATGGGAGAAAAAACAGCAGACAAGAACATGCAACAGAAGGACAAACTAATCAAGGATACTAGATGCCGTAAAGAGGACCCAAGGCAGGGTAATCAGAAGGAAGCTAAGAAAAGGGGAGCAAAACTTCTTTCCTGCATGCTGACCAATGCAAGAAGCCTGACCAATAAGATGGAGGAACTGGAGCTGGTAATGTATGAGGAGAAATACGACATAGTAGGAATAACTGAGACATGGTTAGATGACAGTTATGACTGGGCGGCTAACCTGCAAGGATATGAATTGTTTAGGAGGGATCGTAAAAAAAGGAAAGGGGGTGGAGTCTGTCTATATATAAAGTCCAGTTTAAAGCCCAGACTAAGAGAAGATATTCAAGAGGGAAATGAAGAGGTGGAGTCTCTATGGGTGGAGATACAAGGAGGGAAAACTAATAAAATCCTCATAGGGGTTTGTTATAAGCCACCAAATATAACAGAAACCACTGAAAATATATTATTGAAACAAATAGACAAAGCAGCAAATCACAATGAGGTGATTATTATGGGGGACTTCAATTACCCCGATATAGACTGGGAAACTGAAACCTGCGTATCTCAGAAAGGAAACCGGCTTCTGTCGGTAACTAAGGATAATTATCTGTCCCAACTTGTGCCAGGCTCAACTAGAGGGGCAGCCCTTCTGGACTTAATTTTAAGCAACAGGCCAGATAGAATAACAGACGTACGAGTGGATGGGCACCTAGGGAATAGTGACCACAATATAATACAATTCCACTTGTCCTTTAGTAAGGTGCCTTGGAGGGGGGTTACAAAAACGCTGAATTTCAGCAAAGCAAAGTTTGATCAGCTTAGAGAAGACCTTCGCCAAATTGATTGGGACAATGTCCTCAAAAATGGGAGCACAGAAAATAAGTGGGACATTTTTAAATCGGTATTAAACACCCACTGCGGGCTAGCCATACCATACAGAAATAAAAGGGCTAGGAACAGGAGAAAACCAATGTGGCTAAATAAGGATGTAAAAGAGGCAATGAATAATAAGAAAAAGGCATTTAAAAAGCTAAAACAAGAAGGCAGCGAAGAAGCATTAAAAATATATAGAGAAAAAAATAAAATGTGTAAAAAACAAATATATTTAGCAAAAGTAGAAACTGAGAGACTCATTGCTAAGGAAAGCAAAGCAAATCCCAAACTATTCTTTAATTATATAAACAGAAAAAAGATTAAAATTGATGGTGTTGGCCCTTTAAAGAATAATGAGGGTAAAATCATAGAAAGCGATGTGGGAAAAGCAAATGTTTTAAATACTTTTTTCTCAACTGTGTTCACACAGGAAAAGCATATGCCAGGGGAAATGCAGAGTGATCATGTAAATGCCCCATTAAGTATGACCTGCCTAACCCAGGAAGAAGTGCAGAACCGACTTAGTAACATTAAAATTGACAAATCACCAGGCCCTGATGGCATTCACCCTCGGGTATTAAGGGAGTTAAGTAATGTGATAGACAGGCCTCTATTCCTTTTATTTAAAGACTCTATAGAAACTGGGTCTGTTCCACTGGATTGGCGGCTAGCAAATGTGGTACCAATATTCAAAAAAGGGTGCAAAAGGGAACCTGGAAACTATAGGCCGGTAAGCTTAACATCTGTTGTGGGTAAAATGTTTGAAGGGTTTTTAAGGGATACTATTATGGAATGTCTCAATGTTAATAACTGTTTAACTCCATATCAACATGGATTTATGAAGGATCGCTCCTGTCAAACTAACCTGATCAGCTTCTATGAGGATGTAAGCTCTCACATGGACCGAGGAGAATCATTGGATGTCATTTATCTCGACTTCGGTAAAGCATTTGACACTGTCCCACATAAAAGACTGCTAAGTAAAATGAGAAAGCTTGGGCTCGGGGAAAATGTGTGTAGATGGGTAGGTAGCTGGCTTAGTGGTAGAAAACAAAGAGTGGTTATTAATGGTGCATACTCAGATTGGGCCAGGGTTACTAGTGGGGTGCCACAGGGGTCTGTATTGGGCCCCCTACTATTTAATATATTTATTAATGATCTGGTGGATGGTTTACAGAGAAAAATATCAGTATTTGCAGATGATACAAAACTATGTAAGGTAGTTAACACAAAGGAGGACAGTTTGCAACTACAGATGGATTTGAGTAAATTGGAGAATTGGGCTGAAAAATGGCAAATGAGGTTTAACACAGATAAGTGTAAGGTTATGCACATGGGAAGGAGAAACAGATGCTACGATTACTTACTAAATGGGAAACTGCTGGGGAAATCAGACATGGAAAAAGACTTAGGCATCTTAGTGAATAAGAATCTAAATTGGAGTGCCCAGTGTCAGGCAGCAGCCACCAAAGCAAATAGGGTGATGGGATGCATTAGAAGAGGTCTGGGGGCATGAGATGAAAACATCATTCTCCCTCTGTACAAATCACTCGTCAGACCACACTTGGAGTATTGTGTGCAATTTTGGGCGCCGGTGCTGAAGAAAGACATTACTGAACTTGAAAGGGTTCAGAGGCGGGCTACTAAAATAATAAATGGAATGGGTGCATTACAATACACGGAAAGGTTATCAAAATTAGGTCTATTTACTCTAGAAAAGAGAAGACTTAGGGGAGACCTAATAAATATGTACAAATATATCAGAGGGCCATATAGAGATCTCTCCCAGGATCTGTTTGTACCAAGGACTATGACAAGAACAAGGGGGCATTCTTTTCGATTGGAGGAAAGAAAATTCCTACATCAGCATAGAAGAGGGTTCTTCACGGTAAGAGCAGTGAGGCTCTGGAACTCTCTTCCTGAGGAAGTGGTGATGGCCAACTCACTGAATGAATTTAAGAGAGGAATGGATGCATTTCTTGTTAGCAAAAGTATAGAAGGTTATAAATATTATAATCTTACAGGTAGATAGAAGAGCGACCAAGATTATTAGAGGAATGGGGGGGGCTGCAATACCAAGACAGGTTATTAAACTTGGGGTTAGTTAGTTAGGAAAAACAAAGGCTTAGGGGGATCTAATCACAATGTATAAATATATGAGGGGACAGTACAGAGACCTTTCCAAAGATCTCTTTACACCTAGGCCTGCGACTGGAACACGGGGGCATCCGCTACGTCTTGAGGAAAGAATGTTTAATCATAATCACAGATGAGGATTCTTTACTGTACGAGCAGTGAGACTATGGAACTCTCTGCCGCATGATGTTGTAATGAGGGATTCACTAGTAAAATTTAAGCAGAGCCTGAACGCATTTCTTGAAAAATATAATATTACCAGTTATGTATATTAGATTTTATGACAGGGTGTTGATCCAGGGAACTAGTCTGATTGCCGTATGTGGAGTCAGGAAGGAATTTTTTTCCCCCTTGGAGCTTATTTGACACATTGGGGTTTTTTTGCCTTCCTCTGGATCAACATGTTAGGCTACGGGTTGAACTAGATAGACTTAGAGTCTCCCTTCAACCTTAAAAACTATGAAACTATGAAACTGGTTAATTAACAAAGCCGGTGGTTATGATCCTTGCTTCAGGGTCCAGGTACCCCCTCTGTGCACGGTTTCTGGGTCGGTTCTCCGGTGTCGGTACTGGCAGGCTCCTACAATGTCCCGGTCCACCTCGGATCTCCGGTAGCTGTCTTCCCGTCTCCTGACAGACACGGACCACTGTCTGCCACCTAGCCATCACGCCGTGGCTCCAACCCCGACGCCTTTCCTTTCTGACTTCCACTTGAACTTCACTTTCTCCTCTCCTCTCTCCACTTCCAACTGTATTCTCCTCAACTCCACTTCAACCTCCAACTCAAACTCAAAACTCAAACTGTTCTTTTTCCTGCCCCTGGATCCTCTGGACCCCTAGGTGGGCGTTGTTCTTCCGCCTGGTCCCGCCCACTGGTGTGCCTTTCCTACCCTGGGGGGGGTGACTAGGGTTTTGTTGGCTCGGTGTAACCCTGTAAGGGAAGGTGTTATGTCGGGGCCTATTTGTGTGTGACCACCTGGTGGCGCCAGGGTGTGACAATAGGGTGTTCTGTGCCCTACAGCCCCCACTTCGAGCTGGGGACTTCTGCAATTGCAATGTATATGTGTGTATGTTTTCTTTTAGTGCATTGTATGGTATTATTGTGTTAATGTAAGGTATTCTCCTGTGTTATGGCCGGCTGCGACTGGATGTCACTAGTTCCCAGGTCCCTTAGTGAGAGGGGATGGATAGAGAGTGACAGGGCAGCAAGGGTTAAGTGGGGAGGGACAGTCCCCAAGACAGGAGGGATATAGGGCAGAGTTTTGCAGGGGAGAGTCAGATAGGGAAGGATGGAAGAGTGAGCAGAACAAGAAAAATAGGACCTACAGGGTCAGACGAAGCGGCGTGGAGATGACAATGTGGAGGTGACAGAGGCAGGATTAGAGAAGTGAAAAGAAAGAAGGATCCAGAAAGAAGGGAGCTCATCTGCAGTCAAGTGTAAGACCAGGGAGCAGAGAAAAGAGACGTTGGGCGCCTCTGCCTAAGGCCGGCACCTGTCAGTACCTAAGGGAACGCAGTCGCAGTGGGAGGGCAGTTTGGTCCATCCGTTTGAGCGCCAAGCCGAATGATCCGCCATCCTGCTGAGGGATTGGGTCAGGAACAGGAGGATAAGTCGCCCCATAGTGGTTACAGAAATGAATGACTGCAAATGGTGATGATGATGATGATGATGATGATGATGATGAATCTGCCTTAAGAAAAGTGAAAGCAACTGTTAAATGTTTATTCAGTAAAGTTATGGAAGTTCTACCTGGTGGTCATCTCCTTAGTGATCGTACGGGGCGTAAGGCCCATTTAAGTGAATGGGACTCAGATAGATGGTAGCAGAAAGGTACCACCTCCACACCCAATCCATACACCACTCTACCCCCCGTATTTGTACCGTGACGGGGTGGGTTGAGGACTGCAACCCTCGCCCACGATTGCCCCTTCTTGGCACTTTACAATGTCACGTCAACTTCCAGTTGACCTGACATTACCGAGGCTGGCCCCAGTCTCCGTAGGTGACTGGGCTGTGATGAGCGGTGAAACTCTGCCTACAGCCCAGTGACTCAGGGAGACTGGGTCGGCCTTTGTGATGTCAGGTCAACTGAAAGTTGACGTGACATCACCAGACATCAGAGGTCATGGAGCCCAGGGGTCATGCGATGGAGATGAGCGGAGCACAATTACAATGGCCAATCCAAGGTATTTGAAAGGAGCCTTGTTTCTCGATGTTATATCAATGTAACTTGGAAAACTAAGTAGTGAACCACCCCTTTAGAACCGGATAGGTTCTCATAGGACAACCTCTGTCGCCTGTCTTCAGTACCTAAAAAAGGAAAACCAAGAACAAGAAATGCTTTCGAGTCATTCTGGCCTCAAAGCCACTCGGCCATTAAGGCGTTAAGTCTTATTGTCTCTCATTTAACAAACTCTTTCACCAGTGGAACAAATACAAAATTAGGGTTTACAATGTGAAGAGCAGATGTTTAACTGTGCATGTAAGGCAGGCGAGCCTCCAGCTTATGATTCATGGAGAGATTGGCCTTTTAAAGTCGACTTCATAAAGATTGCCGTAAATACACAGAAAATTGCAAAGTAAAAGCTTTCTGTCACAAGTAATAAGTAGTTTGGATTGTGCCGGTGTATCAATCAGAAGAGTTCAATTCAGTAATAAGACAGTGGAATGGGCACAGAAGAGAGGGATCGCAACAGTAATTATAGGACGACCTGGTAAATGCGTCTTCTGGTGGATGGGAGTGTGTGGAGAAGAGTAGTAGTGACATCACTGGGCGGGAAAGACTTAAGAAAACAATCCCGTAAACCAATAATGGTGGCAAGTAACGTGATTCCTACTTTATATTTAGGCCTCACCACTACTATTGGATTGCTTTGGATGAAGGGGAAAGCATCCATGACTCTAATCGAGGAGTCAAATTAAGGTATTTTGCGGCTTTTGTAATAACCTGGTGGCAACACAGCCAATAGTTGTAATCTTTAAGTAGCCACCTAATTTTTGCACTACCAGTCCTCAAATATGTTTCCAAATTATCCCATATTCTACAAGATCATCCAATAATCTGGAAAGGAAGGAAAAGTAATGCCAAACTAGATTTCATATCACCATTTGTGACGCTAGGTATGAGAAAGTAGAACGAACGGTGAAAGGGAAGGGAAACCTTGTGCCTAGGGAAGGGGGAGATGGTATTCCCTGGCCAAACCTACTGCAGGCCTCTGGGTTCCCTCACTGCCCTACATAGATTCCGCACCAATGCGCCGAGCTGGATACCTGACCATAGGCTGACCACGATCTGGACCCTAAATATGGAAGAGGTGTGAAAAGCTCTTCGTCAACCCCACAAGGCACTAAAGGACACACAGGGATAGCAAACAAGGGAAAACCACGAACAACTTATCTCCAGTTGACTCAGGAAGAGGAACTGCAACAACCACCAGGATTCAAGATGCACTGGATTATTTGAATTCTTACCTTCCTTTCTATATTTTCATCTGTTTTTTTCTCTAATTCATATTTCTTTCCTTATTTTTTTTAATTCCTTCCTTGGAATGTTTTCTTTTTTATATATATCTTTCCTTTCCTTCCTTTTCTTTCTTTTTCCTCACTCCTTCCTTCTTTCCTTTTCTTCTGTCAACTTCCCCTCTTTTGACCTTGTTTAATCCATTTCCTTCTATTTTTTGGCTACTTATTCTTTTTTTCTTTAGAATTATTCACTGGATTATTTCCATTCTTATCCTTTCTTTCTCTATTTTTAACTTTTTTTTCTCCCTATCTCACATTTCTTTCCTTCCTTTCTTCATTCCTTCTTTCAATTATTAAATAATTTTCTCTTTCCTTTTCACTCCTTTCCCTCCTTTAATTCCTTTCCTTCTTTCATATTCCCTCAGTCATTCCTTTCCACTGTCCTCCAAGCCTCTCCTTTTTCTGCTGATTACTTTCCTTTTTTTCCACTCCCTCCTATCCTTCTTTTCTTCATTCCTTCTTTCTTTCCTTCCTTCCTTCTCTTCCTTATTTGTTTCCTTCCTGCTCTTCCTTTCTCCCTTCATACCTTTCTTCTCTTCCTTCCTCCTTTTCTTCCTTCCTTCTTTCCTCCCTTTGTTCCTTCCTTCCCTTTCTTCCTTCTCTTTCTTCCTTCCTTCATTCTCTTCCTTGCTTCCTTCCTTACTCCTCTTACTTCTTTTCTTCTCTTCCTTCCTCCTTCTCTTCAATCCTGCTTTCCTCCCACCCTTCCTTCCTTCTCTTTCTTTCTTCCCTTTCTTCCTTCCTTCATTTTTTCCTTCCTTCCTTCTTCTCTTCCTTCCTTTTCTTCCTTCCTTATTTCCTCTAATCCTTCTTTCTCTTCCTTTCTTCCATCCCTTTTTTCTTCCTTTTCTTTCTTCTCTTTCTTTCTTCCTTCTTTCCTTCTTTCTTTTCTTCCTTCCTTTTTTTTCTCCCTCCCTTCCTTCCTTTCTTCTCTTTCTTCCTTCCTTCCTTCTTCTCTTCCTTCCTTTTCTTCCTTCCTTCTTTCCTCTAATCCTTCTTTCTCTTCCTTACTTCCTTCCTATTTTCCTTCCTTCCTATTTTTCTTCCTTTCTTTTTTTCTCCCTTCCTTCCTTCCTCCTCCTCCTTCCTTTCTTTTCTTCCTTACTTCCTTCTCTTCTTTTCTTCCATCCCTTTTTTCCTTCCTTCTCTTCCTTTCTTCCCTTTCTTCCTTCCTTTTTTCCTTATTTTTCTCCCTTCCTTCCTTCCTTTCTTCCTTTCTTCCTTTCTTCCTTTCTTCCTTTCTTCCTTTCTTCCTTTCTTCCTTTCTTCCTTTCTTCCTTTCTTCCTTTCTTCCTTTCTTCCTTCCTTCCTTCCTTCCTTCCTTTCTTCCTTTCTTCCTTTCTTCCTTTCTTCCTTTCTTCCTTTCTTCCTTTCTTCCTTTCTTCCTTTCTTCCTTTCTTCCTTTCTTCCTTTCTTCCTTTCTTCCTTTCTTCCTTTCTTCCTTTCTTCCTTCCTTCCTTCCTTCCTTCCTTTCTTCCTTTCTTCCTTTCTTCCTTTCTTCCTTTCTTCCTTTCTTCCTTCCTTCCTTCCTTCCTTTCTTCCTTCCTTCCTTCCTTCCTTCCTTCCTTCCTTCCTTTCTTCCTTTCTTCCTTTCTTCCTTTCTTCCTTTCTTCCTTTCTTCCTTTCTTCCTTTCTTCCTTTCTTCCTTTCTTCCTTTCTTCCTTTCTTCCTTTCTTCCTTTCTTCCTTTCTTCCTTTCTTCCTTTCTTCCTTTCTTCCTTTCTTCCTTCCTTTCTTCCTTTCTTCCTTCCTTCCTTTCTTCCTTTCTTCCTTTCTTCCTTTCTTCCTTTCTTCCTTTCTTCCTTTCTTCCTTCCTTCCTTCCTTTCTTCCTTCCTTCCTTTCTTCCTTCCTTCCTTCCTTCCTTCCTTCCTTTATTCTCTTCCTTCCTCCTTCTCATCCTTCCTTCCCTTCTTCCTCCCTGTCCAGATGGTAAATAATGCAGGAAAAAGGGAAGTCAGGTCTTATCTCACAGTGCAGAACAACATCTTGACCCGTTAACCTCCATTATATTACATCTTAGAGGTAATGGGGAGGAAGAAGATGATGAAGAGCAGGAAGCCCGGATCTCTTTTGCCCCCCTGTAGTTATCTTCTTACGGACACAACTCTTGTAGTAATGCTTTGATATTTCCCTGGTATCTTCACATGGGTGTAAATTCGCAGATTAATTTTGGCGTTGGCTGTGGTCCGTCCTATATACCATTGGCATCGCTTCCCTATATTAATGCCTTATGTTTATTATACATCATAGCAGAAAATTACATGAAATGTTAAATTCTATTGATCTTACCCAACGTCTTAAGGAAACATCAGACGCAGCTCGCGCAGGTTCAGCGGTGGGAAATTGTAGATTGCTATACGTACGCTTTGATGTACGGTGTGATAAGTGATCACTCACAGACGTTTCTGTTTTATGGCTGTAAACACTGTAATTTGCTGCTTGGCAAATGTATGAAGATTTTACTGAGCGCAGGTGTTCATTTTGTCTTGGAATTCACGGGAGGACGGAAGAGAGCGAAGCGCGGTAAGTAACAAATAACACGGAGAATGACAATTTCATTGTACTGAAAACTAGATGGAAGTATTATTTATCCAGGTTTTTATGTCTCAATTTACAGCGCTTGCATCAAAACATCGAAAATCAAGATATGAAATGTTAACAAAAAAGTCTACGAAATATTAACCCGTTAACGACCTTCCCATGTGACGGCCCGATTCTTCCGCAGATGCTGCTGTTTCACTTACATTGCTCTCCCCTTTTCCACTACTTTATTTTGGCATTACACCCCCCTGCCGTCTGCAAGTGGGGCTACCTCAGCGGTCCAGGGCCCCGGAACTTGCCCAGGTGCTCCGGGTACTGACGCCAGCCCTGGCCAGTACGGTGGATAAAGGGAACCTGTCAACAAGTTTTTCCCACACACCAGTGAACTCTTATATATAGTATTCCAGAATGCTGTATATAAGTCCCCAATCCTCTGCACAATGTAAAATGTAGGGTGGTCCGGTCTGATGGGTGTCACTGGTCTTGATCCATCACCACTTATCTTCTTGCTTTGTGTGGATGACACATCCTACATCATCCACACAGTCTCCCCCATCGTGCTTCTGCACAGGCGTACTACTATATGCCCTGCCGAGGACAGAGCAAAGGCTTCTAGTCTGCATGCGCTGGCGCACTTTAGCCTTACCCCGCACATAGGAATTTCAGTACTTTGCTCTCCCCGCAACAGTTCAGATAGTCCCAAGGTGTTTACAGAAAGCTCTCCAAAATCTAGAAATAAACTGGGAGCCTCGATCAGAGACAATATTCATTGGAACACCATGCAACCACCTGAGCGAGAAATGGATCTTCCATCTCCTGAGCATTAGGCAGCTTAGCGAGGGGAGCCAAATGGTATTCTTTGGAAAAGTGGTCAACAATTACCGAAACAGTTGTCATACACTTGGACTTAAGGAGATCAGTTATGAAATCAATAGATATGGGAGACCATGGACATACAGGGATAGGCAGAGCTAAGAGCTTCAAGGTATTTTTTTCTGGCACAAATTTCACATGCCTTAACATAGGCTTTTTCCTCCTTACCTAGGGAAGGTCACCAATACCCTCTATCTGAGAGATGACACGTACTCGTGATGGTCGAGTGACCTGCTGTGATAGAGTCATGGCACTCTTAGGGGTACTTTGTACGCTACGACATCGCTACTGCAATATCGTCGGGGTCAAATCGAAAGTGACGCACATCCGGCGCCGGTAACGACATCGCAACTTGTAAAGCCTAGATGCGCCGATAAACGATCGCAAAAGCGTCGAAAATCGGTGATCTGTGTAGCGTCGGTCATTTTCATAATGTCGCACCAATAGGAGATACGATGTTGTTCCTCATTCCTGCGGCAGCACACATCGCTGTGTATGAAGCCGCAGGAGCGAGGAACATCTCCTTACCTGCCTCCACCGGCTATGCGGAAGGAAGGAGGTGGGCGGGATGTTTACGTCCCGCTCATCTCCACCCCTCCGCTTCTATTGGCCGCCTGCCGTGTGATGTCGCTGTGCTGCCGCCGACCCGCCCCCTTAGGAAGGAGGCGGGTCGCCGGCCAGAGCGACATCGCATGGCAGGTAAGTGCGTGTGAAGCTGCCATAGCGATAATGTTCGCTACGGCAGCTATCACAAGATATCGCATGTGCAACGGGGGCGGGTACTATCGCGCTCGGCATCGCTAGCCGATGCTAGCGATGTCGCAACGAGCAAAGAACCCCTTAGTGCAACTCCAACCTCAAGTTCACAGGAACAAATAACTTGTCATGAGGAATATTAGGCAGAGACATTTATTGCACTTTAACCATCTCCCAGGCCACATTGAAATAGGAGACCACAACTTCCTTGGGAAGGTTGGAATCCGGCTTAATAACCTCAGACTTGATGGGACTCTGAAGGAGAGCATCCGCCCTGACATTCTAGTTCCTATGGAGGCAAGAAATCAAAAAAATAAATCTAGTAAAGAACAAGGCCCATTGAGCCTGCCTAGAATTTAATCTCTTGACGTTTGTGTGGACAGCTCCTGCCGGCAAGTCTCCTGCTTCATGTCAATAGAGCAGTTGTTCCTCTTTGGGTTCCTCTGCCGACAGGGCGTGACTGCTGACGTCAAAGCTGATTGACAGCTGGCTGCTAATTGGCATGATATAGGCAATAATGGCTGAGCAGAAGAGAAGCAGTTGCCCTGTAGACGTGACGTCGGTGGAAGGCGGTGAATGCGTAGCGCCCCTGAAACCATCAGGGTGCTACAAGGTTCTGCATCCCCACAAGAATGAAGGGCTTACCCCCTTAGGGACCCAGAACCCCAGTGCCGGGTACCAACAAAAACCCAGGTAATCCCAGTTTTCCCCAACAATCCCCAAACAATCCCCAACCCCTAGGGTGAAACCAATGGATGGCCGCCAAGAGGTGGAGCCAATCCAGTCCACTAGTTTACCAGGTGGGAGGGGCAGACTGAGGACGCAGAAGAGTCAGTAGAGTGTAGTGTGTAGAGGTGGACATGAAGTGACGGTCTGAAGCGGGTTAACGGTGACCTGGTACCCAGGAGAAGTGGTTGCCGGTGGAGAACGGTGAAGTACTCCCGGAACTACACACCGACAGGGTCAAGACCCTAGGACAGGAAAACGCTCCAGGCCGACCTGTTAACACCTGCACAGCAAAGGGGACCTTGCTGACCCTAAAGAATCCGAAAACTCAGTTGCAACGGGAGAACCGGGGACAGGACCAGAGACTCCAACCCCACAGGGTTCATGCTACCTTCAGGCGGGCAGAGGTGGACAATCCACAGAACAGGGACCCCCAATTGTTCCATAGCACGGTGACCCACTTACCAGAGACAGGTGCAGGGGAAAAAGGTACCAGAGAACCAAACTGGCACTGGGACGAAGGGGACCTGGAGACGAAACCAGCCGACCTTGGACAACCAGTCAACATCTACCAGCAGTGAGTAAACCATTTGCACTGAACACCTGTGTGGATTACCTTCTTCCGATGCCCATTGCACCATACACCCTCCGGGGAAAAACCCTACTTGCGGAGGGTCTACTATTCCAACTGCTAATACCACCAGCCCCAGTAGAGACATTTTGCAGTGGCTGCTCCCTACACTTAGCCGCAACACCGCAAGTGGCATCACATGTGAACATTATCTTATTCTCCCCTGTAAATATCCCCATTACAAAAAGGGCCCAGGGCGTGAAACCGGGTAACGGCCACCACCGTGACTTCCCCAAAACCTGTACTGCCCAGAACCGAGTACCCCATATCCCTGGGTGCTACAACTTGGGTTGGGCTGGTTGAGCACCAATCCTTCCCTTACCTCGGAGGCATTCACCCCCACCACAATAGGCCAATTAACATCTGGATGGTCCTTCTTCAGAGTCATAAATACCATGATAGCAGTAGTGTCCCAGTTAGACACATCTGCTCTTTTATAGGTAAAATCAGTGGAAGGTTTCACCACCTTGGAGAAACCTCAAGTAATAGCTAGCAAAATCCAGGAAACGCTGCAACGTTTTGAAATTGCATGGTTTGGTCGAATCAAGCACCTTGACTTACCTTTGCAGGGTCCATCCGAAACCCCCTGGGATAGAGAATAAATCCTAGGAACCCCAACTCTTGCACTTCAAATAAATATTTCTCTAGTTTGACATACAAGTGATGATCCTCTAATCTTTTCGCACATGGACCTATGTATCGCATGATCTCCAGATAAGATGAGGATATCTTCAATGTAAACGATGAAACAAATGCCTATGAAGTCCCATAAAACTTCATTAACCAACGTCTGAAATACTACTGTGGCATTGCAAAGCCCAAAGGGCATGACTCAATGCTTATAATAATCTCCCGGGATATTGTAGGCCATTTTCCACTCATCCCTCTCACCACACACTGCACAAAGGAACTCGATAAACAGCACTGGACTGAGTTAGGAGGAAGGTTAAAATAGCCAACCCAATACTCATGATTAAGTTCAGGTGATACATCCCTCCCAGTCATGTCCAGGGATCCACTCTCTGCTCACCTGTACAGCAGGGTGCACACATTCCCACCATTGGCTTACACCACGCAGAGTAGCGTCCTGAGTAGAGTTGAGCGCGGTTCGAGGTTCTCCAGTTCGCGGCTCGAGTGATTTTGGGGGCTGTTCTAGATCGAACTAGAACTCGAGCTTTTTGCTAAAGCTCGATAGTTCTAGATACGTTCGAGAACGGTTCTAGCAGCAAAAAGCAGGGCTTTTTACAGCTACAGTGTGCAGGAGCCATCGCTGGCAGCTTGCCAGAAGCTGGTAACCAAGATAAACATCGGGTATCCAAGCAAAGCGCTTTGGTTAGTAACCCGATGTTTATCCTAGTTACGTGCAGGAAGCCCACACTTCCCCGCTCAGCGCACTCCGCCCCCTCCTGCATGTGGCATGTACACACACACACACACACACACACACACACACTCACCTGTCCCCAGCCAAGCAGTCCACGACACTGACGTCCTCAGCGCCACCCACTTCGCACTCCGCCGCCAGCACACATGGCTCCGCCCACCTGCACTCTGCACACATGGTCCCGCTCGGCTTACCTGCGGTGATGAAGTCCCGACCTCAGCGCTGTCACTGTCCTCCATGGCCGCCGCTTGTCACATCACCTTCTCTCGCTTCCGACCCGAGACTGACTAGTGGTGACGTCACGGGCCTCTCGCGATACTTGGCTGTGAAGGCGGCGGTCATTGAACTCAGTGACAGGTGCTGTCAGCAGTGCAGGAGATCAGCGCAGGTAATGTACCTCGCTGACAGCAGCACTTGTCATCCCCTGCAGTGACCTGGGCTGACCCATTGATGTTAGCTCAGGTCACTGCACTGCTCTCCCATCCAATGGGGAACATCCTGCTCTTCATTGACTGGGAGAGTGTGGATCATCATGGCAACCCCTTGGATTACACCAGACCTGGATTTGTTTTTCTTTCTAATAAATTGGTTAAAGAGGGAATGTTTTGGGGAGTGTTTTCTCAAATAAAAATGTGTTTGTCGTCTATTTTTTTTTATTACTGACAGGGTTGGTGATGTCGGGTATCTGATAGACGCCTGACCTCACCAACCCCAGGGCTTGATGCCAGGTGACATTACACATCTGGTATTAACCCCATATATTACCCAGTTTGCCACCGCACCAGGGCACGGGATGAGCTGGGGCGAAGCACCAGGATTGGCACATCTAATGGATGCGCCACTTCTGGGGCGGCTGCGGCCTGCTATTTTTAGGCTGGGGAGAGTCCAATAACCATGGACTTCCCTAGTCTGAGAATATCAGACCCCAGCTGTCTGCTTTACCTTGGCTGGTGATCCAATTTTGGGGGGACCCCTACGTGTTTTTTTTTTTTAATTATTTATTTAATTTAAAATAACAGTGTGGGGTGCCCTCAGTTTTGGATTACCAGCCAAGGTGAGGCTGCCAGCTGTGGTCTGCAGGCTGCAGCCGTCTGCTTTACCCTAGCTGGCTACAAAAATAGGGGGAACCCTACGTCATTTTTTTTTCATTTTCTTGGCTAAATACAAAGCTGAGCACCCCTTAATGCCACATGAAAGGCACCAAAGGGTGCAAAATTACAAAATGCAGGAAAGTGGGACATTATGTGTCTTTCTGCCATTATAATGACAGAAAAGACTGATATGAAGTGCACAAGCACAAGAAAATCACCAGAGCGCTCTACGCTGTGAAAAGCAGTAGAAAATAGCACTGGAGTGAACATATGACCGCCTCATGTAGGATGAAGCTATGGATCCTGGGTAAATTTATGTATTTTCCCTCCTTCAGTTTTTTTGCAGTACACAAAAAAAACGGAAGGCACACGGATGACAAACAGATGACATACGGACCGTCTACGGAACGGAAACGGATGCCACACGGATGCACCCGTGAAAAAAAACGGACTGTTTTTTGCAGACCGCAAAAATGGATCGGTCGTGTTAATGTAGCCTTATTCTGATCTGCCGTTTATAAACAGCAGGCAGAAATAAGTGAATAGCGCCCCCCGGCGTCAGAAAATCTCCGGGGTTTCAGGGCTAGCTGAGACCCTGGAGATCATGATTCAGGACGGTTTTTCTAGTCCCCGCTCACGTGATCACAGGTATACACCGTACACCGATGATCACGTTACAGTAAATGACAGCGCCGGTAAAAAATTATTCATCTCCCATCTGGCATGAACAAACATGATAAATCTCCTCCCCGGTCCCCTCCGGTCCCACGGTGTCGCCAAAGTGCCCCCCCTGATGCCCTCCCAGAAATCCAAGATGGCCACGCGCACAGCAGCGTGCCGGCCGCATTCACCCTACTCCTCTGATTTCTGTCGCATGTGCCATGACACATGCGACAGAAAACTCCTCCCCAGGCCCTGCCAGGTCACCCCCTATAACCCCACCGGTGTTCCCCGGTGTCCCACGGTACCTGTGCAGCGTTGATCCCCCCACGGCCCTCTCCTTCACAATAGACGCTGCCGCATGCACAGAGCGGCTGTCAGCTCAGCTTCCTGTGTTCAGACACAGTGAGTGGTGGTTATGCATCTGTAAGCTAAATAGGTGGCACGGTGGCTCAGTGGTTAGCACTGCAGTCTTGCAGCGCTGAGGTCCTGGGTTCAATTCTCACCAAGGACACCATCTGCAAGGAGTTTGTATGTTCTCCCCGTGTTTGCGTGGGTTTCCTCTGGGTACTCCGGTTTCCTCCCACACTCCAAAGACATACAGCGCTATGGAATTAATAACGCTATATAAATTATTATTATTACTGCAATGCCCTACTCATTAGGTAAGGAACATAATTGATCAGGAGAGCTATTTACTACATTTCCAAATGGAGGGATTTGCTTTTATAGTTTCCCTGCTGAATGACTACCAAACATGAGAGTCCGTTATACGCCACAAGAAAACACATCTAAATAGCGAGCTCTGTTGTTAAGTATTCATTCAGCTGGATAACTGGACTTAAAGAGGTATTCCATCTCCAAGATCCTATCCCCAATATATAGTAGGTGGAATAGCAATAATATCAGCAAATACCAATATTTGGAAATGTAGAATAGTTCTCCTGATTAGGCATGCCCTTACCTCATGAGCAGGGCATTGCAGCTTTGGTAGCAACCATTACGACATGGACTCTGCTGCTGTGGACCCGGGGAGAGTGAGTGCAGATTCATTGCACCCACACTCCTCACATGAAGGGTCTGCACTCCTAGAAAATGGGGGATACGTTCCCTGAGTGTCTCCCCCCCATATTCTAGACGGTCCAGAGTCGTCGTGGGACCCCTTTATTTTTTTTCTTACAATAAAGTGGTGAAAGAGGAAATGTTTTGGCAACTGTTTTTTCAAATAAATTTTTTTTGTCGATTTTTTTTTTTGTTAGTACTGACAGTTTATGATGTTGGGTATCTAATAGACGCCATGACATCACAAACTGCTGGGCTTGATCTCAGGTGACTTTACAGCTAGTATCAACCCGATTTATTACCCCGTTTGCCACTGAACCAGGGCACGGGATGAGCTGGGGTGAAGCGCCAGGATTGGCGCAACTAGTGGATGCGCCACGTCTGGGGTGCCTGCGGCCTGCTATTTTTAGGCTGTGAAGGCCCAATAACTATGGACCTTCCCACCCTGAGAATACCAGACCACAGCTGTCCGCTTTACCTTGACTGGTGATCCAATTTGGGGTGGACCCTACTTTTTTTGAGTAATTATTAATATTTATAAAATAATTATAAAAAAAGAGCCTGGGGGGACCTCCACATTGGATCCCCAACCACGGTAAAGCTGCCAGCTGTGGTTTTCAGGCTACAGCCGTCTGCTTTACCCTAGCTGGCTATCAAAAATGGGGGGACCCAACGTCAATTTTTTTTTAACTATTTTTTAAATAGAAAAAATTAATGGGCTTCCCTGTATTTTGATTGCCAACCAAGGTAACGGCAGGCAGATGGGGGTGGCAACCCATAGCTGTCTGCTTTAGCTGCGCTGAGAATCAAAAATACCGCGGAGCGCTACGTCATTTTTTTTAAAGATTTATTTTTACAGCACTGTGATGTGCAGCAATCAAAATACAGGGAAGCCCATTTTGTTTTTAGTTATGTAAATAAATAATTAAAAAAAATATATATGGGCTCCCGCTGCATTTTTTGTATTGCTAGCTAAGGGTAATCCAAGCAGCTACTGGCTGCTAACCCCCACTGCTTGGTGTTACCTTCACTGGCAATGGAAAATCCAGGGAAGCATTTTTTATTTTTTTTGCCAAAAAACTACAAAAAAAGGACGTGAGCTTCGCCATATTTTTGTATGCTAGCCAGGTATAGCAGGCAGGTGCTGGAAGAGTTGGATACAGTGCCAGAAGATGGCGCTTCTATGAAAGTGCCATTTTCTGAGGCGGCTGCAGACTGCAATTCGCAGCAGTGGGGCCCAGAAAGCTCAGGCCAACCTGTGCTGCGGATTCCAATCCCCAGCTGCCTAGTTGTACCTGGCTGGACACAAAAATGGGGCGAAGCCTACGTCATTTGCTTTCTAATTATTTCATGAAATTCATGAAATAATAAAAAAAGGGCTTCCCTTTATTTTTGGTTCCCAGCCGGGTACAAATAGGCAACTGGGGGTTGGGGGCAGCCGTACCTGCCTGCTGTTCCTGGCTAGCATACAAAAATATGGTGAAGCTCACATAATTTTTTCATGGGGCAAAAAACTTCTGCATACAGTCCTGGATGGAGTATGCTGAGCCTTGTAGTTCTGCAGCTGCTGTCTGTCTGTATGGAGAAGAGCAGACAGCAGCTGCAGAACTACAAGGCTCAGCATACTCCATCCAGGACTGTATGCAGAAGTTTTTTGCCCACCAAAAAAATGATGTGGGCTTCACCATATTTTTGTATGCTAGCCAGGTACAGCAGGCAGCCACGGGCTGCCTCCAACCCCCAGTTGCCTATTTGTACCCGGCTGGGAACCAAAAATATAGGGAAGCCCGTTTTTTTTTAATTATTTCACTTATTTCATGAAATAATTAAAAAACAAATGACGTGGGCTTCGCCCCATTTTTGTGTCCAGCCAGGTACAACTAGGCAGCTGGGGATTGGAATCCGCAGCACAGGTTAGTCCGAGGTTTCTGGGCGCCTCTGCTGCGAATTGCAGTCCGCAGCCACCCCAGAAAATGGCGCTTTCATAGAAGCGCCATCATCTGGCGCTGTATCCAACTCTTCCAACAACCCTGAAGCCGGATGGCTTGTTGGGTAATAATGAGTTAATACTAGCTTTGTTATACTAGCTAGTATTAAGCCAGAGATTCTTAATGTCAGGCACGTTTGACCCGGCCATTAAGAATCTCAAATAAAGGGTTAAAAAAAGACACCACACAGAGAAAAAATACTTTTAATAGAAATAAATACACAGACACATTAGAGACTCCATCTTTATTATCCCCCTGTCAGCCCTCCACGATCCATGGTCTTCTGTCTTTCTCGTTCAACAAATGCAGCTCTGCTCCAACACTGCTGCATGGGGGAAGACGCTGCTTCCCGTGCAGCCTTCACTCCGTGAGTGATCAGTGCTGCTGGCTGTTAGTGGTAACAGCGGTAACGCTGACAGACGCGTTACCATAGCAACGGTGCTCCGATCATGTAATTCCTGGAGCCGCGGTTAGCGGTGACGTCACCGCTAACTGCATTGCTATGGCAACGGTGATCTTCGTTAATGACCGGCTGTGTCAGCCGGTCCCTAACGGAACGGGGAGTCGACCATGTGCTAGAGCATGTCGCCGGTACACAGCGATACACAAATGTGCACCGTGTACCGGAGAGTGCAATGACAGGACCTAGGACAGGACGTGACGTCAAAGCCATGTGGCCAGTCTGTAGCTAATGAGATAATAGCCACGTGAGTGGTCACATGGCTATTTTGACGTCACGATAGGTCCTGCATCACTGCTGGCAGTGCTCTTCACCGGGAGGATTCAGCGATCATCGGATGGAATAGCGGCAGGAGACAGAGTGCAGGAGGGATCGCGGGGACCGGTAAGTGTAATGGCAATGTTTATTAACTGTATGTGTACATTTATAATGCGTTTTTATGTGTTTGTGATTGCCTCCCATTATTTCCTATTGGTTCGAGTTCGGTTCGTCGAACGTTCGCTGAACTGAACTCGAACGAGACCTCCGTTCGACGAACCGAACTCGAGCCGAACCACGGCCGGTTCGCTCATCTCTAGTCCAGAGTTGCCTCGCAACCGGGAAACAACGTTCCATGTCTCCTGGCCTGTGAAACACATGGGACGCATCCTACATCCCATATCACATACCACTTCCACACATGAGACATTATTGTGTATAGTCTGGCAACCTGAGTGTGTGATAGCCCTGCCTCCAGTGTGGAGAGACCAGCAGGGAATTCTGGCAACCGGAAATGGACTAATGTGATCACAGCAGATATTCCTAACACTTGAGCCATGAGAGGGTCCTACACCCTTCACCCTGGAATTTGCCCAATCAGCATATACTGTACCCCAATGCCCCATGGACTTTGCCCCAATGCTCGCATGGACTCTGCCCAGTGTCTTTATGGACTTTGCACCATCTATCTTGAACTTTGCCCATTTGGACTGTGTCCCTGTTTGAGTGCCACAATTGGGGTGAGGGGGCATGGAAGACTCAATATCTCAAGTCAGGTTGAAGAGAATGTATATAGAAGGACTGTGCCCCCATCTTATGTTTGGATGGGAGCTCTAGGCAATAGTCTTCATTGCTTGACAAATGGAATATGCCTTTGAACTTTCAGGGCTATTGTTGGGTTGACTTAAGGGCCCCCAGTTAAAAAAAACTTGAACTCAGGGATCCTAATGTGACGTCAAAGATTGAGGTGTACCGCCCCGCTTGCAGCAGCCGAGCTGCTCAGATCCAGACCTTCTGGTGGGTGGCTTGAGTATCTCCGGACCCGGGGGTCTTGCGGTTGCCTTAATTGAAAAAAAGGGGGGTTTGTTTTGGGGATAGCTATATAAGTCCGTGACGCCACCCGTGGTGTGCGGTGAGGTAACGGAGCACCGCTGCTGCCGGTTAAAGGATCCCGGGGATAGTGGTGGGCAGTAAGGTGGTGATTTCCCTCCACGGGTAGGGTGTTGGTGTCCCGGGACCCCGGTGAGGTGGTGCAGGGAGGAGATGGCGACCGTCTGAGAGCTGTGCGCCCGGTTGGACCAGGGGATGTTGTTACTCACAGTTCGCTTTGCAAGAAAACTCACACAGAGTCAGGAATTAACCAGAAGCTGATGGTGTCCGTAGCCTTTGGTACTGAGGGTGTTCGGATCCCACACCTGGTACAGCAAGGCCCTCTCTCTCTCTGTCCACTACGATAGGAAGCCTCCTCAACTCCTCAACTTGGAACGGGGGGTCCACTCCCCAGCGATAATCCGGAGCCTGATTACGATGCCGGCGGGCCTCTACCCTGCCCCGGTCACCTCGGCTCCTTCCCACCACTCTACTCCTTCCAGCAATCCTGGAGCTCGCTTCCACCCCTCCACAGCAGCCGGGAGCTTTCACACCCCGGTCTGCTCTGTTCACTTTCCTCTCACACTCTACTCCAGCCCCTCCCCTGCTGCTCTGTTTAGCTTCTACACTGGGGGGAGGGGTGTGTCTATAGAACTGTACCAGTGTGGGATCAGATTACCAAGGAGGATTAGATGTGTCTGTGACTACCTGGTTTTGCCAGGGCGTCACTAACCCAGTGAGACGGAGGTCATGCTGATCCACCAAAGAAAATTACTTTGATGTTTCTGGACTGAAGAAGAAAGCCGGGTTAATGCCGCGCTGCCGCTTTATGACGAGATTGTTGATTGTTGATTATTAATATTTTTTTTAATTTGATAGGTCTACATATTTCAGGGCACAAGTCCCCTTCTACAGGACCAGAGGAGCAATCAACAATAGATGCTGTATCCTATCACCAGCACAGTCCATGGTGGAAATATGGCAGCCCCTGGTGACCGAAGTAGAAGTTGCAGGAGTGGACTCCGGTGAGGACGTGACATAACCACTATAGGGAAGGGGAACAACACTAGTGCGTCTTCAGACAACCCCCACTACCGAAGTCCACACGCCCAGCCAGGACCATGTCTTCTATGTAGAGTGCCGGGGAGTGTGGAGTAAATCCTACCATCCCGCGTCCTCCTACCAAAGGAGACTAGTATGGCAATACATCTTAAAGGGGTATTCCATTCTCAAACATTTATGGTATATTTCAGAATATGCTTGCTCAGCTGTTTCCGTACTGCTATTAGAAGGGAATAGTGATGGTGGACCAGAAGTGTAGACATCTCACCACTCATATGTGTGGTGGATTGAGGGACCCTCTAGCTTGCCATAGGTGGGACCTATATCTATCAATAATCTATCATTAATGCTGAGCAATCCCATGCACTTGTAGCAAACATTTTAAAGGCTCATGAGAAGATTTTTTTTGTATTTTCTCTTGACTTTCAAAGGCATCTGGATTAATTCCTCCATAGTGTATTTCTCGGAGCTTTGCTTCCCGCGATGAAAGACTGTCAGATCCTAGCGCGGATTGCAATTTTCTCGTACACTTGGTCTCTGCTGTGCTTTTAATAGCCCCATCAAGCAATTTAATAAACTTGCATTGCTGCATATTCCCTACGATGATACAATCTTACGTATTCCTCCAAGTGCCCTTCAAGTCTATGACATTTGCTGTTTGATAGAGAGGTCTTTTCTCATTCGACCTCCCACCAAGACGAATGCCACCTTTTGACTTTCTAAAAACCTAAAAAATATTCCCTTTCTTTAGGGATTGATGTTTCTTTACAACTGGATATAATGAAAATCAAAAATCAACTCAACGCGTCTCACAATTCCCTTTCATATGGTAATGGTTGGGTTTAGTGGAGGAGCGCTGCGCATTAGGTGGTGGTGCTTACTCGGAAAATGGCAATGCATGGGATCAAATATGGTTAATGTGGTCTGTGCATAAAACTGCATAAAGCATTATTAAGATCATTAAATAGGCACAATTACTGGAGGAGATGAAAGGCTTTTAGACTCGGAAGGGAAACATCGCTAAAAGTGAAGCAAAACCCAGGAAAACGGAAAGATAAAATAGAAATGATTATTTCTGAAGTGCGGAATATGGATTTATTCTTAGCTCCCTGTTATGAACAAAATGTACAAACGTTACACAAATAGTGCTAAAGGGAATCTAGAAAATGCTGCACAGTGTCCAGATAATGCCACAAAGCAATTATCCATACAGTCCATGAGAAATGCCACACAGCGCCCGGAGAAAAAGAGGTGCAACATGCTAAAATATATAGTAACTGTGCAAGGTGTGATGCTAGACACTGCGAGAAGTATGAATAAAATGGTAGTCAGACAAGCCAGGATCATAAGCCAGGGGGTAATGTTTAAGGTTCAGGGAACAGACAGGGACATGGTAAGGAAGAGGTCTGAGGTCAGAAGCCGGGAGGTAAAGTATAAAGTTTAGGGGGCAGACAGACACATGGTCAGGAAGAGGTCGGAGGTAAGAAGCCAGGAGTTAACATTAAGTTTCAGAGAGCAGAAAGAGGCGTGGTCAGGAAGAGATCCGAAGTCAGAAGCCGGGAGGTAACGTTAAGGTTCAGAGAGCAGAAAGAGGCATGGTCAGGAAGAGATCCGAGGTCAGAAGCCGGGAGGTAATGTATAAGATTTAGGTGGCAGACAGAGACATGGTCAGGAAGAGTTCCGAGGTCAGAAGCCAGGAGGTAACGTTAAGATTCAGAGAGCAGAAAGAGGCTTGATCAGGAAAAGATCTGAGGTCAGAAGCCAAGATCAGAACACTTACACCAGACAGAGCCAAAAGCACACTGAGCATACAGAAAGTATGAGTGGTGAACTTTAGACAGAGCAAGCCCAGTAAAGAAACAGAGCAATCACCAGGAACAAGGTATATCTCTGAAAGCACCTCCCAAAACCAGCGTGGGGCCTACTGTTGAAAGACATCCTGTCAGCAAGTGCACAAGACACAAAGTAGAGCATTTCAAATGCAAAATGATCCACACAGCAGGACCGTGACACAAGGAAATCTAAAATCGCTCACCAGATATTCAAGAAATATCTCATAGTAGCATGCAGTACTCAAATAATGCTATCGATATCCCAGATAAATAGTGATGCAATGTCCAAAAAAATAATGCCATATAGTGTCTAAATATCTCCAAGAATTTCACACATTTATAGTGCATGAAATGGCTAAATAGTGCAACAAGTGTATAAATAATGCTCTAAAACTCCCAGATAAATAAGGTCTAAGGGGAAAACTTTTCTCCTTTGTGGAGACTGACAAAGCAATCTGGCTGCCAGTGGTGAGGAGACTTAAAGCTGCAATGCTCCTCTGGGAAATATTCAAATTGTTTCTTCATGGGGAAAGGAGACAAACTCTAGTGCCACTTATTGGAAGATATTGCCACCTTCCTCCCAGATAAATAGAGCATACAATGGCCAAATAAATCAATCAATATAGTGTCCAGATAACACCTTAGAGTTTCCAGATGTGTCATGACAGTGTCATGACTATTGCTTGGCTCTGACGGGGTTAAGTCAGGTGGGAGGGGTCTGTTCGGTCTTGCCTCGTTTCGGGACTCTCGTCTCTTTATTATAGTGTGGACTCCTCCGGGACGCCGCCAGTAATAGTTCCTGCTCTGCAGCGTGCACAACTGGTTCTCGTGAGTTGCTCAAATCTGTCCCACTACCTAGCTTTCCTCTCCCTGACCTTCGTTCCCCCCATACTGTCTGGCCGCACTGTCTATCTAACTCTGGTCCCGTCACATGTCTCTGCCTCCACCCCCACCTTTGTACTTATGTACTCTCCCGGCCTCTGACCTCAGTAACATCCCCTGACTATGGCTCTGCCCCTGTCCCTCCTCGGCTCTTTGTGTGACTTCTCAGCTTCTGACCCCCTTGCTTCCTTTTTGATTGTTTTGACGTGACATCCCGGTTTCACTTTAGCATGTCTGACTACTCTTACTCTTGTCCTAACGACCTCTGGTGGGCTTTTATATTACTGCACTTAGTAGTTCAACCTCCACTAATTCCCTTTGCCCCCTAGTGGAAGCTTGACAAGCAGTGCACTAAAAAACAGTGCCAAATAATGTCTATATAATGCTGTAAATTTCCCAGATAAAGGAATATCATGCCCAAATACTATTTTCACACAATAGAAAATGTAATGACATTTCTAAATAAATAGTGACTGCAGTGCCCATATATACAGGTCCATAGGGGATATAGATAATGCTGTCAATGCACCTAAAGGTATTGCCTATAAGAACAATGTCATATGAATTGATTCCCAACATAAGCAGTGCATGCAATGCGCAGATCAACATTGCTCAACAGTGTCTAGATAATTCATTAAGGGGAATCTATCAACTTGGGAAAGAGCTATTTTCCTGTTGATATGGGGTTAATCTGCAGGTTAAGTGGCCCAATGCTTCCCTTACTGAAAGGGCAGCTACTAGAAGAAAATTAAACTTTTACTTCCCGGCAGCCACTGGCTTTCAGTCATATGGGCAAGCACAGAGGGGCTACTGTTAGCTATAAACATACAAAGACACACTGCAGAGCCAGATGACAATTAAACTTCCAAGCGTGCTTACAGTAGCTGTGGGCAAACCTCTATGACTGAAAGCCGGCGGCTCCTGGGAGGAAGTAAGTCTCCTAGCAGCCATGCTTTCAGTAAGGCAGACGGTCATCATTGTATGGTAAAGGAGTAGTCTGACGGCTGAAGTTATTTTAATCTAAATCTCTATCTATATATTTCCCCAATCTAAACTAATTTCTAATATGACCGCATAAAAAATTCCCTATCCTACCGTTCCTCCACAGCACAGCTAACCGCTGTTTAATTTTTTTTCTACTTTCTGTTTGATGACGCTTCGTTTGAGAATTCTAGTGCATGCTGGTGTCGCGGGCGGAGGAGGGGACGCTGCGCTCACCCACTGCTCGGGTCCGGCCGCTGCTGCTGCTGCTCGGTGGTGGCTCGAGCGGTGGGCCGGATCCCGGGGACTTGAGCGGCGTTCCTCGCCCGTAAGTGAAAGGGGGTGGTTAGGGTTTAGGGATATTTGTCCGTGACACCACCCACGCTTGTGGTGAGGTTGTGACACCACCGCTGCTCTGGAAGGGGATCCCGGGAGCGATGACAGGGAGCAGATTGGATGTTGGTTCTCCCCTCCGTGGGTAGGGGGGTTGGTTGTCCCGGGGCCCGATGAGGGGGTAGGGATGGATTGGGATGGCAGGCGGGCTACGGGGCCTGGTGAGGTGCAGGGTCGCAGGGGCAGCGCTGTGCCGCACGGCACGGTGGTACTCACTCAGCCAGTAATTCACACGGAGTCTCTGGTCAAACGGCTGGATGGACGGGTCCCACAGGCGGCTGCGGTTGTTTCTTCTCCCGGCAGGTTGATGGTGACTGCCTTTCCCTGCACCTGTGTTGTGTTACGGTTCCAATGGCTTCCCACCGGTAACCCGCTCCCCAGCTTGGATGGATGCTGAAGGAGCCCCTTTTGCCCGCAGGCTCTGGCCCTGGGAACTGTAGCCTTGGCGGTGACTGTGTTTCCCTCTACGGTGTGAGCTGTTGCCTTCAATCGGGTCTTGACTGCTGGGAAACCCCGGAGGTTCCCTTTGCTGACGGATTTGACCAATTTAACGGTGACTCCTAGCCTGGTCGGGGTCCGTAAGCACTGCCGGATGGTGCTGGCTTCTCTTTACTCTCCGATCCGGTACCGCCGGGCCACCGCCCGTCCACGGTCCATACGGTTTCCTCCAATCAGCCTCTCCTGCAGACGGTCGCCACCGTCTGCCAACCTTGCTGTTCCGTCCGGGCCGCACACCCGGACCCCTTCAGTCTCCTCTACTACCACTTCCTTCTTCTACTCCTCTCAACTCCCAAACTATACTAAACTAAACTGCTCGCTTTTCCCGCCTCCAGGACTGTGAACTCCTCGGTGGGCGGGACCAACCGCCTGGCCCACCCCCTGGTGTGGACATCAGCCCCTGGAGGAAGACAACAAGGATTTTGTGTTTGACCTAGATGTGCCTAAATGGGGTGTGGGGTGTGTTGGTGTAGTACCTGTGACGTCCTGGCTTGTCCAGGGTGCCACATTCCCCCTTAGTAAAATGCAGACCGTCCGCGGGCTGCCCGTCCATCACCGGTTTTATTTTGGTTTTAACTGAAAAAAGAGTAAAAAAACGGTAAACATGTAAAAACATAAGCATTTTTTAGTCTTCCCATATCGGGAGGCACATTTCTTCAACGTTACCAAACATTTTAATAAATAACGGTTACGGCTTCCGCTCTTCTCCCTCCCAAGCAACCTGGCCCTGATGCTACCCCTAAGCAAATGGGCAGCACCCCTTGACCCCAGTCCAGCACCAAGTTGCCCGAGCGGGTTCTGTCTCTTTCAGGGGACCCACGTCCATGGGGAACCCCTGAACCCCCGGAGGATCGCCACCGGTTACGGTAGTGGCGGGCCTGGGCCATCCCTTTCCTCCAGGCCCATCCTCCCAAATCTGCCTCTCCGGAGGCGGTAACGGATTAAGCCAACAATTATTTACACGCCACTAAGTTTGTGGTTGCCCTGCAAGTTCTCGGGCTTGTCCGTAGCAGTTTCTACGCATGTTTGCAAACAGTCCCCACGGGGACAACAGTTGCCGGCAACGACCGGTTTAATCACGGTTGCAAATCAGGTGACATCTTCGGTTAATTAATCTTATCATTCAAGATTTTCAAAACTATACTGGTGGCCCCAACGGGGACAACTTCTGACAACGGTGGACCGCTGACTTACTCCGGATCCACGGTGTCGGCCAGGGGAGGGGGCTGGGTAGATACTCGGGCCTCTTGACTGCTCCTCAGCTTCGCATCCAGCGCAAACCAAACCCTCTCCCCGCAGTGCCCGGTGTACTGCACCAAGTCTCCCGGCATCAGGTTGCGGCCCGGGTGATCTTCTGTCAAATGGGCATTGACGTCCCGTCGGGCCACAAAAATTTCGGCCTCCAGGCCCGGCTCATAGATAAAACCATAACCCCGATGGACGTCAAACCTCCTCACTTGCCCTTCATAGAGCGGGCCCCGGACAAGGAAGGTCGCTTGGCGGAGGCTTTCCTTCTCCCGGATCGTGCGGGCCACCAGCTCCGCCTTCCTGCGCTCCCTCTCGGCAATTTCTTGGCCCAGCGGGGTCTGTCCTCTGTCCCAGTAGGGGGCTACTGCGGGCCCCGGCACACGGGTCGGGCCCCACGAGACCTCCTTCACGCTGCCCAGGACTGGCATTCTGGGGGGAAGGTCCCACGGTGTCATGGCCTTGGGTGCTGCTCTGCAGCGGCAACCCGGCGCGGCCTCAGCCTAGGCGTGGTGGATGGGCATAGGGGTCATCTCCCGCTGGACCTCCTGCACTGAGCGGTCTGTTGGCACCGGTTTGGGGGGAGTCTCCACAGGTGCCTCCGGTTCGGACTTTGGTACTTTCCACGGGAGCGGCTCCGAGCGGTCACGGGCCCCGGCTGCAGGTCGGTCCGCCTGGGCAGATGGGCGGGGTACCGCTACCGGTGGTGATGGTAGGGGGCCTAGTGGCGGAGCAGCAGCAGCCAACACGGGTAGCGGGGGAGGTAGCAGGGCGAGCAGGTGTAGACCGGGTCCCTCGGCCGCGATGACCGACCCACTAGGGGTACAGGGGCGTGGGTCACTTACCCTCTCTTCCAAGACTCCCTCCACCTCGCGTCTCAGTATGGCCGCCACCACTTCCGCCATGTCGGCCTCCCACTCCTCCAAGAGGAGTTGCATCCTGATCTGCAGCTGCTGTTGGAGTTGGGCGGTCCGGACCTCCACCCACGCCGCGGTTCCAGGCGCGGGGGCTACAGTGCTGCGGGACGGCTGGTACATTGCTGCGGCGGCCTCTTCCAGGAACCAACAAAAAGATGGCCGCAGGGTCCTGGCGTCCCTGCTTTTATAGCCTCCGGCTACATGCGGCCAGACGCCATCCGTCCCCCTTAGTCTTTTTCCGGCTCCTCCTCTATCGGGGCAGGGTTTTGGCCTTCGCGCCTCCACTACTCGGGAAGACGCTCGAGCGGGGACTTTTCGCGCCCAAAATGGCGGCTTCTCAAAATTTTCGGCCGGACACCTCCGGCGGTCACAAGGCGCACCTCTACCAGACGGCAGAGCGGTAAGATCCTGTTCGTGACGCCAAGTTGTCGCGGGCGGAGGAGGGGACGCTACACTCACCCACTGCTCAGGTCCGGCCACTGCTGCTGCTGCTCGGTGGTGGCTCGAGCGGTGGGCCGGATCCCGGGGACTTGAGCGGCGTTCCTCGCCCGTGAGTGAAAGGGGGTGGTTAGGGTTTAGGGATATTTGTCCGTGACGCCACCCACGGTTGTGGTGAGGTTGTGACACCACCGCTGCTCTGGACGGGGATCCCGGGAGCGATGACAGGGAGCAGCTTGGATGTTGGTTCTCCCCTCCGTGGAAAGGGGGGGTTGGTTGTCCCGGGGCCCGATGAGGGGGTAGGGATGGATTGGGATGGCAGGCGGGCTACGGGGCCTGGTGAGGTGCAGGGTCGCAGGGGCAGCGCTGTGCCGCACGGCACGGTGGTACTCACTCAGCCAGTAATTCACACGGAGTCTCTGGTCAAACGGCTGGATGGACGGGTCCCACAGGCGGCTGCGGTTGTTTCTTCTCCCGGCAGGTTGATGGTGACTGCCTTTCCCTGCACCTGTGTTGTGTTACGGTTCCAATGGCTTCCCACCGGTAACCCGCTCCCCAGCTTGGATGGATGCTGAAGGAGCCCCTTTTGCCCGCAGGCTCTGGCCCTGGGAACTGTAGCCTTGGCGGTGACTGTGTTTCCCTCTATGGTGTGAGCTGTTGCCTTCAATCGGGTCTTGACTGCTGGGAAACCCCGGAGGTTCCCTTTGCTGACGGATTTGACCAATTTAACGGCGACTCCTAGCCTGGTCGGGGTCCGTAAGCACTGCCGGATGATGCTGGCTTCTCTTTACTCTCCGATCCGGTACCGCCGAGCCACCGCCCGTCCACGGTCCATACGGTTTGCTCCAATCAGCCTCTCCTGCAGACGGTCACCACCGTCTGCCAACCTTGCTGTTCCGTCCGGGCCACACACCCGGACCCCTTCAGTCTCCTCTACTACCACTTCCTTCTTCGCTCGCTTTTCCTGCCTCCAGGACTGTGAACTCCTCGGTGGGCGGGACCAACCACCTGGCCCACCCCCTGGTGTGGACATCAGCCCCTGGAGGAAGGCAACAAGGATTTTGTGTTTGACCTAGATGTGCCTAACCGGGGTGTGGGGTGTGTTGGTGTAGTACCTGTGACATCCTGGCTTGTCCAGGGCGCCACACTGGGATACTCAAACTAAGCGTCATCAGGGGACAGATGCTGCTGTCACTTTCACAGTCTTTGCCCCCTCCCTGAAAGGAAGCATCATCAGTGCCACTTGTTTTAGGAGCTGGTCTTGGCTCTTGTGCGCTGCTGTCGCGGGCGGGGAGGGGACACTGCGCTCAACACGCTCGGGTCCGGAGCTGCTGCTTTGCCTGCTGCTCGGTGGCTCGAGCGGTGGGCCGGATCCGGGAACTTGAGCGGCACTCCTCGCCCGTGAGTGAAAAGGGGGGTGGTTTTGGGGATTTATTGTCTGTGACGCCACCCACTGTTGTGGTGAGGTTGTGACACCACCGCTGCTCTGGACGGAGATCCCGGGAGCGATGACGGGGAGCAGCTTGGATGTTGTTCTTTCCCTCCGTGGGTAGGGGGATTGGTTGTCCCGGGGCCCGGTGAGGGAGGGATGGCAGGCGGGCTACGGGGCCTGGTGAAGTGCAGGGTCGCAGGGGCAGCGCGGTGCCGCACGGCACAGTGGTACTCACTCAGCCAATGATGAATGCAAAGTCTCCGGTAAAACAAACGGCTGGATGGACGGATCCCACAGACGGCTGCGGTGGTTCTTCTCCCGGTAGGTTGGCGGTGACTGCCTTTCCCTGCACCTATGTTATGTTCTCGGTTCTGGTGGCTTCCCACCTGTAACCCGCTCCCCAGCTTGGATGGAGGCTGAGGGAGCCCCTTTTGCCCGCAGGCTCTGGCCCTGGGAACTGTAGCCTTGGCGGTGACTGTATTTCCCTTCACGGTTTGAGCTGTTGCCTTCAATCGGGTCTTGACTGCTGGAAAACCCCGGAGGTTCCCTTCGCTAACGGATTTGACCGGTTTTACGGCGACTCCTAGCCTGGTCGGGGTCCGTAAGCACTGCCGAATGGTGCTGGCTTCTCTTCGCTCCCCGATCCGGTACCGGCGGGCCACCGCCCATCCCCGGTCCTTACGGTTCATGTCAATCAGCCCCTCCTACAGACGGTCACCACCGTCTGCCAACCTTGTTGTATGTGCCTGGGCCATGCACCCGGACACGGTCAGTCTCCTCCACTACCACTTTACTTCTCCACTCAACTCCACTCTTCACTTCAACTGCTTCCTTTTCCCGCCTCCAGGACTGTGAACTCCTCCGTGGGTCGGGCCAACCACCTGGCTCCACCCCCTGGTGTGGACATCAGTCCCTGGAGGGAGGCAACAAGGATTTTTGTTTGACCTAGATGTGCCTAGCCGGGGTGTGGGGTGTGTTGTTGCAGTACCTGTGACGTCCTGGCTTGCCCAGGGCGCCACACTGTCATTGTGTGCTTTGCACAGTGACAATGCGTTCTTTGTTTCCGGCTCAGATCTGTAGAATTAGCAAAAAAGCAGCATGCACCCATCGTCACATTACCTGGTAGTATTTGTACCGCCCTGAGAGGGGCCCAGCCGCTTCTCCGCTTGCTCGGGCCGAGCCGCTCGAGGTCCGGGCTCGGGTTGTTGGTGCCACGAGCGCCTACGGACCGGGGGCCACTTCGCTCTGTTAAGGGGAGAGGCAGTTGGGTGGTGGTGGTGGGACGAGGCGCGCAGCCGGGGAGGCCCGCGCTGTCGTCCAACGGATCGTGACGCCACCCACGGGTCGTGGTGATGGGATGCACCACCGCTGCGGCTGGAGTGAAGGCGGGCTCGTCCGGGATCGGTGTTGCGGCCGCAGCCTAGATGTTAGCCCCTCCGTGGGTAGGGGCAGTGTGTCCCGGGGCCCGGTGGGAGAGGGGGCGCTGGAGATACTGGAGCGCGGGTGTTGTTGTCGGAGTGCAGGGTGCCGTGCTGCGGTGCAGTGTTGTGCCCGGATGGCACTGGTGTACTCACGATTAATTCACACTCAGAGTCACTGGTATACCAAAGTTCGGGTATGGTCGGGTCCCGCAGCCGGCTGCTCGTGTCCCCTGTGAGGTTGATGGTGGCCCCTTTTCTGTGCACCTCTGGTTTTTGTTTGTTCGGCTCCCCTGCCTGAGCAGTAGTAGCCCGCTCCCCGGCGTTGAGCTGCCGGAGGAGCCCTCAGTTGCCCACAGGCGCTGGCCCGTCGGGTCTTTGGCCCTTGGCGGTGGAGCTCATCCGGTCTCGGTGGGCTTTTGCCTTCTTTCGGGACTTTGGGTGTGGATGAATCCATGAGGTCCAGCCAGCAATCAGTCAATTTGCCTAAACTCAGTGGCTTCTAAGCTAGGACGGGGTTGTTTGTGTTTCCTGCCTCAGGACAGTAGTCTCCTTGGTGGGCGTGCCTTTCCGCCTGACTCCGCCCACCTGATATGCCCTACTGGCCCTGAGGGAGGCATCAGGTCTCCCTTTCGGGTGACTGGTGTATGACCTCACAGGGGGTGGGTGTGTGTGTGTAAGTGGTAGGTGTTATTACCTGTGACCCCTGGGGTCCAGGGCGTCACATATTCAGAGACTAGCGCTGCCCCTGCTGGGTACTCTGACACCTGAACATTGACAGTGTGCATTGCTCTGTTGCCGGCTCTACTTAACTGAATCAGCAACAAAGAGTGCACTGTCACTGTAAATTGCACAATGACAGTGTGCAGCAACCAGACCGGTGACTGAAACAAATGTCACTGATGATGC
This sequence comes from Anomaloglossus baeobatrachus, assembly GCF_048569485.1. Lineage (NCBI taxonomy): Eukaryota > Metazoa > Chordata > Amphibia > Anura > Aromobatidae > Anomaloglossus > Anomaloglossus baeobatrachus. The sequence goes on along the minus strand of NC_134353.1, from coordinate 932,776,174 downwards.
TTCATTTCAGGGAGCGGGCAGAGACTGTGATAGCGACCTCAGCCTCTGCCCCTGATGATGCTTTGTTTGAGTATTCCAGGACTGGAATTCTCAAATGAAGCATCATCAGACAGGAAGTAGGTAAAAAAGAAAGAAATAGCAGTTAGTGTAGTCAGGGAAGGGTTGAGAATTTTTAAAGCAGCTGAATTACAAATTAGTTTAGATTGGGGTAATAAATATATAGAGATTTAGATTCAAATTTATTTAGCCTTCAGACCACCCCTTTAACCCTATATTTGCATGTAAAAACATTGTCCTAGGTGACAATTTCCTGTTATATTTCCTAGATAAATATAGCATGCAATGCCCAAATTTATAGTGTCATATAGAGTCTGAAAATCCTGTGAAATTCCAAAGGAAATAGCGCACACAATGGTGAAATATATAGCGCTATATAGTGTCCAGATAATGCCTGAGATTTTCCAGATAAATAATGCAGGAGATGCATAAATAATTAGAGACATATTGTGTCTAGATAAATGTGTAAAATTACCAGATAAATAGTGGATTCAATTCCCAAAACAAGTGCCACACAGTGTCTGAATGCAGTTCCCAGATAAATAGTGCAACAAATGCCCAAATATTCACTTCCACAGAGTAACTAGATAATGCCCACAATCTACCCTGACAAATATAGCATACAGTACCCAATGATAAAATCTCATACAGTGGCTAAAAAATGCTATAGATTTATCAGATTAATAGTGCAGGCAATGGCCAGATAAATAGTGTCACACAATATCTAGAAAGTGCCCAGATAAATAATGTGACACAGGGACTAGAAAATGCTCAGATAAATACTGCAACACAATGTCCAGATAATGCATTATTATTATAAACAATGCAATCAGTACCCAGATAAATAGTGCTGCACAGTGTATAGAAAATACCCAGATAAATAGTGCTGCACAATGTATAGAAAATACCCAGATAAATAGTGCTGCACAGTGTATAGAAAATACCCAGATAAATAGTGCTGCACAATGTATAGAAAATACCCAGATAAATAGTGCTGCACAGTGTATAGGAAATACCCAGATAAATAGTGCTGCACAATGTATAGAAAATACCCAGATAAATAGTGCTGCACAGTGTATAGGAAATACCCAGATAAATAGTGCTGCACAATGTATAGAAAATACCCAGATAAATAGTGCTGCACAATGTATAGAAAATACCCAGATAAATAATGCTGCACAGTATATAGAAAATACCCAGATAAATAGTGCTGCTCATTGTATAGAAAATACCCAGATAAATAGTGCTGCTCATTGTATAGAAAATACCCAGATAAATTTTGCTGCACGGTGTATAGAAAATACCCAGATAAAAAGTGCTGCACAGTGTATATAAAATACCCAGATAAATAGTACTGCACAGTGTATAGAAAATACCCAGATAAATAGTGCTAAACAGTGTATAGAAAATACCTAGATAAATAGTACTGCACAGTGTAGAGAAAATACCCAGATAAATAGTGATGCAAAGTGTATAGAAAATACCCAGATAAATAGTGCTAAACAGTGTATAGAAAATACCCAGATAAATAGTGCCGCACAGTGTATAGAAAATACCCAGATAAATAGGCTGCTGTCACACCCCCGATGTCCCGGCATCGCTCCTTACGCACTGATCCACTCCCGGTGTCCTGGCGTCGCTCTGTACTCACTGATTCGGTCCCAGGGTCCCGGCGCCACTCCGTACCCACTGATCTGGTCCTCATGCTCACCGACCGCGGCTCCCGCTCCTGCTTCCCTGCGTCCCCCGTGCTTCCTGCTCGGCAGTCCCCCCGGCTTGCTGCGACTCGGGACTCTGCCTCCGGCTCCTCTGCATCCTGTCCCCGGCCTCCTGTGCTTGCCTCTGGCTCCCGGGCTTCGCGCATGCGCATTAGGGTGTAGGCACGCTCATTCACCTTTTCTTAAAGGGCCAGCATCCCTGGAACAGGATATGGCTGATTGCAGGTGCAGGGTATAAAAGACTTCCTGTTACATACGGGTGGTGCTTGTTCAACAAGTTCTCACAGCTTAGTATTTTGTGATAGTGTTCAAGCCCTCTGTGTTCTGTTCCTGGATTAACCCTGTCTCTGTCCTCAGAACCTGACGCCCGGTGTGTGCCCCAGCTGGTCCGGCTCCCTGGAGATTCCCCGGTGTCCGTTTGCAGTGGACCTCTCCATCGTCCCTCTGCTTCACTTCGCCACCGGCTCAGTCAGTTTGCCTCCGCTCCAGTCCTCCATAGACCCGAGCTGAATCGTCAATTTACATTGGAAGTGGATGCCTCCTCTTCAAGCGCCGGTGCCGTCCTCATACAGAAAACGTGTTCCGGAAGAATGGATGTGTACCGCCCCGCGCTCGGATCCGAGCCGATCGGATCCGGGCTCGTTGGTGGGTGGCTCGAGCGCCTCCGGACCCGAGGTCACATCGCTCTGAAAGGGGGGTGCTGGCGCTTTTGGTGGGGGTTAGGTAGGTGCACGGCCGGAGCCGCGCTTGAGTTCGTGACACCACCCACGGGTCGTGGTGAGGTTGGACACCACCGCTGCGATTACTGGGCACCCGGGGGAGATGGTGATGCAGCAAGATGTTAACCCCTCCGTGGGTAGGGATGATGGCCCCGGGATCCGTTGGGGATAGCTGGGCGGTGCGCGGCCGGATGGCACTGTTGTACTCACGATTATTGACACACACAAGTCTCTGGTAAACCAAGTTGATGGTGGTTGGTGCCCACAGCCGGTTGCGTCTGGTCCCCCACCCGGTTCGGTGGTCTTGGCCTTTCTCCTGCATCGTGTTTTGTATCTGTGGACTGCCTACGCTTCAGCGACGGGAGTCTGCTCCCTGGCTTTGTGGATGTCCGGAGAGCCCTTTTGCCCACAGACGCCTGCCCGTGGGATCTCTCTGCCTGTGCGGTAGCTTTCTATCTCCCTCAGTGGGCTGTTGTCTTCAGTCGGGACTTGGGTGGAAAAGGACCTATAGTCCAGACCACAATTGTACTGCCCTGAGAGGGGCCCGGACACTCTCCGCTGCTCGGGCCGAGCCGCTCGAGGTCCGGGCTCAGGTTGTCAGTGGCACGAGCGCCTCCGGACCAGGGGCCACGTCGCTCTGTTAAGGGGAGGCAGTGGGTGGTGGTGTGGGATGAGGTTCGCAGCTCGGGCGAGCCGCGTTGTTGTCGGACTGGTCATGATGCCACCCACGGGTCGTGGTGACGGGATGCACCACCGCTGTGGCTGGAGTGGAGGGTATTCCAGGGATCGGTGTTGCGGCCGCAGCCTAGATGTTAGCCCCTCCGTGGGTAGGGACAGTGTGTCCCGTGGCCCGGCTGGGAGGGACTTGCGACTGTGTTGTTGTCGGGGTGCAGGGTGCCGTGCTGCGGTGCAGTGTCGTGCCCAGATGGCACTGGTGTACTCACGATTAATTCACACTCAGAGTTACTGGTAAATCAAAGTTCGGGTCTGGTCGGGTCCCTCAGCCGGCTGCTTGTGTCCCTTGTGAGGCTGATAGTGGCCCCTTTCCCTTGCACCTTTTGTTTGACTGTTGGCTCCCCTGCCTGGACAGTGGTAGCCCGCTCCCCAGCGTTGAGCTGCCGGAGGAGCCCTCGGTTGCCCGCAGGCGCTGGCCCGTCAGATGTTTGGCCCTTGGCGGTGGCTCTCACCCGGTCTCGGTGGGCTTTTGCCTTCTTTCGGGACTTTGGGTGAGGATGAACCCGTGAGGTCCAGACTGCAATCAGTTAATTTGCCTATACTCAGTGGCTTCTAAGCTAGGACGGGGTCTGAGTACCTGGTTTCTGGTGCTCCGATAAACTGTTGACTCCCCGGTTCAGGGCGGCGGGCTCCAACCTTGGCCCGGTCCCTACGGTTCCGCCGGTTGCTGTACCGGTACTCCTGCAGGCGGCCACCACCGTCTTCCTGCCTGACATTACGGGGATCCCAGGCTCCAGCCCAGGTCCCTGACGGCTCTGGTCCTCCACACCTTCTGTCACTGTCACTGTACAACTTAAACTGTTTGTATTTCCTGCCTCATGACAGTAGTCTCCTCGGTGGGCATGTCTTTCCACCTGACTCCACCCATCTGGTGTGCTCTACTGGCCCTGAGGAAGGCATCAGGTCTCCCTTTCGGGTGACTGTTGTGTCCTCACAAGGGATGGGGGTGTGTGTGTAATGTGGTAGGTGTTGTTACCTGTGACCCCTGGGGTCCAGGGCTTCACACAATCATTTAATTAACTCAGTCCAGTGGATTCTAGACCTCGTCCCTGTGTGCTCCGGTTTCCGAGTCGGTTCCCCGGGTCGGTACCGGCGGGCCACTACCCTGTCCCCGTCCACCACGGTTCCACCGAGCCGTCTTCCCGGCTCCTGCAGGCTAAGGCCACTGTTTGCCTCCTAGCCAAAGGTGCCCGGGCTCCAATACCAAAACTCAACTCCTCTCCGTTTCCTGCCTCAGGCCCTCTGAACTCCTCAGTGCGCGTGGCCAACCGCCTGGCTCCGCCCCTTGGTGTGTCCATCAAGCACTGAGGGAGGTGACTAGGTTTTAATGGTTGGCTGATGACACCTTACTGGGGGACAGGTGTAGTGCGGGGGTCTATCTGTGACTACCTGGCTAGTCCAGGGCGTCAGTTACCTGCAGCTTCTTCTCCAAGGCCTTCTCCGTCCCGGAACGCAACTATACCATCGGCGATCGTGAACTCCTGGCTATCAAGATGGCCCTGGAGGAGTGGCGAAACCTACTGGAGGGAGCGGTATATCTGGTCATAATCTACACCGACCATAAAAATCTGGCGTACCTTCAGTCGGCCCGAAGACTGAATCCGCGACAAGCCCGGTGGTCCCTGTTTTTTGCCCGCTTCAACTTTCAACTCCATTTCCAGCCCGCTGACAAGAATGTGCGGGCGGATGCCCTGTCCCGGTCCTTTGTATCTACAGAGCAGGAGGATGAGAAGGACCAGTCCATCATCTGTGCTAGTAAGGTCATCTCGGTGTCTCCGGTCACCTTGTCACAACTTCCCCCGGGGAAGACCTTTGTTGCAGAGAATGACAGACGGACAGCTCTTCTGTGGGGCCATTCCTCGAAGGTGGCTGGACATGCGGGCCAGATGAAGACCTAGTGCCTGATTGCCAGTCACTACTGGTGGCCGTCTCTCCGCAAGGACGTCATCTCTTTTATGTCAGCATGCCCATCCTGTGCCCACAACAAGACCCACCGGCAGTTGCCCTTTGGTCGTCTCTTGCATCTGCCCATTCCGTCCATCCCGTGGCAGCATATCGCCATGGATTTTATCACGGACTTGCCCTTGTCTTCCGGATATACAGTCATCTGGGTCGTGGTGGACCGTTTCTCCAAAATGGCTCATTTTGTCCCCTTGCCTGGACTGCCCTCTGCTCCGGAACTCGCAAACAACTTTATTCAGCACATTTTCCAACTTCATGGCTTTCCTCTGCACATAGTATCCGACAGAGGAACCCAGTTCACCTCACGCTTCTGGAGGGGGCTCTGCAAACTACTAGGAGTGTCTCTGGACTTCTCGTCCGCATACCATCCTCAGTCCAACGGCCAAGTCGAACAAGTCAGCCAAGTTCTGACATCCTTTCTTCGGCACTTTGTCAATTCCCATCATGACGACTGGTCCAAGCTGCTTCCGTGGGCTGAGTTCTCCTACAATCATCATGTCAGTGAATCCTCCTCTAGTTCTCCCTACCGTGTTATATATGGTCTTCAGCCTGCCGTACCACTGCCGGTACCCTCTAGTTCTGGTGTTCCTGCTGCTGATGCAGTTCTGGTGTTCCTGCTGCTGATGCACTCTCCACAGACTTCGCCAACATATGGAGTGCCGTCAAGACATCCTTGGAACGTACCTCTCTCCGGATGAAGAAACATGCCGACAAATGACCCCTTGATCCTCCTCACTTCTCCCCAGGAGATATGGTGTGGCTGTCCTCCAAATACGTCCAGCTGAAGATCCCATCGAACAAATTGGGTCCCCGGTACATCGGTCCCTTCAAGGTTCTCCAAGTCTCGTATAAACTGCAGCTTCCAGCCACGATGCGCATCCCGAACTCCTTCCATGTATCCCTGCTCAAACCAGTCGTCCTCTCTCCCTACTTCCCTGATACCGGTAGCACTCCTCCTCCTCTTACTTCTGATGATGATGTGTACGAGGTAAGAGACATCTTGGCCATTAAGAGGGTGAGAGGTAGGTCGTACTTTCTCATTGATTGGGAGGGTTTCGGTCCTGAGGAGCGATCCTGGGAACCTCGGGAGAACATTGCTGCTCCTCTTCTTCGCAGGTTCCTGGCCCGGTTGTGGGGAGGGGGCATCAGGGGGGGTACTATCACGCCTCCGGTGTCCCGGCACCGGTCCTTACCCACTGATCCGGTCCCGGTGTCCCAACGTCGCTCCGTGCCCACTGATCCGGTCCCTGTGTCCCGGCGCCACTATGTACCCACTGATCCCGTCCCCGTGTTCACCGACCGCGGCCGCGGCTCCCGCTCCTGCTCACCTGCGTCCCCCGTGCTTCCTCCTCGGCGGTCCCCCCCAGCTTTCTGCGACTCGGGACTCTGCCTTTGGCTCCTCTGCATTCTGTCCCAGGCCTCCTGTACTTGTGTACCGCCCTGGGGGCTCGGCTGCCTGCCGAGCCGCTCGGATCCAGGCTCGGGTTGTCGGTGGCACGAGCGCTTCCGGACTGGGGGTCCGAAAAGGGGGGTGATGTTGCTGGCGCTACGGGTAGGGGTGGTGGGGTGGATGGTTCACGGCCGAAGCCGCGGTATTGGTAAAGTTCGTGACGCCACCCACGGGTCGTGGTGATTGTAGACACCACCGCTGCGGTAAAGGTGTGGGGCTCCCGGGAGCGGTGTAATGGCGCAGCTAGGTGTTGACCCCTCCGTGGGTAGGAGATGTTGGTCCCGGGGCCCGGTTGGCGAGGGCCGGGGTGCAGGGCGGAGTGTTGCGGTGCGGTGCCTGATGGCACTGTTGTACTCACAATTATAATCACACAAAGAGTCACTGGTAAACCAAGTTCAGTGATGATCAGTGCCCGCAGCCGGCAGCCTGTTCTCCTAGAAAGGTTGGTAATGCCCGCCTTTTTGTTCACCTCTGTGTAGTGATTTGTGACTCCTATGCCTACGCAACGGTAGTCCACTCCCCGACTTGTGTACGCCGGAGGAGCCCGTTTGCCCGCAGACACTGGCCCTTTGGATCTCTGGCCCATGGCGGTGGCACTTATCCGTACTGGTTGGGCTGTTGCCTTCAATCGGGACTTAGGTGGGAAAGGACCCTGAGGTCCAGACCGCAATCGGTTAATTTGACTAAGATCCAGTGGCTTCTGGACTAGTTCGGGGTCTGAGTACCCTGCCTGGTGCTCCGGTATCCAGTTGGCTCCCCGGTTCGGTTCCGGCGGGCCACTACCCTGTCCCGGTCCCTTACGGTTCCACCGGTCGTCTTCCCGGGTCTCCTGCAGGCGGCACTACCGTCTGCCTCCTGGCTGACAAGGGTACCTAGGCTCCTACCCAGGCCCCTGATAGTTCCTAGTTCTCTCCTCACTCCTCCTCTGTCAACTGTCAACACTGTTCTGTCGTGTGTTCCAGCCCCAGGCCATCTGAACCCCTCTGTGTGCGTGGCCAACCGCCTGACTCCGCCCCACCGGGTGTGATCGTAAGGACCTGGGAGGGGCGACTCAGGGTTTCAATGTGCGGCTGCTATTACCTTATTAGGGTGGGGTGTGGTGCGTGGGACTACCTGTGACCCCTGGCTAGTCCAGGGCGTCACACTTGCCTCTGGCTCCCGGGCTTCGCGCATGCATATTAGGGTGCGGGCACGCTCATTCACCTTTTCTTAAAGGGCCAGCATCCCTGGAACAGGATATGGCTGACTGCAGATGCAGGGTATAAAAGACTTCCTGTTACATACGGGCGGTTCTTGTTCAACAAGTTCTCACAGCTTAGTATCTTGTGATAGTGTTCAAGCCCTCTGTGTTCTGTGACCTCTCCATCGTCCCTCTGCTTCACTTCGCCACCGGCTCCGGATTACATCTGAAGTCTGCAGCCTGCACTCGTCACTGGTCCCGGACTCCACCTGCTGCCTTCACCCAGCTCTGGTCATCCGTTCTGATTCCCTCCGGTCTCAAGTCATCACGGGACTGGCCTCAGTATTCCCTCGAGACTTCCTGAAGACGCTTCCGGTATCCCGCCTGTGTTCCGGCCCCTGGGCATCTTTAGCGCCCTGAGAGGGGCCCGGCCGCTTCTTCCGCTTGCTCGGGCCGAGCCGCTCGAGGTCCGGGCTCGGGTTGTCGGTGGCATGAGCACCTCCGGAACAGGGGCCACGTCGCTCTTGTTAAGGGGTAGGCGGTGGGAGGATGGTGGTCGTGTAACGGGTCGTGACGCCACCCATGGGTCGTGGTGATGGGAGAAGAACCACCGCTGCGGCTGAAGTAATGGCAGGCTCGTCCGGGATCAGTGTTGCGGCCGCAGCCGAGATGTTAGCCCCTCCGTGGGTAGAGGCGGTGTGTCCCGGGGCCCGGTGGGGGACTGGGGCGACTGTAAGGGTTGGTTGTTGTTGTTGTTGTCGGGGTGCAGGGCGCCGTGCCGCGGTGTAATGTGTCGTGCCCAGATGGCACTGGTGTACTCACGATTAATTCACACTGAGTCACTGGTAAACCAAAGTGCGGGTCTGGTCGGTTCCCGCGGCCGGCTGCTGATGTCCCCCTGCGGGGTTGATGGTGGCCCCTTTTCCCGTGCACCTCTAGAAGTTTGTGTTTCGGCTCCCCCTGCCTGAGCAGCGGTAGCCCGCTCCCCGGCGTTGAGCTGCCGGAGGAGCCCTCGGTTGCCCGCAGGTGCTGGCCCGTCGGGTGTTTGGCCCTTGGCGGTAGCGCTCACCCCGTCTCAGTGGGCTTTTGCCTTCTTTCGGGACTTTGGTTGTGGATGAACCTGTGAGGTTCGGCTAGCAATCAGTCAATTCGCCTATACTCAGTGGCTTCTAAGCTAGGACGGGGTCTGAGTACCCTTCTTTTTGGTGCTCCGGTACATGTTTGACTCCCCGGTTTGGGACCGGCGGGCCACAACTCAGGCCCGGTCCGTACATACAGTTCCGCCGGGTGCTGTACCGGTACTCCTGCAGACGGCCACCACTGCCTGCCTGCCTGACGTTCTCTAAGGGGCCCAGGCTCCTACCCGGGTCCCTGACAGTTTCTCTCCTTTTTCACCTCCTGTCACTGTCAATCTCCAAACTAATCTGCTTGAACTTCCTGCCCCAGGACAGTAGTCTCCTCGGTGGGCGTGTCTTTCAGCCTGACTCCGCCCTCCTGGTGTGCTCTACTTGCCCTGGGGCAGGCATCAGGTCTCCCTTTCGGATGACATGTGTTTGACCTCACAGGGGGCGGGGGGGGGGTGTGTATGTGGCTGATGTAATTACCTGTGACCCCTGGGGTCCAGGGTGTCACACATCTAGGCCCTCTGGGGTCGTCGCCAGACAGTCCCTGTATAGGGGTTCGCTTCTGGTGGCCTCCCTGGGGGAGTCCGGTGCGCGGCCCAGTGGGTACACTCCAGGACTGAACGTAACAGCTGCACAGTGTATAGAAAATACCCAGATAAATAGTACCGCACAGTCTATAAAAAATGCACAAAAGAAACAGTAAGTGACATATTCGGCTCTGCTACATCGGTGCTAGGAATTTCTGCAAAAACACATACATTTCTCTTCCTGATTGTACCAAGCAAATGTCGGATGTTGACCATGCCCCCATTAATCAATGACATTGATTTATTAGAGTAAATAAGCCACTTCCTGTTTATTAGTTAACAGTAAGGCAAAAACGCTCCGGACACTCGCACGGGCTCCGATCCCGACCATTAAAGACTGTTCGCTCTCAGAAATAAATAGATCCACTTCATTTGTAAATGTTGATAACCGCTAAAAGGGAATGGTTAAATCGGATGGTACTAATGGACAGCGGCGTAACTGGAGTACCAAGGGCTTCAAGGAAAAGTTTGGACCGGTACAATCTGTGTTAGCCCCTATAAAAAAATAATAGTACAAATACAATATATAAATCTGTCATAATAAGATTATATTCTATATATTTATTCTAAATAATACAGTCATATAGTCACCAAATATCAAAATATCATTATACTGTTACTGCACAAAACCGTTACCAAGACCAATATTACCCCAATAATATCACAGTACAAGGGTAAAATAATGTCGCCATACCATGACCATGTCTTTACTGCCACATAGTCTGAATATCACCACCATTCTATTGCTTAACAAAACCTGCCAATATATCAATAGTACTACCGTAATACAGTTATGGCTGAAAGTGTTGGCACCCTCGATATTGTTTCAGAAAATTACCGTATTTTTCGGATTATAAGACGCACTTTTCCTCCCCAAAATTTGGGAGGAAAATGAGGGGGGTGTCTGTGCCGCCCCCGTGCCAGCAGCCGCCGCTGATCGGATCCGGCCCTTTTGTGGGTGGCTTGAGGGTCTCCGGACCTGGGGGTCTTGCAGGCACGCTGAATAAAAAGGGGGGATGTAGATGTAAGGGCTAGGCCGTATTAAGTTCGTGACGCCACCTAAGGTGTGTGGTGAAGTGGGACACCACCGCTGCTGTTGTGGGGCACCCGGGGGAGATGTAGTGGCAGCTGGATGTTAACCCCTCCGTGGGTAGGGATGGTTGCCCCGGGACCCAGTGTCTTTGTGCAGGGTGTAGCGATGGCAAGGGCCGATGCGCCCGGACGTGCGGGGGGTTGGTTGGTTACTCACAGTAAATGAATCACACGAGTCTTTTGGTAAACCAAGTTACTAGAGGCCGGCCGCCACGGATGGTTGCATTCAAGTCCCCCCACCCGGGCTGGTGGTCACTGTCCTTTTCCTCTGCACTTGTTTGTGTATGGTGGACTGCCTGATCAGGAACTCAAGAGTCTGCTCTCGGCTGGATGTGGCCTAAAGAGCCGTGCCCGCAGACGCTGGCCCATGGGATCTATGCGCCCTGGCAGTGGCCTTATCCCTATCGGTGGGCTGTTGTCTTCTTTTAGGGACTTTGGGTGGGACGAAACCTATAATCCTGCCCTCAATCAGTTAATTAGCTATCAGGTTTCGGTCCTGGCTTCAGGGTCCGAGTACCCCTGTAAGGGGTGGGCAGACCCCTTACAAGGAAGCACAGGTTTTCTCTGAATTGGTTAATGCTGTCCCCATAGAAACTGTAGAGGAGGGAGGAGGAGCCGGCAGCTTAGGGGGAAAGGAAGTGTGTGCTGAAGGGAGTTGTGTCCAGACGGGAGAGGAGAAACAGCCAGGGGCAGAGTGTGGAGCTGAGTGGGCAGAAAGAAAGAAAGAAAGAAGGGAGCTGGAAGAACAGGGAAGCCGGAGAGAAAAGGAGCGGGCGGAACCTCATAGTGTGAAGCAGTCCCGGTGTGGGTCCAGGCTGTGGGTAGCCATAAGTGGGAGCCAGGTGAAGTAGAGTAGCCGGGCACATCCCCACTGGAGGAGACGTCAGGTTAGGCTTTCCCCAGCTAAGAAAAGAACGTGAAGTCATCTGTAACTGCCGGTTTTTGGAAAGAGTTGTGAAATAAAGAATGTCTTTTATTTGCATCGAACCATGCCTGGAGAGTGTTTATACGTCGGACGACATCTGCACCACCACACTCTGCCCAACCAAGACATCTCCCGTCCCGATAGTGACGGCGGAGCCAGGGGTAAGCCTGACAGAAGGGGCCACGACTACAAGCCCAGTGGCGCCCCTGGCACCCCGTTACATGTGGCGTAGTCGGCAGGATCCGGATCATATGCAAGGGGTCCCGCTCCAAGAAGAAGGAGATCAAGTGATGCCGAGGACACTGGATCCAGATTATTGGAAAAGAGTCCCGATCCCATGGTGGGAAGAGGAAGAAGTGCCTAAGGCGTTGGATCGGGCACACGATGGCGGCAAGATGGCCATTGTCTGTGAAGACACAGAAAGCGCGCGCAGAATTGGCGCCAAAAGTAGAGCCTGGGGCTGGCCGGTGCCGAAAAAGAAGTTCGGAGTACTCCGCCCAAAGAGGGGAGGTGCCGGTCCCAGGGCACGAAGGAAGATATGTGAAGTGGGCGGTGTTCCAGAGAAAAAGAAGAACCGCCGCGTAGGGGTCGACCTGATGTGTGAGACTGGGGGTGGAGTATACCCAAGAGCGGGAAAAATAGGCCTGCCTCCACGTCCTCCAGCATCTCCACTGACCCCGACGCCATTACCAGAAACGCTGACTCCGAGCAAGATGGAGACTCCAGGAAGACAGCAAGCTGCGGTAGCCGCACTAGTAGCGACTAGCCTGGGCAGAGGACGCCCGAAACAGACTGCGGCTGCGGAAGGACCCACCCTTAACCTACCGGCTGTGCCAGGAGGACCGGAGCGGCCCACTACACAAGAGGCCGCACAGTGGCAACAGGAAATCGAGTGGGAGGAATGCCAATACCGGCGGCGGTCGCAGCAAAGACCGGTGCTAGCTGAACTCTCCCACCCGAGACGTTGGAGCAACCCGCCAACTACGAGCCCTTCCGGAGGCTGCGCCGGTTGCCCGGACAGTCCCTGTCGGAGTACGTGCAGGCCCAACGAGCCGAATGGCAACGTGCATATCATCCGGAGTGACTTTTTTTAAGACCGGAAGATGGCGGGCCTGTTTTTGTTCAACACCGGCGTTGTTTTGAGCCGGAAGAAGGTGTGTTGTTTGTAACCGTTCAAGTTGCTGAGCCCGGAAGAGAGCCTGATGCTGGACTGAGCCAGGGGCTCCCTCCGCGTCGTTAAGAAGATTTTTGGCGAGTTGTGTTCCTGCCAGCTAACGTCTAAGACCGGGAGTGCTGCAAAAGCCTCCGGGCAGAAACTCCACTAAGACCGGGAGTGCCTGCCGACGGCCTCCGGGCACGACTAAGACCGGGAGCTTCCAGGAGGAACTCCGGGCGCTGGACTGGTGTGCCCTTGCGGGTGCCCTCAGGTGAACATGTTCGCAGTTTCATTAAAATGACTTTGTTTAGTTTTAAAATGTGATTTTAGATTTGTGCCTTGCCGGGAGGCTTAGGCTTAAAGAGGGGAGGTATGTAACGGGTGGGCAGACCCCTTACAAGGAAGCACAGGTTTTCTCTGAAGTGGTTAATGCTGTCCCTATAGAAACTGTAGAGGAGGGAGGAGGAGCCGGCATCTTAGGGGGAAAGGAAGTGTGTGCTGAACGCAGTTGTGTCCGGACGGGAGAGAAGAAACAGCCAGGGGCAGAGTGTGGAGCTGAGTGGGCAGAAAGAAAGAAGGGAGCTGGAAGAACAGGGAAGCCGGAGAGAAAAGGAGCGGGCGGAACCTCATAGTGCGAAGCAGTCCCGGTGTGGGTCCAGGCTTTGGGTAGCCATAAGTGGGAGCCAGGTGAAGTAGAGTAGCCGGGCACATCCCCACTGGAGGAGACGTCAGGGCAGGCTTTCCCCAGCTAAGAAAAGAACGTGAAGTCATCTGTAACTGCCGGTTTTTGGAAAGAGTTGTGAAATAAAGAATGTCTTTTATTTGCATCGAACCATGCCTGGAGAGTGTTTATACGTCGGACGACATCTGCACCACCACACTCTGCCCCACCAAGACATCTCCCGTCCCGATAGTGACGGCGGAGCCAGGGGTAAGCCTGACAGAAGGGGCCACGACTACAAGCCCAGAGGCGCCCCTGGAACCCCGTTACACCCCCTCTATGCTACGGTTTCTGGGTCAGTTCTCCGTGTTAGTACTGGCGGGCTACAACCCTGTCCCGGTCCACCTCGGATCTGCCGAGCTTTCTTCCCGTCTCCTGCTGACGGAGACCACCGTCTGCCACCTAGCCAAAGGCACCAGGGCTCCAACCCTGGCAACGTTCAATTTGAGCTTCACCTCCTGCTGGGACTACACCTAGCCCCAGCTCCACTCCTCTCAACTTGAACTTCAACACAATCTGACTTGTTTTCCCACCCCGGGCTGTCTAGACCCCTAGGTGGGCGTGTCCCAACCACCTGGTCTCGCCCACTGGTGTGTCTATCTTTCCCTAGGGGGGGTGACTAGGGTTTCAGGTCGGCTGTGCGTTACCTGAGTGAGGGAAGGTGTGGTGCGGGGGCCTATTTGTGACTACCTGGTTATTGCCAGGGCGTCATATGTCTTATAATGCGAATGTAGTTTACTGGGAGGTAGAGAATGGGCGCTGTGCTGGCTGAAGTGGCAGCTGTGCTGGCTGCGGTGGGGGCTGTGCTGGCTGCGGTGGGGGCTGTACTGGCTGCGGTGGGGGCTTTGCTGGCTGCGGTGGGGGCTTTGCTGGCTGCGGTGGGGGCTGTGCTGGCTGCGGTGGGGACTGTGCTGGCTGTGGTGGGGTACTGTGCTGATATGGCGCCCCTGACCTGGTCAGGCACCACTGAGTACTGCACCCACGCTGGGTGAGTGCAAACAGGTAATCTTAAAGGCTGGATAGGGTGTATACGCACAGACACTAGTGACCAAGTCTCACAAACACCTTAGAGGGGACCCCTTGGCAGATCCAGGAGGGGGTGTGGCCTCCATATCTCAGCTAGTGGTGCGGTGGAGATACTGAAAGCGAGTTGTGCAGTGGCAGTCAGAGAGAGAGGAGATGGAGGAAGCCGTGTCTGAAGTGAGGATGCAAGCAAGAGGACGCACTAGTCAGACCTTGCATGTGTAGTGGCTGTTTGCGGGGGAGTTCGGTTGCCACACAGTCAGCCTGAAAGACACCTCAGGAAGAAGTGAGGTAGTTGAGTACGGGGACTCCTGGTAGACCAGGCACGTATGGGGACAGGTCCCTAGAGCCAGGCATCCACTTAGTGGCCTGCTAAACCCTGCCTGTCAGGGCACTCCAGGTGTCTCACCAACCAACGGAGTCCGCAGCACATGCAGCAACGAGGGGGCCCATAAGTGAGATAGGGCAAGAAGCCATCTTTACTTGTCCACGCTGCCAGCAAACGGGCCAGAAAGGGGAGAAAAGGCAGATGCGACTTCCCTGGATGAATCCCATATACTTCAAGTCGGGGGGTTATCCGAAACAAGAAGTGCTAGGAAGGCGAGCTTACAGTCACCCCTACACCAGCCTGAAGGATACCTGGTTCTCCTTGTAGTGCATCTCAGTATCGCCCGGGTTATCTCACAAAAACCAGCTTGATCTATAAGGGATAAGCAAGTTACCATACAAAACACCACCCCCAAACCATATCTACTTAAATAACGACGAGAACCACGACTTTATTGCAGTAATGGCCACAGTTTTATTTAACCGTATATATGTATACCAAAACTCGTGGCTCAACATGCCACTCAATTGTTAACTTAACCTTATACATATATACCCGTATAACCAAAACACCGATAGATCCGTCTGAGAGGCAAAACCATCATTCATAACCCCCCGGCCGTAACCTCCAAACCGGCCCAGAGGACCACCTCGGCCGTGACCGCCCGGCCCAAGGTGAGGGGTAACAACGTTCCATCGTTAATTACCCCTACCCCGAACCTGCGGGACCTCCGCCCACAAGTTCCCATCCAATCCGAAGCCACTCCCCTTGAGCGACTTCGTACCAACAAACCGATTGTCGGTACTCCCAACCTCTCTGACGGACCTATGACCCCGCCACAGACCGGCCAAGTGACACCCTTACTTGGCCCGGGCCCCCCACACCCCTAGTGCTTGCTCCAGACCATCCCTCAAACCCAACATCCATAAATCTAGACCCACATCGGTCAGATGAACCCAATCTCTCCTTAGATACTGCTCAGTGGACTCCTCCAATTCTCTATGCCGCACCACCAACCCACCATTCCGTGCCACAAACCTGCCAATTGCCCGATTAATCACAATGCCCGGGAACGCCCTCCACAAATGTAAGAAGTCAAGCTTTATGTCCCTTTTCAATTCTCTTGCCGACCTTACTCCCAAATCATTCCCCCCCACGTGTAAAATTAACACATCCGGGTCACGATCCATACGGCTATAATAAGCCACCTCTGGGCGCACTCTACCCCAGGTCATGCCCCGAATTCCAAGCCACTTTACTTGGGCCTCCGTCACCGACACTCCAAGCTGCCGACCGTCGCGACGCACATCCGCCCACAATGCTCCCCAATACACATAGGAGTGCCCGAGGATCCACACAAGGCATGGCCCTACAAAATATAAAGACCACGAATAAAAACAGCAACAAACAAGAAAAAATTGTCACATACCAGCATCAAAATGCAAACCAGGAATCCCCCCACCCCTGAACCATCACCTGACCAGGTGAGGCCTAATGTACAAGCGATACTATGGGGAAATAAGGTATGCACACCAGTGACTATGTAAGGGGAATACATGAAATAGCAGAAACTGCTGTGTGAATACTGACTTGAAAAATCCAATAGCTATATGTAAGAGTGAAAATGTGAAAAATGGAATCTGCATTACTGCCATGAACATATGAATCAAGAGAAATTTAGCTACTGAATTGATCAATGCAATAGAGCCCCAACACTACGCCAAAGTATTTCTCTACGTTGGGGTCCCTAGCTTGTGTGTGTCCTCTCATGCAGTTAAAAAACTTACCGTGTATGGGAAGCTGAGACCCAGGCTATTTATGCGTATGATATGGATTGGCAATAGGTGTGGTTGGGGAGGGTTCACAAACGAAAAACTACTGACAATAAGGAATAACGTTTGGAACACCATTCTAAGTCTGAACTGGGTGCAAAAACCTAAAAAAACATCACTATGGGGAAATAAGGTATGCACACCAGTGACTATGTAAGGGGAATACATGAAATAGCAGAAACTGCTGTGTCACTGGTGTGCATACCTTATTTCCCCATAGTGATGTTTTTTTAGGTTTTTGCACCCAGTTCAGACTTAGAATGGAGTTCCAAACGTTATTCCTTATTGTCAGTAGTTTTTCGTTTGTGAACCCTCCCCAACCACACCTATTGCCAATCCATATCATACGCATAAATAGCCTGGGTCTCAGCTTCCCATACACTGTAAGTTTTTTAACTGCATGAGAGGACACACACAAGCTAGGGACCCCAACGTAGAAAAATACTTTGGCGTAGTGTTGGGGCTCTATTGCATTGATCAATTCAGTAGCTAAATTTCTCTTGATTCATATGTTCATGGCAGTAATGCAGATTCCATTTTTCACATTTTCACTCTTACACATAGCTATTGGATTTTTCAAGTCAGTATTCACACAGCAGTTTCTGCTATTTCATGTATTCCCCTTACATAGTCACTGGTGTGCATACCTTATTTCCCCATAGTGATGTTTTTTTAGGTTTTTGCACCTAATGTACAAGCGAAACCTGGAAGACTCCCACCTCCCAATCCGCCGGATACAATCCTCACTCAAACCCCACCTGGCGGCTTCCGTTGCCGCCCCAATCCGGAAGGAGTGAGACCCGTACTCATTTGGCTCCTCCCCCACCCGTGCTAAAGCCATCTTCAGCACCGCATTGAATTGGTAACGCGACAAAGCCAATCCGCCCGCATGCCTAAGGAGAACGCCAGGGTAACCGCCGCGCACCCTTAAAAACTCCGAAACCTGTACCACCGGGCAGAGCTGGTGCCCCGGTAACGCAAACAACACAACTAAGCGCTCTCTCCCCCTCTGATCCGTCTTCGAAAAACGAAGCCGACATTCCACTCTATCCTCCCCCAGCATTACATCCTCCATTAGCAAACCACCCATTGCTTGCTTAGCCGGGCTGACCAATTCACCAATGCGAAAGGCACCAAAAAACGCCAATACAAAAGCTACCGAAAACAACACCCGCTCATAAGGAGACGAACACAATTCCCCCAAACACCCCACTAAACGACCCAACAATGGCAATGACACCGGCCGCCTCATGTCACGCGACTGAGCCCCTTTTCGAAAACCCTTCATTGCCTGCCGCACCAGAAAATCCTTAGTCGCGTCCCGAACCCCTTGCATCTGAAACAAGAAGGCCAATGCCGCCAACTTGCAACCAATCACCGAAACGGACCGACCTGTCGAAAAATCCCCACTAATTAACATCAGGACCCCCAACACTCGGCCCTTGTAACCCGACTCCATAAAGTCCCCTCTTTCCAACTCTGCCCATTCCTTCCACACCGCCTGATATCGGCACCAAGTAGCCTCAGACACCGATCTCCTAATTCCCTCAAATGCTATACCGATGCCAGGTCCCACAGCCATTCCGGGCAAGGTTCTCCATCCGCATCCGCTCCCGGCACCAGCTTCCTGAACCTGCAAAACTGAAACCGTGATAGCGCGTCAGCCACCTCGTTTCGAACCCCCGGCACATGCCGAGCCACCATGCAAATGTTCAACTCCAAGCAACGCAACACCAGGTGCCTTAAATACCCCACAACCGGCGGGGATTTTGCCGACAGTGCATTGATGGAATGCACCACCGCCATGTTGTCACAATGCATGCAAACCCTTCTTCCGGAAAAAACTGGGCCCCACAACTCCACTGCCACAATGATGGGAAACAATTCCAGCAGCGCCAAATTCCTCACCAAACCTGCCTCCACCCAAAGCCATGGCCACTTTCCCACACACCAGCGTGTCTGAAAAATTGCCCCAAAACCTGTCGCTCCAGCCGCATCAGTATACAATTCCAACTGGCTATTGGACAATGCCTCGCTCATCCAAAGGGTCCGACCGTTATACCGGTCCAAGAACTCCTCCCAAACCAACAAATCCCCTTTCATCACTTTGGTCACTCTGACAAAGTGATTTGGCGCTTTCACCCCCGAGGTTGCGCTCGCCAGTCTCCTATTAAATATCCGCCCCATCGGCATAATGCGACAAGCGAAATTCAATTTTCCGAGCACTGACTGCAAATCCCGCAACCGCACCTTCTTGGCCTGAGACAAAAACCGCACTGACGCCTTCAAATCCAGAAGCTTCCCCTCCGGCAACCGGCATTCCATCGCCAGTGTATCAATTTCGATACCTAAGAAACATAGAGCCGTCACCGGCCCTTCTGTTTTTTCTTTTGCCAACGGAATACCTAGGCTCCGCGCGATCCGCTCTAACGTAAATAACAACAAGGAGCAAACCGAATAGCCCGCCGGTCCAATGCAAAAGAAATCATCCAAATAGTGAATCACTGAATGGACTCCTGCCACATCTTTGACTACCCATTCCACAAAAGTACTAAATGCCTCAAAATGAGCACACGAAATGGAACAGCCCATCGGCAGGCAGCGATCCACATAGTATTCACCATCCCACATACACCCTAAGAGATGAAGGCTCTCTGGATGCACCGGGAGTAAACGAAAAGCTGCTTCCACATCCGCCTTTGCCATCAGGGCCCCCTGCCCCGCATCCCTTACCAGCTCCAATGCCTTATCAAACGATACATAACATACCGCCGACAACTCTGGTGATATCCCATCATTCACCGACAATCCCGCCGGATAAGATAAATGATGAATGAGCCGAAATTTGTTCGGCTCCTTCTTAGGTACCACCCCAAGGGGGGAAATCCGTAAATTGGAGAATGGCGGGTCCTGGAATGGACCCGCCATCCTCCCCAACTCCACCTCCTTTTGCAGCTTTTCCTTCACCACCGCCGGATGTTCTTTCGCGGACCTCAAATTCCCCGGGCGAAACACCGGCGCCTCAGATTCAAACGGAATCCGAAAACCCTCCGTAAAACCACGTGCCAACAACTCCGCCACCCAAACATCCGGGTATCTATTTAAATAGGGAAGCATCGCCTCTACCCTCACTGGCGTCCTCCCTTTTTCCAGACCCCTCCCCCGCCTTTCATTTTCCTTTCTTGAAGCACCTGGCCAAGGAGTGGGACCCTCCACATCCAGAACACTCGTGTTTGAACCGACACGAGGCCCCGAACTTACACTGTCCCTCGTTATATTGCCAACAAGCCCCCTTTTTCTGTCCAGCCGGGGACCCGCCGCTCGCACCCGGGCTCCCGGCACCCCCTCGAAAGGGCTGAGCCGGAGCCGTCATTAACCGCATCCACAAAGAAATATCCTTGTGGCCCCACTGGACACCCGGCCTCAGAGCCTTCCGTTGCCGGAACTGCTCGTCGTATCTTAACCACCCTAAACCGCCATACACTCTATACGCCTCCCCTATCGCGTCCATATATCCAAATAGGGCGGAACAATGCTCCGGCTCCTTTTCCCCGATCACGCTGGCTAAGATCGCAAAGGCCTGTAGCCAGTTAGTAAACGTCCTCGGGATCAACCTATACCTTCGTTTTTCTTCGTCCTCTTTCTCCTTTTTTGTATCACTGAGTTTCACCTTATCCAAATTAAACTTCTCCAAGGGAAGCAGGGAAAAAATTTCCACATACTCCCCTTTCCAAATCTTTTCCCTCACCTCCTTCTTCAAATGAACCCCTAACTGACCTTCAAAACACACGTAAATTTCACTCCGTGCCCTATCATCCAAACGCACCACCTCATCCTCCTTTTCTTTTTCCTTTTCCGCCTCCTTACTCGCACCCACGTCAGCCGCCCCACCGGCCGCCGGTCCCGTACCTACTGTCGAGGTAGGGTCCCGCACCGTCACCCCGCTCACCGGCGCCTCAGTCTGTGCCACCTCCATGGGGCGCACCCACGCCCCCACCGGAGCCCCAGGCCCCATCCGACTAACCCGCTCCGCAGACAACCCCTGCAACACCCCCAAAAGTTGCCCCCAAAACTCCGGGCCCGGTAAACCAGACTGTCCGACCGCACTCGCCCCCTGCGCAACGCTTCCCGCGACGGAACCCCCACCCCCGCCCGCACTACACACAGCATTAAACATTTCAGTCGTCCGCTCACCAGGCTGCCGTTGAACCGATGCCGGAACAGCCGTGCCCCGATCTTCCTGCTGCCGCTCTGTCCGACCTGCCGCTGCCATTGCTCCGTCTCCATCGCCGGAGTCTGACGTGCTGCCGAAGTCTTCAGGGGGGGACCAGCGAGGGGACAGCCCGCACCTGGCGGCCGTCAACCCCCACAGTCACCGCACCCTGCTCCTCCGGGCGACTCCTGCTATACCTCTTCCTTTTTCCACGCCGTGGCACCCTGCCGCCGTCCTTCCTCGCCGTATTCATGACCGCTTGCTGCGCCGCCGTTTCTCCCGCCGCTCTCAGTGGGCTCCCTCCCTGCCGACTGCAGGAAGACCGTGCTGCATTTGACCCTCGCTGGGAACACCCCCCAGCCCGATCCTCGCTGGGGGGGACCGTAATTGTGGATCTCATCCGTGCCTGCGGGCCACCGTACCCCTCCTCCGAAATCCTCACGTCGCCGCTCCTATCCGCACCCCTCCTCCGACCTGTAGCTCTCCCCTGCAGCCTGCAGGGAGTCTCCGTCATTGATCTGGAACGCCGAGCGCCACCCCCGGCTAGCACTTCACTGGGGGCTGCCGTTATCGCTGCTCCGGTCCGTGACTGTGCAGGCCGCGGACCGGAAGTGGGCCTCGCCGAGGCACCGCCCACCCCCGACCCGCGGGATCTCCGTCGAGGATTCCTCCCGGCAGCCGGCAGCTCCCCCTGGTAAGTTGGAGGGCTCCGCTGTCCCGGAGGGTCCCCGTAGGGGCTCCTAGATCTCACTCTCCCCCTCCAGCTGGGGGAGTAGCGCTCCGGCGGTCGCGCCCGCCGAGCACGTAGCAGCGGCCCGGGCGCAGGAGCAGCAGGCAGCACCGCTCCAGCCCCACAGACCGCCGCCAGCTGCTGCCGCAGAGCGTCCACGCCGAGGACCTCGGAGGCCCCCCGCACCATCTCCAGCAGCTCATTGAGGTCAGCCATGGCAGCGAGCAGCACAAACGTCCTGGGGCCACAACTTTTTGGCGACAAAAGGGGAGGTAATCAGTACACCCCCTCTCTTATACCTCCCACAAACCCCCACCCATTCCCTGCTCCCCTCCAATCCTCATCCAGCTCCCTTCCTCCAATCCTATAGTCCCAACTATCCCCTATCCCAGATAAACCAATTAACCCCTTCCTAACCTTGCACCCTCCCGATCGTCATGGGGTCCATTCACCCCTATGGGGCTCACTGCCCTTCTGAACGTGAGTAAACAAGTTGAAAGACATTTCTGGACTGAGACTGAGTTCTTCCACGACCTGTTGTTCCACACACTTACACCCGAGCCCTGGGGCCAGCCTCACTCTCGGGAGGCCAAACCATCAGACTGCAAACATCATCAGCCCCAGACGCTTGTTAAACTGCAGTGGCGGTCACCCATTACCCTGACCGCAAAACCGAGAGTGGCGTCATGACCCCTATGAAAGTGAATCTGACATACCTGCAGCCAAAAGGGTCCCTACAGAAAAGCCCCCGCAGTGTCCCGCAGGCGACCGCTGCAGCGCTGTGGCGGGCGACTCACTGACTGCAGTGGGGGGCTGTGCTGGCTGCGGTGGGGGCTGTGCTGGCTGCGGTGGGGACTGTGCTGGCTGCGGTGGGGGCTGTGCTGGCTGTGGTGGGGGACTGTGCTGGCTGTGGTGGGGGACTGTGCTGACTGTGGTGGGGGCTGTGCTGACTGCGGTGGGGGCTGTGCTCGCTGCGGTGGGGGCTGTGCTGACTGCAGTGTGGACTGTGCTGGCTGTGGTGCTGACTGAGCTCACTGCGGTGGAGGCTGTGCTAGCTGCGGTGGGGGACTGTGCTGGATGCAGTAGGGGCTGTGCTGACTGCAGTGGGGGACTGTGCTGTCTGCGGTGGGGGCTGTGTTGGCTGCGGTGGGGGCTGTGCTGACTGCAGTAGGGACTGTGCTGGCTGTGGTGATGACTGTGCTGACTGCAGTAGGGGCTGTGCTGCCTGTGGTGGGGGACTATGCTGCCTGTGGTGGGGGACTTTGCTAGCTGCGGTGGGGGGCTGTGCTGGCTGCGGTGGGGGCTGTGCTGGCTACTGTGGAGGCTGTGCTGGCTGCGGTGTGGGCTATGTGGAGCAGGGTGGTGCAGCGGATGAGATGTCGGTGGTGCAGGCTTCAAGTAATGGAGTCCGGAGTCGGGGCGTGTACAGATAGAGCTAGTGGCTCAAGATCTCATCTGGGCTCACTCCGCCTCTGGCCCATTGATGTCCCAGCAGCAGACTTTAGGAAAATAGCACCCAGAGGTGGTGCATGCACAGATGAGATCTCAGCTTGTTATCGAGCCACAAGGTCAATCTGCGCATGCGCTGACTCTCGGCACCATTTCTTTAAAGGCTGCACTGCCGAGAGAGCATCTGTAACACCCACCACATCGCCCTGCTCCACACAGCCAGCATGGCGCCCGCAGCCAGAACAACCCTCGCCGAAGTCAGCACAGACCCCACCGCAGTGCCCACAGCATCGCCCTACTCCAGCACCCCCCCCCTGCCTCCTGTGACCCCACTCCACCACCACTGCTGCCCCCCTCCGGTAAGACACCACTGGAGTATAAGACGGACCCCATTTTTTTTATCTTTTTTATCTCTAAATTTGGGGTGCGTCTTATAAAAGAAGTATTTCTCCCAGAATATTATTGAAATTACACATGTTTATTTCCTTTCTGTGTATTAGAACAACACAACAAAAAAACAGAAAAAAAGGGCAAATTAGACATCATTTTACACACAACTCCAACAATGGGCCTGACATAATTGCTGGCACCTTTCGAAAATTGTGGCTAAACAACTTTGTTTCAAGCATGTTACGCTGGTTCCAACAGGTAATAGGTGTGGGCAATATGAAAATAACATCTGATAAAAAGGGGAGAAGTGGACTCAATCTCTACATTGTATGTCTGTGCAACACTAATCATGGAGAACAGAAAGAGAAGAGAACTGTCTGAGGACTTTAGAACCAAAATTGTTGAAAAATATTAACAATCTCAAGGATCACACGTCTTTCTGCAGAGATCTTGATGTTGCTTTGACCACAGTGTGCAACATAATCAAGATGTTTACAACCTATGGCACTATAGCTAATCTCCCTGAACATGGACGGCAGAGAAAAATTAATGAAAGGTTGCAACGCAGGATAGTCCGGATGGTGGATAAGCCACTACAATCAAGTTCCAAAGAAATTCCAGCTGTCCTGCAGGCTCAGGGGCATCAGTGTCAGAGCGAATTATGCATCCACATTTGAATAAAATGAAATGCTATGGAGGAGACCCAGGAGGACCCCACTGCTGACACCGAGGCATAAAACCGATAGACTACCAAAATGTATGTGAGTAACCAAAATTCTTCTGATAAAGCGTCTTGTGTACAGATGAGACAAAGATAGAGCTTTATGGTAAAGCACATCATTCTACTGTTTGCCGAAAACAGAATGAGTCCAACCATGAAAAGAGCACAGGACCTACAGTCAAACATGGTGGAGGCTCAAAGATGTTTTTGGGTTATTTTGCTGCCTCTGGCACTAGGGGGTCTTCACTGTGTGCAAGACATCATGAAATCTGAAGATTTCCAATAGATTTTGGGTGGCAAAGTAGAGCCCAGTGTCAGCTTCTGGGTTTGCGTCAGGGCAAGTTTTAGGCAAATTGAGGCCTTGGGCAAAATTCAACATGGGGCCCTTAATCCTGAAATATTCCAACAACACTATTATGGCAGGTTATTACAAGCATATGGAAACTTGTTCAGCGTTTCATCTAGAAAAGTGGGACCATTCTTTTCTCACCTGATGATAGGGAATTGCAATATATCAATATATCCATAACTGTATGCTGTATGTGGCTCCATGTGGCAACCGTTTTTCTTTTTTTTACATACCAATGTCTGCAGTTCCCAATTGAATAACATTGAGCCGAGGGGTGTTCGTTTTTTTCACGGCGAGTGCTCCGCCTGAAAATAAACTTGTGAGTCCTCATTACACTGCCTGCAGCAGTATTTAATTAAAGGGGTTATCCGGCTTCTTTGACATTTTTTTTTTATTTCCCTATTGGGCTACATTGGGGGAGGTAAGTAGATAGAGACCACTTACCTGCCCTGCTGTCAGCCCCTCTCCCCCGGCTCAGAGCGGTCATGTGACTGCTCCTGCCGCGATTTTGCTGCTTCCGGTCATTTCATGTCAACATGGGCAGGGCCATGTTGACATGCAAATGTGGAAACAGCATGTCGCCTCCCTGCTGGGTGTCTACAGTGTGATGAGCCCCGCCCCCTTCCCTGCACCCTCCACACAGTCCTCCGCACCTCTTTTACTCTCCAGTAACCTCCCCCTGCACTGCTGTGGGGTTTGTGACCTGGGGGAAGGGCCTGGCGGCAGCTGCCGTGGTGTCAGCACCAGCACCGGGCCCCCTGCCCAGGATCGCACATTCAAATGTACCGACATCACAGATCACAGATCACAGATCACAGATGCCGGTACATTTGAAAGTGATGATGAGAAGCAGCGCAGCGCTGCTTCTCATCACTGTCCCTCCCGCTGTCTGTGCTCTCTTCAGCACAGCGGTGACGTCACTACTGTGCTGATATGTCCAGAGCACAGACAGCTGGCGAACGTGCAGGAGCGGCGGGGACCGAGGACGGGTGAGTATGTACTCCCTACATGTGTTCCCTATGGGCGTGGGGGGTGGGGGTGCAGAGCCATATGTGTGCGTGTGCAGAGCCATATGTGTGCGTGTGCAGAGCCATATGTGTGCGTCTGCAGAGTGTGAGGCAGTGACAGGGGTAATATTTGAAGACCGCTATGTGTCCCCCAGAATGTGTCTGGAAACCCTCTGAGTTTGCTATAGCTATTACTGGGAGTGTAGCACAAAGGGTAACAGGGAGACACATCCCTCCTCCCAGTCCAGGTTTTGTAGCAATCCTCATGTCCGGCATTTTCGTTTAAATCATGCAGAGCACAGCAGGGTGTGTCTCAGTTGAGAGCCAGGCTTGGTGAAGCTAACACATGCTGTGTGAGCTGGGCTGGCTCTGTGTGGAGTGAACACAGGCCAAGAGTGTTAGCCTAGGAGAACCTTGCACAGATCCCTGCGGTTAATGGGGTCCTAAGGTAACAAGACTTTTTGATGCAAAGAATTTGTCTATATGCACCGGCTGTGATCCGGAAGAGACTTTGACAGTGGGAAATTGGATCTATTTATGCTGTAACAATAAATAGACTGTTGGTGTGAACACGCTGCTGCCTCACTGCCTCACGTTTTTGCCCAAACAACGCTGCTACCTCACAAGAGCCATATGTGTGCGGTGCAGAGCCATATGTGTGCGTGTGCGGTACAGAGCCATATTTGTGCGTGTGCGGTGCAGAGCCATATGTGTGCGGTGCAGAGCCATATGTGTGCATATGCGGTACAGAGCCATATGTGTGCGTGTGCGGTGCAGAGCCATATGTGTGCATATGCGGTGCAGAGCCATATGTGTGCGTGTGCGGTGCAGAGCCATATGTGTGCGGTGCAGAGCCATATGTGTGCATATGCGGTGCAGAGCCATATGTGTGCGTGTGCGGTGCAGAGCCATATGTGTGCAGTACAGAGCCATATGTGTGCATGTGCGGTACAGAGCCATATGTGTGCGTGTGCGGTGCAGAGCCATATGTGTGCGTGTGCAGAGCCATATGTGTGCGTGTGCGGTGCAGAGCCATATGTGTGCGTGTGCAGAGCCATATGTGTGCATGTGCGGTACAGAGCCATATTTGTGCGTGTGCGGTGCAGAGCCATATGTGTGCGGTGCAGAGCCATATGTGTGCATATGCGGTACAGAGCCATATGTGTGCGTGTGCGGTGCAGAGCCATATGTGTGCATGTGCGGTACAGAGCCATATGTGTGCGTGTGCGGTGCAGAGCCATATGTGTGCGTGTGCAGAGCCATATGTGTGCGTGTGCGGTGCAGAGCCATATGTGTGCGTGTGCAGAGCCATGTGTGTGCGTGTGCGGTGCAGAGCCATATGTGTGCGGTACAGAGCCATATGTGTGCATGTGCGGTGCAGAGCCATATGTGTGCGTGTGCAGAGCCATATGTGTGCGTGTGCGGTGCAGAGCCATATGTGTGCGTATGCGGTACAGAGCCATATTTGTGCGTGTGCGGTGCAGAGCCATATGTGTGCGGTGCAGAGCCATATGTGTGCATGTGCGGTGTAGAGCCATATGTGTGCGTGTGCGGTGCAGAGCCATATGTGTGCGGTACAGAGCCATATGTGTGCGGTGCAGAGCCATATGTGTGCGTGTGCAGAGCCATATGTGTGCGTGTGCAGAGCCATATGTGTGCGTGTGCGGTGCAGAGCCATATGTGTGCGGTACAGAGCCATATGTGTGCGTGTGCGGTGCAGAGCCATATGTGTGCATGTGCAGAGCCATATGTGTGCGTGTGCGGTGCAGAGCCATATGTGTGCATGTGCAGAGCCATATGTGTGCGTGTGTGGTGCAGAGCCTGATGTGGTGTGGGGTGCAGAGCCATATGTGTGCGTGTGTGGTGCAGAGCCTGATGTGGTGTGGGGTGCAGAGCCTGATGTGGTGTGGGGTGCAGAGCCTGATGTGGTGTGGGGTGCAGAGCCTGATGTGGGGCTGTTATTTGCAATGCTGTAGTGATAATAGGTCAGGTGCTGGGGAAGAATACTGACAGGGAATGTGTGTGCAGGGGGCGGGCAGAGGGTGGGGCTGGAACCTGGGGAGGGTCTGGACACTGGGGAGGGTCTGGACACTGGGGTGGGGCTGGACACTGGGGTGGGGCTGGACACTGGGGCGAGGCTGGACACTGGGGAGGGGCTGGACACTGGGGAGGGGCTGGACACTGGGGAGGGGCTGGACACTGGGGTGGGGCTGGACACTGGGGCGAGGCTGGACACTGGGGAGGGGCTGGACACTGGGGAGGGGCTGGACACTGGGGTGGGGCTGGACACTGGGGAGGGGCTGGACACTGAGGGTGGGTGGTGACACATCTGACTGAGGTTTTGCACAGGAAGTGGTCATGTTTGCTGTAGCTGAATGTAAACAAGAAGCTGCAGAGAATAAAGGGTGAATTCAAGAGGAACAAAAGTTAGAAAACAAAAAATAACAATGTAGGTGTGATTTATATGACAATACAGCACAGATAAACTCAAAAATTTTTGTTAAGCTAATGTCAGACAACTCCTTTAAGGGTCCATCCTGGGATGCATATCCAGTAGAAGACAGTGCTGGCCCAGTAGCCATTTTCATTGCATTTATTCAATTTGAATATTGCCAGAATTTATAGTATCCAGCAAATTTCTCAAATTTTAACTGATTCAAATCAATTTGCTCATTTCTATTGTACGTTATTAGATCTACCAGCAGTCCTATGTAAAAAAAAGAGCCAGAAAACACATTCTCCCCAGCTGTATCTGCCAATATGGTCTTTGTTACATTAATTAGATGTTTGTTGCTTTTTTTGCTAGATTAAGATAAAAAAGTAAAAGTTGATACCATTGATCGAGCATAAAGAAGCGTCCCATAGAGACAGGAGGGCATTAAAGGGGTGGTCCGGACTTACAAAAATATGGCTGCTTTTTTCTAATACTGTAAAACCAATGTACAGGTTGTGTGTGGGATTGCAGATGGTACGCATCCAGTACAATACCCCTTTAATGGCCCACATTCAGAATGATGGCCCTCCTTTCTGTGTAATATCCCCTAAAATGCACCTCCCCAAACATCCAGTATGATACACCACACAATTTGTTCACACAGTAGCCCCTACCCCCTCATATACACTATGATGAGCCTAATGTGCCCCCAGCAAAGGATATTGGTGACATAGTGTGCTCAAAACAGTACGATGCTGCTACAGTTCCTCTCGTACAGATTATGAGACCCCACAGTGACCCACCCTACTATATTGTGCCCCCACTTTGATCCCCCACATTGATATCCTCATACATTAGAATCTGCTCAGAGCCCACTCCAACAGTATGATTACCCTATATCCCCCTGTGATGGGGTCCTTCTCCCATATCACACAATCAACAGAGCGAGAGATGGCAGTACAATCCAAAGAGCATTTATTCCAAGCAAATCAAATGGTCCATAACATAATCCACAAAACAGAGGGTAAAAATAGTAAAGAAAACACGGATATAGTCCAGTAATAGATAAATGTCCAGGTCTCTCTGGGGAGCTGCACCTTCAGCCCAGAGGTTCAATCTTCGTTCTTCTCTCTTCAAGTTCTCAAACAGACTGCCTCATCCCCCCAGGTAAGCAAAGAAGTTAGGTGGATTCCAGGCCCACCTCCCCCCACACCTAGGGACTGGAACACTACAGGGGGTGATTACCTACAGACAATACAATGTACACACAAGCAATACAAATAATGGACAGTGAACCAAGCGTAAAATACGAACCTACACAACAGGATACACAGTACACCATATCCCACCATCACACCCCCATACTATATGATGGCCCCCCCCAACCCACCCACAGTATGATGGCAACATAAAATAAATACTACATATTTAATTACGTTCCCCCAATGTGTTGTTCCAGTCTGTACTGTGTGCAGAATGAATGAGGCTTCGCACAGCATAGGCTGAGTGGGCGTTGACGGATTCCTCTTCCATCACTATATTCAATTTCTTCTATATCCAACATGAAGATGCAGGTACCATTGACATCCAGATGTAAGGCAAATATTTTTGGACCAACTGGTATTTTGCTAACAGAAGTGTGGCTGCACACGTGAATAGCAGAGATGCATAGACAAACTGGTAACTTGCTTGCAGAGACAAGTCAGTTATCAAGCACCTTGATAGCAGAGATGAAGGTGTAAATAACACCAAGAATAGTTGAGAGGATTTTTATATCTGGATTCTTGATTCAGCAGATTTGTAGGTGTGGATAACATCTACAGAAACTGGACCAAGCATGATCATGAATGCTGGTACCTGTATATGTCAGGAGTAGCTGATGAAATTAGACAACTGATTGGAGCAGAACCAAGTGGAGGAGTGAACGTG
The DNA here is from genome assembly GCF_048569485.1 of Anomaloglossus baeobatrachus. NCBI lineage: Eukaryota > Metazoa > Chordata > Amphibia > Anura > Aromobatidae > Anomaloglossus > Anomaloglossus baeobatrachus. The sequence goes on along the minus strand of NC_134353.1, from coordinate 932,746,343 downwards.
AACTCCTGACTACAATGAATAGCAGAGTACTGAACTACTCCAATACTGAGGCAGAACATAGCTGCCCGAGCTGGCCTTAAAAGACTTTCGGTGATGACTTTGGAAGTGCACAGAGAGAAGGCTATAGGGGAAAGAAGCAGAGTCCAGAGACAGGTGAGTATCACATGCAAATAAAAAAACTATGTGATATATTTTACTTTTTAAACATGCTCCTTTCTTCACTTATGAGCCACTTCTACTCCCCTCCTCTCCCCGTCTACTGAACTCATCATTTACTTTTAAAGAATGGCTATTTTCCAGCTTTTTGGAAGCAAGACAGATTGTCAACTTACTAAGGGATCAATGCTTCCTTAATTAATGTTTTATCTCACACTGAGCTGGATTCACAGCTACGCTGCTCAGCACTGCTGCATAATGTCCTCCATGCTGCACTTTCTAATGTTTATTTTACCCTGAGCTGGATTCACAGCTACACTGCTCAGTATTGCTGTATAATGTCCTCCATGCTGCTGCTTTCTAATGTTTATCTAATCCTGAGCTGGATTCACAGCTACCCTGCTCAGTACTGCTGTATAATGTCTTCCTATCTGCTGCTTTCTAATGTTTAGCTTATCCTGAGCTGGATTCACAGCTACTCTGCTCAGTTGTCCTCCATGCTGCTGCTTTCTATTGGTTATTTCACCCTGAGCTGGATTCACTGTTACCCTGGTCAGTACTGCTGTATAATGTCCTCCATGCTGCTCTTTGATGTTTATCTCACCCTGAGCTGGAATCACAGCTACCCTGCTCAGTAATGCTGTATAATTTCCTGCATGCTGTTGCTTTCTAGTGTTTATCCCACCCTGAGCTGGATTTACAGCTACCCCGCTCAGTACTACTGCATAATGTCCGCCATGTTGCTGCTTTCTAATGTTTATCTCACCCTGATATGGATACACAGCTACCCTGCTCAGTACTGCTGTATAATGTCCTCCATGCTGCTGCTTTCTGAAGTTTATCTCACCCTGAGCTAGATTCACAGCTACCCCGCTTAGTACTGCTTTATAATGTCCTCCATGCTTCTGCTTTCTAATGTTTATCTCACCCTGATCTGGAGTCACAGCTACCCCGCTCAGTACTGCTGTATAATGTCCTCCATGCTGCTGCTTTTGTATATGTACCACATAGAGACAGGAGAGCAGGAGTCCCTCATGTCTGTGTGTGATGCTTGACGCCACAAGTAGTGATACTAGTCCCTAGGTGACGCTGGATGGAATACTGGACACTATGTGGTGTAGTATGAGGTTTGTCATTAGAAGGCGCAGGAATCACTAACATACAGAGTGAGCAGAGAGAAAGTCGAGATCAGGAACCAGAAGGACACAACAACATACAGGGAACAGACAGAAACAAGGTCAAGATACAGGCCAAGGTTCAGGATACCAGGAGAATACGTATGTGATACAGGGAGCAAGCAGAGACAAGGTCAAGAAGAGGACAGAAGCCAGGGATAACGACAAGGTCAAGGGGGTGGGCAAAGCAGAGTCAGTAGCAATCCAGGGTCGAGTAGCCAAGAACAGAACCAGACATAAAAGGAGCTGAAAGCACTTACTGCAGAACCAGACAATACGACTGGCGAGCATGCTCCCTGACAAAGCAGAGCAATTACCCGTAAGTAGGAGCATGTGAGCAAGCTCCTCCCAGCACCAGCGAAGGACCCGGAGCAAAAAAGCAACCCATCTACAGGAGTGCACAACAGCCGAGCATCTCAAGGCAAAAGGCTCTGCACGGAGAAGCAAATCAGCACGTCACGGCACACAAGATGCATCGCAAATCGGAACCGTGACACTGTATGGGAGACATCAAAGCAGCTAGTCACCACCCACCAGCTCAGAGACAGAAGAGCAGGAATCCCTCATGTTTGTGTGTTGTGTATGGGAGACAGCATAGCAGCCAGTCTCCACCCACAAGCTCAGAGACAGAAGAGCAGGAATCCCTCATGTTTGTGTGTTGTGTATGGGAGACAGCATAGCAGCCAGTCTCCACCCACAAGCTCAGAGACAGGGGAGCAGGAATCCCTCATGTTTGTGTGCTGTGTATGGGAGACATCATAGCAGCCAGTCTCCACTCACCAGCTCAGAGAGAGGAGAGCAGGAATCCCTCATTTCTGTGTGTGCTGTGTATGGGAGACATCATAGCAGTCAGTCTCCACCCACCAGCTCAGAGACAGAAGAGCAGGAATCTCTCAGGTCTGTGTGTGCTGTGTATGGGAGACATCATAGCAGTGAGTCTCCACCCACCAGCTCAGAGACAGGAGAGCAGGAATCCCTCATGTCTGTGTGTGCTGTGTATGGGAGACAGCATAGCAGCCAGTCTCCACCCACCAGCTCAGAGACAACTGATAATTAGAACCTGCCGAAAGGAAAACTGAAACATCAGGTACAATTAAAGTAGCTCTAATTACATCGTTCTGTATGCATAATATTACTATTTGTCCGACACTGCTGCAGAAGAGTCAAACAGACAATATAATGATTGAGGTGTTAATTTCTAATGTTTTTTCTCTTAGCGTATAATGTAATTTCCAGCACATCTTTAATGAATCACTCCCTGCATATAATGATGAACGCACTTATTTCTGTCGATTGAAGTTTTCTCTTATGGTGGAGATCACATTTATGAGAAGACAAGGATATAATAGATCTCTGAAGATTATACCAGAGGTGTCTCAAGACTGACATTGTGCTAACACTTATGTCACGGGTCAAAGCTTCTGCTAAATATTTAAAGATCTCTTTGACTCCTCACCTATTTTAATGTTAATTTCTCGAAAAATTGGATTCACAGAACCGAGCAATCACAAGGTAATCAGACCTGTATCTATTACTGTGCAGGAAGCGGGCAATTGTTTAGAAATAATATATAATAGTATTGTATATGTTATAATCTGTACAGAGGAAGACATATTTATGGTGTAATTTAAAGGGACAGACTATTTTTTAAAAAATAATTTTAATATACCAATTTAGGGAATTTTTAGATAATGAAGAGGTGTTAAGGATCCTCATTCTTTAGCCAAAATATAAATTAGCTACAAAAAGCTTTTGAACAAAATAGTGCTAATTAAATCATATTTGTGTTGAATTATTTGGAATGTGATAACGATGTCAAATTTAAAAAAAAGAGATTTTCTTAGAGCAAATTGTCTGAAACAGCCGCCATCATTTTACAGAATTGCTGAAGATTGCATCAGCCAAAAAAGGATCCGGCTTCCCCAAAAAGTCTTGTAGTTATCACATCATATGGTTTAGAATAACCTCTCAGTATTGACTATCATAGTCTGTATAAAAGCCAATGCACGGAATGCAGCAGCCACTTTTTGGAGAATCTGTATAGTAAGAGGAAGTCACAGCTTATACATAAAAATAGGTGAGAAAGCCATAAAATACTAAAGAAAATATACACATAGGGTGTCACAGCACAGGAGTGAAGACGACTATGCTGTAAGAAAAATAAAAATATACAGTTGGTACACTTCAGAATTCCTCCAGCTGCTTCTGTCTTCAGTCACATCATCAATAACCATGCTTTCTTCTTCCCATTGTTTTGGCACAGGTTAATCTAATTTATTTATTATGCGGTGCTTATATAGAACCATCATATTCTGCAGCGCTTTACATGGTTTATTATCACTGGCGCTCACAATCTAAATTCCCTAGCAGTATGTCTTTGGAGTGTGGGAGGAAACCAGAGAACCCAGAGGAAACCCAAACAAACATAGGGAGAACATACAAACTCCACACATATGTTGTCCTTCGTTTGATTTGAGCCCAGGACCTTAGTGCTTCAAAGCATTAGTCCTCATGTCACGAGGGTACCATGACAGAGAGCGGTCCCTATTATTTCTGGTGTCAGGAGATCGCAGGACAGAGCTACATACACACTTGACCACGTTAATGCTGTACGTTGTGCAGATTCTCCTTTATCCGGTGCTGATGCCGTCAAGTAGTTCCTATGGTCTCCTATGCTGTGGATGAAAACTGGAATCAGCTGTGCTGAACGTCTAATTACCTCTGCTATAAAGATGCGTCTCCCAGCCCAGGTAATTGCCAGTGATAGCTTCAGCTTAGCTTGCCTCTAGAGGGAACCTATGAATTGTGGACCAGGAAGTCACTCTGAGATTTGTTGCTGGAGTTTGCTGTTTGAAAGCTGTGTTGTGTTGTTTCCTTCTTTATCCCTTTTTGGTTTGTCTCATGTGTTGGTTCCACATTACTCCCACCTGTTGTTTGAGTGCCTTGTATGATTGCTGTTTATTTTACTCCTGTCTGTCTTATCCACTCTCTGTCTTTAACCTAGAGCAGGACTAGCATTCCCACTACTCTGCTCACTAGACATGTCTAGACATTGTCCAGGGAAATACAGGTATAGGTACTTGATTGCCGCACAGGGTGTAAGAACGCGTTTAGGAAAGTCAGGGGGCTCAGGGCTGCTTAGGGTACGTGTCAGGAGTTGTCCTCTCCCTATCCTTCCCTAGTGGCAGTGTATCCTTTCTCCCATGTCACCTTGCACCGACCTTGGTGGAGAGTAACAACCTGGAGCTGCCCTGGAGGGAGTGGTACCTGGTACCTATCGTCAGACAAGTCCACCATCACCATTAGAAGCTCTGATGAAGGCTTGTTAGGCATTTAGTTACACCCCTCTCAGGGTAAACCAGATTTTGGGAATAGTGGGCCTACTTTCCACTCTCCCCTCCATCACCATAGCATGACAGGTAACCACTGAGCTAACCACTGAGGAACTCTGCTGCCCTAGTTATTTTGTTCAGGGAATGCTTTCCAAGAAGTTAGCACTGCAGCTTCTTTAGATGTTGTTTTTGCAAAGTCTAATCTGGCCATTCTATATTCAGGCTAATTAAAGACGTTATCCACTACCCTAACTCATTTCATTTTTTAATTCATCAATTGTGCTAGTATGTGGCAATAAATGTATCCTTACTCATATTATAGTAATATAACCCTTTTACCATGCAGATAAAATCACTTGGTGTCTTCCAGCAGCAAGTCTGATGTTTAGATCCATCCCTTCCCCTCCTCAGGCATACTGTGCTCTGTTAATACAGTTACATAGTGCAGTTCAGTAGCCTGTGATCCACCACTTAGTTTGTCCCCCCCTTCTCTATCCTGTGCTGTTGAAGATATTGGTAGATACCAAGTGTCAGAGCAGCCCAGGGTAGGTACCAACCCATCGGTCAATTGCCAGATGGCCAGTACAGCCCTGTCACTTTGTTTGTTATGCAAATTTTGGCTATTTTCTGTCTACATCAGTGATTGGATCACTTAAACCCTTTGCTAGTGAAGTGCTGCGATCTGCATTTCAAAAGAAAAGGTGTCAGCCCCTGCTGTTACTGCTGATTGAGACTGTCAATGCAGCTAGTGAGGCTGTGAGGCAGAATAAAGGCTACTTTACACGCTGCGATATCGGTCCCGATATCGCTAGCGTGGGTACCCGCCCCCATCTGTTGTGCGACACGGGCAAATCGCTGCCCGTGCCACACAACATCGCGCAGACCCGTCACACATACTTACCTGCCCGGCGACATCGCTGTGACCGGCGAACCGCCTCCTTTCTAAGGGGGCGGTCCGTGCGGCGTCACAGCGACGTCACTGAGCGGCCGCCCAATAGCAGCGGAGGGGCGGAGATGAGCGGGACGTAACATCCCGCCCACCTCCTTCCTTCCGCATAGCGGCCGGGAGGCAGGTAAGGAGAGCTTCCTCGTTCCTGCGGCGTCACACATAGCGATGTGTGCTTCCGCAGGAGCGACGAACTACATCTTTACTGCTGCAGTAACGATAATCGAGAATGGACCCCCATGTCACCGATGAGCGATTTTGCACGTTTTTGCAACGATGCAAAATCGCTCATCGGTGTCACATGCAGCAACATCGCTAATGCGGCCGGATGTGCGTCACAAATTCCGTGACCCCAACGACTCCGCATTAGCGATGTCGCAGCGTGTAAAGCCCCCATTAGTGTGATTCATTCCAAAATGTCTACCCACACCATCAGGAGCCCAGTGAAAACTTACTTTCATTTAGTCTGCTTTCTCTGCAGGAAAAGGAAGTATCAGAAGAGGAAGAAGAATCTGCATAATGATTCAGTACTATGTGTTCCATGCTGCGATGCACTCATAGAAGATACACAACCAATACAAGTATATTACAAAACATATTGCTTGAAGAGCTATAATATAAGGAAAGGGGGTGAAAAACTATTGGAAAATCCCTTTAATGGTTTGCACTTTGTGATGAATACTATGAATGTATTTGCTGTCATGAAGTCTTCTCTTTATATATGGGTGGCTCAGTGGTTAGCACTGCAGTCTTGCAGCACTGGGGTCCTGGATTCAAATCCCACCAAGAACACCATCTGCAAAGAGTTTGTATGTTCTCCCCGTGTTTGTGTGGGTTTCCTCCGGGTTCACCGGTTTTCTCCCACACTCCAAAGACATACTCATAGGGAACCTAGATTGTGAGCTCCAATGGGGACAGAGTTGCCATTGTATGTAAAGCGCTGTGGAATTACCAGCGCTATATAAATGAATAAATATTATTATATATATATTTATGGTGAACTTAGATACTGAAACACCAACTTCCTGAATGTTCTTCACTTGGGTGGATTTTGAGAACAGGTTTTTCTTCACCATGGAAAGGATTATGTGATCATCCACCACTGTTGTCTTCCGTGGACTTTTTGAGTTTTCAAGCTCTCCAGTGTACTCTTTTTTATGCAGAATGTACCAAACTGTTGATTTGGCCATTTGTAACATTTCTGCTTTCTCTCTCTGATGGATTTCTTCTTTTTTTCCCCCCAATGAGGATTTGTTTCTCTTCCATTGAGAGCCCTTTTGACTGCACATTGTAGGTTTACAGCAACAGTTTCCAAATGCTAATGCCACACCTGGAATCAGCTCCAGACCTTTTACCTGCTTAACTGATGATGGATTAATTAGGGAATAGCCCATGCAGCTCATTACCCATTATAGAGCTTTTGAGATAATTGTCTAATTATTTTGGTTCCTTTAATAAGAGGGAACTACATAGTAAAGAGCTGTAATTCCTAAACCCCTTACTACAATTAGGATGTGAATACTCTTAAATTAAAGCTTTAAACCCAGATTATATAACGGTATCTTTAAGATATTTTGGTAAACAGCTAAAATGGCAAAACTTATGTCACCGCCCAAATATTTCTGGGTTTATCTAGACAGTTTTAATTGATTTTGAGGGAGATACCAGAGTCACATGTCTGGTAGCTGCAGCTGGCTTGGTCAGTGTGGTTATAATGCAGCTACAATTCTTGGTACGCTTTTTTTGCATTTATGCAGAAGCAAACCCTCAATATTGCTGCAAGAAGAAACAAACAAAACATCTTACTCTGTGACAAAGAGTGTGTCATAGGCCCCCTTCACACTTCCATGAAAAACACGCACGTGTGTTACGGGCCGTTTTTCGGGTCCGTATCCCGATTTTGTGTCCGTTTTTATGGTCCGTGTGGCATCTGTGTGAATTGCGTATGCTAGCCGTGTTTATGTGTAGAACGTCCGTGTGTGCATGTGGAATTAACGTGTATGTGTACCTGGAATGTCCGTGTGGAATATCCGTGTGTGTGATGCACAATGTCATTTATAAATGTCGGCTGACAGCCGACAGAGTTGCGCGATGAGAATGAACTCGGGTGAACTTCACCCGACTTCATCCTCATACCGCGGCTCTGTCTGTGTCGACTACTGATTAGCGGTCACCTGTGAAGGATTCACCGGTGACCGCTAATCCCCCGAGTGACTGAAGTTTCCCCCCTTCTCTCATACTCACCGATCCCCGATCACCGGCGTGGCGCTGCACGGCATTCACACTGCTGCGGCGGCTTATACTATTTTGACAAAGCCGGCCGCTCATTAAACAATCTCGTATTCCCTGCTTTCCCCGCCCACCAGCGCCTATGATTGGTTGCAGTGAGACACGTCCCCACGCTGAGTGACAGCTGTCTCACTGCACCGAATCACAGCAGCCGGTGGGCGTGTCTATACTGTGCAGTAAAATAAATAAATAAATAATTTAAAAAAACGGCGTGCGGTCCCCCCCCAATTTCAATACCAGCCAGATAAAGCCATACGGCTGAAGGCTGGAATTCTCAGGATGGGGAGCTCCACGTTATGGGGAGCCCCCCACCCTAACAATATCAGCCAGCAGCCGCCCAGAATTGCCGCATACATTAGATGCAACAGTTCTGGGACTGTACCCGGCTCTTCCCGATTTGCCCTGGTGCGTTGGCAAATCGGGGTAATAAGGAGTTAATGGCAGCCCATAGCTGCCACTAAATCCTAGATTAATCATGTCAGGCGTCTCCCCGAGATTCCTTTCATGATTAATCTGTAAATTACAGTAAATAAACACACACACCTGAAAAATCCTTTATTAGAAATAAAAACACAAACATATACCCTGGTTCAACAATTTAATCAGCCCGAAAAAGCCCTCCATGTCCGGCGGAATCCAGGATGGTCTAGCGTCGCATCCAGCACTGCTGCATGGAGGTGACCGGAGCTGCAGCAGACACAGCCGCTCCTGTCAGCTCCACGCGGCAAATGAAGACAGCCGCGCGATCAGCTGAGCTGTCACTGAGGTTACCCGCTGTCACTGGATCCATTTGCCGCGTGGAGCTGTCGGGAGCGGCGGTGTCTTCTGCAGCTCCGGTCACCTCCATGCAGCAGAGCTGGAAGCGACGCTGGACCATCCTAAATTACACCGGACATGGAGGGCTTTTTCGGGCTGATTAAATTGTTGAACCAGGGTATATGTTTGTGTTTTTATTTCTAATAAAGGATTTTTCAGGTGTGTGTGTTTATTTACTGTAATTTACAGATTAATCATGAAAGGAATCTCGGGGAGACGCCTGACATGATTAATCTAGGATTTAGTGGCAGCTATGGGCTGCCATTAACTCCTTATTACCCCGATTTGCCAAAGCACCAGGGCAAATTGGGAAGAGCTGGGTACAGTCCCAGAACTGTTGCATCTAATGTATGCGGCAATTCTGGGCGGCTGCTGACTGATATTGTTAGGGTGGGGGGTTCCCCATAACGTGGAGCTCCCCATCCTGAGAATACCAGCCTTCAGCCATATGGCTTTATCTGGCTGGTATTGAAATTGGGGGGACCGCACGCCGTTTTTTTAATTATTTATTTATTTTACTGCACAGTATAGACACGCCCACCGGCTGCTGTGATTGGGTGCAGTGAGACACCTGTCATTCAGTGTGGGGGCGTGTCTCACTGCAACCAATCATAGGCGCCGGTGGGCGGGGAAAGCAGGGAATACGAGATTGTTTAATGAGCAGCCGGCTTTTTCAAAATAGTAAAAGCCGCCGGAGGAGTGTGAATGCCGTGCAGCGCCTCGCCGGTGATCGGGGAACGATAAGTATGAGAGAGGGGGGGAAACTGACCGACAGAATGTGAGAGAGGGACAGACAGACAGAGAGACCGACAGAGAGACAGAGAGACCGACCGACGGACTCAGGGAGATTGACCCACATACACGGAAATAGAAAGAATAGCCGACATCACTAGAAATAAAAACACCAAACGGACACGGACTATAGGTAGATGCATACGTGTTTACTAACGTGTGTGCACATACCCATAGACTTTCATTGTGTCCACGTGTGCGTGCTCCGTGCAGATAACGGACATGCATCCGTGCAAAATGCAAACACATACGGATCACGGACACGCACACACGGACATAATGAAATAACGCACGTGTGACCACAATCATAGATTAACATTGGTGCATGTTTGTCCGTGTCTCCGGTATATACGGAAACGGAACAAACACGCATGTCTTTCACGGACGTGTGAAGGGGGCCATAGACAGTACTGATTTTTTTGCACACCTTATTTAACATACATACCAATATGATGGCCTGTATCTTTTTTGCTGCTTTTCTGGTTCACTTTATCCACCAATATTGGTGCCACCCAAGTCATAAATTTGCATATTATGGCCAGAAAATCTCATCTCCATCCATGCATGTCTCCGTTAATCTTTGTTCCATCCCAGAATATTAGGGATGACCCTCATTTTTTACACTAAAGCTTCACAGACGTTTATTTTTTTCTTTTTACTACACTTGACCATCAGGGCTGTTGACATCAATCCCTTAACCATCCTAGACCACCAGGTGTATTGACTCAAATGGGTTTGAGGTACACTATCAGACAAAAGTTACTGACATGGGTGATGCTGTTTTTGCTTTTCCTTCTAATCTCATAAATAACTTCATTTTCCATAGACCCTTTGTTCTCTGGCAAAAATTATCTTGTTAGTAAGTGACCAGGTGGCCCTTAACCCTCACATTTTTTTAATTATTATTATTACTAGCTGTAGTACCTGGCGTTGCCCGGGATAGTAACTGTCTCTGTCTCTCTCTCTTTCTTTGTCTGTCTCTGTGTGTCTGTCTATGTTTATCTCTCTGTCTGTCTCTGTATCAGTCTCTCTGTCTCTCCATCTCTGTGTCTCTCTGTGTATGTCTGTCTCTCTCTATCTCTGTCTTTCTCTCTCTGTCTCTTTCCCTGTCTGTCTCTTTGCCCGTCTGTCTCTTTTCACGTCTGTATCTTTCCACGTCTGTCTCTTTCCCTGTCTGCTCATTCCACTTCTGTCTCATTCCAAGTCTATATCTTTCCATGTCTGTCTCTTTCCCCGTCTCTTTCCCCATCTCTCTGTCTCTTTCCCTGTCAGCCTGTCTGTCTGTCTCTTTGCCCGTCTGTCTCTTTGCCTGTCTGTCTCTTTCCACGTCTGTCTCTTTCCACGTCTGTCTCTTTCCACGTCTGTCTCTTTCCACGTCTGTCTCTTTCCACGTCTGTCTCTTTCCATGTCTGCCTGTCTGTCTGTCTCTTTGCCCGTCTGTCTCTTTCCAGGTCTGTCTTTCCCTGTCTCTCTATCTGTCTCTTTCCCTGTCTGCCTGTCTCTTTCCCCATCTGTCTCTTTCCCCGTCTGTCTCTTTCCCCGTCTGTCTCTTTCCCCGTCTGTCTCTGTCTATCTATCTCTGTCTGTCTCGCTCTCTGTCTCTTTCCTTGTCTGTGTCTGTCTGCCTCTGTTTCTTTGTCTGTCTGTCTCTATCCTTCTCCACCGATATCATATTACCTCACACGTAAGCTTGTTATACTGTTATACTATGAATGTCTTTCGTTCCTATAGCAACCAATCACAGCTCTTATTAATAACCTGTGGCTTACAGCTCCATTGACTCTAATGGAGGCAGGATTTTTGGAGAGTAACTGTAGAGTGCGGGGTTAAATTTTCCGGTCAAAACATAGTCTATGACGTTCCCTGAGTCATATGAGGAGTCTGTGCAAAATTTCATGATTATACATGCAACGGTGCGGATTCCTTTAGCGAACACACACACACACACACACATATACTCAGCTTTATATATTAGATGATTATTATTATTATTATTATTATTATTATTATTTTATCTTAACTTTGCTCTTGACTATCTATTTATTTATACACATTCCAAAAAAATGCATTGGAAAAGGTTAACTTAAAAAAAATCTGTACTGGTAATGGCTTTTTTTTACAATGACCTTTGCCATTGAGCTACAAAATTGCCATTTTTACAACTGTGAAAAATAAAAGAAAAAGTAAAATTAAATATCTAAACACTAATAAATAAAAAGCTGAACGAATAATAAAACTATCATACAAAATAAAAATATAATATCAACAACAGTAATAATAGCAACAATAATTATAATAAAAAAATAATAAAAATAATATTCATAGTCATAACAACCACACAAACAGCAATAATATTAGAAATAATAATAATAATAATAATAATAATAATAATATAAAATAAATACAAATAAAATACTGGTTGGCATTTCAATAAAAGAGAACAGGTTAATTGTGAAATATTACAACTTCTGAATACATAAAAGTGAGATTAATGGAGTTAATTATTCAGATCATTATAGAGAAGGTTACAATGGTCATTTTTGTCCAAGATCAAAGTTATCAATAAATCAACTGTGGGAAAAAAGTAAACTTAAAATTAAATCTTTAATAAATAAATAAAAACCTGAACAATAAATAAAAAAATGAAAAATATAGAAAAAATAAATAATAATACAATAAAAAACTACAGTTAAGAAAACAAAAATCATAGAAAACATATAATAATAATAATAATAATAATAATAACAATAATAATAGTGCAATTAAGAAAACATAATAATAATAATAATGATGCAATAAATAAAAATAATTATTCAGTTCATAGTGGAGTAGGTTACATTGGTCATTTTTGGGCAAGATCAAATTTATCAATAAATTGACTGTGGGAAAAGTAAACTTAAAATTAAATATTTAATAAATAAGTAAAAAACTGATTAATAAATAAATAAAAATATATAATAATAATAATAATAATAATAATAATAATAATAATAATAATAATAATAATAATACAATAAAAATAGTGCAGTTAAGAAAACTAAATTATAGAAAAAATATAAATAATAATAATAATGCAATAAATATAAATAAAATATTGGTTGGCATTTCAATAAAAAACGAACAGGTTAATCATGACATATAAGAACCTTTGATTATATATAAGTGATATTAATGAGTTAATTATTCAATTTATTGTGAGAAGGTTGCAATGGTCATATTTGGCCAAGATCAAAGTTTTCAATAAATCGACTGCGGAACAAAAATAAGCTTAACATTAAATATGTAATAAATAAATAAATAAAAAATGAACACAAAATAAAAAATAAATAATGATAAAAAAGGAAAAAAGTAAACTATGATAATAATTATAGTAATAATAATAATGCAATTACGAAAACTAAAAATAGAAAAAATACAATATATATTTTATTATTATTATTATTATTATTATTATTATTATTATTATTATTAATAATTTTAAAATATTGGTTGGCATTTCAATAAAAGCGAACAGGTTAATCATGAAATATAAGAACCTTTGATTATATATTAGTGATATTAATGAGTTAATTATTCAATTTATTGTGAGAAGGTTGCAATGGCCATATTTGGCCAAGATCAAAGTTTTCAATAAATTGACTGTGGGACAAAAAATAAGCTTAACATTAAATATGTAATAAATAAATAAAAAATGAACAAAAAATAAATAATAATAAAATATAGAAAAAAATAAACTATGATAATAATTATAGTAATAATAATAATGCAATTACAAAAACTAAAAATAGAAAAAATACAATATATATTTTATTATTATTATTATCATTATCATCATTCATAATAATAATAATAATAATAATAATAATAATTAAAAAATAAATATAGATACAATATTGGTTGGCATTTCAATAAAAGCTAACAGGTTAATCATGAAATATAAGAACCTCTGATCAGGGCCGGCCTTAACCTGAATGGTGCCCTGTGCAAAACTGCCCTTTGGTGCCCCCCTACTGATTTTTTACCCAGTTTCCCACGAAACAAACGAGGACAGGAGGCCATCTTTTATTATATCCTAAGAAAATTGATCTCTTCAAATGTACAATAAATTACCAATTTGTGCTGGAGAATCTGCACCTCAAATCCACATTAATGTCACCACGTCTGTCGTTTTTTTATAGGTCTTCCAATTTCAACCATTTATGCCGTATCCATGGATATTACACCCCACCCCAGCTCCGACTCCACCCATCAAACCCTTCACACTCACCACCATTCTTGGAAAAACGTATGTGTGTGTGTGTAATATATATATATATGTATATATATATATATATATATATATATATATATATATATATATATATACACACACACAGTCATGGCCAAAAGTGTTAGCACCTTTGAAGTTGTTCCAGAAAATAAAGCATTTGCCTTAGAAAGTTAATAATACACCCCCTACACCTCCTCTCTCCATAATATACTCTCTACACCGACCCTTTCCATAATCTCTCTCCCACACTGCCCCTATTTGTAATATTCCCCCACACACTGCCCCTCAGCGTACCCCCACACGATATCCCTGTGTATAATATCCCACACACTGCCCCTCTGTAAGATATCTCACACACACACACACACACACACACACACACACACACACACACACACACACACACACACACACTGCTCCTCTGTATAATATCTCTCCCACACACACTGCTCCTATGTATAATATCTCTCCCACACACACTGCTCCTCTGTATAATATCCCCCCACACACTGCACCTCAGTACAATATCCCTCCACACTGCACCTCAGTACACTATCTCCCACACACACACTGCACCTCAGTATAATATCCCCCACACACTGCTCTGTTACGAGGGGTACCCGGGGAAGCGTGCCAAGATGGGAAATGGACTGCTTCCGCCGGTCAAGGTCCACTGTGCGGTGTAAGGGACCGCCGCTATGGTGGGTGAAGAGTGAGCGGGTTGCTGCTAGCGATCGTCTGGAATGTCACAGACGATCTATGTACACCGATCTGCCCTAACCCCTGAGGGTTGTATGGCACAGATCTCACGGCTCGGTGTACCTGTTGCACGGGGAAGCACAGAGGTGCCCACGCACGTGTGCCAGTGGAAGTCACGAGAATATGGCACGAGGGTAGCACAGAGGTGCCCACGCACGTGTGCTTTCAATAACCAGGTGAGTCCAATGGAGACTTGAGGAGCTCACCTGGGACAGGAACACGGCCTGTTGACGGGGGTACTGCCGGAGCAGCAAGGCAGGAACACGGCCTGCAAACGAGGTACTGCCGGAGCAGCAAGGGCCAAGCCCACAAGAGACAGTAATGCCTGAGCAGTGGCGTGGCAGCACGCTACCAGACATCCAAACATAGAAGGACGGTCGCGCGCCGCCATGATGGCAGGGGGAGCTTTTAAGGAGGTGCAGCTCCACCCGAGGGCGGGCGCGAGGCGGAGATGACGGACTTGACCCAATCAGGGTCCACGACGTCCCAGCCTGGCCAGTCAGGATTCACCACGTCACCAGCCTTGTCATCAAGCCGTGTGACGTCAGTGAGCGAATCAGGACCCACCACGCATTGCACATGCTCACCCTCCTGCCTCTGGGAAATAGAGGCGGGATCCTCGGTCTCACAATGTGCAGAGATAACGGGAATCTCACTGCTTCCCTGAGCAGTAAACCTCTGCACATTGCGCAGCCTCGCAGACCTTCGGGGCCGCTGAGCAGGAGAGTCTGCGGCAGGCCAGGAATGGGAGACCGCTTCACTCCTTGTAACCGGAGAACCACTAGGTGTCACCCTTCTGCTGCCTCTCTGAGAATGCATCTCCTGCACACTGCACAGTCTGGCAGACCTTCGGCGCTGCTGAGCAGGAGTGCTCGTGGCAGGCAAGGAATGGGAGACTGCCTCAGGAGAGCCACGAGATGTAACATTACCCCCCGTCTAGGCCCCCCCCCCCGTCCGTGCTCGAAGGCCGCTATCAAACCCGGGGCGCGGATATGATCCTCCAACTCCCAGGATCTATGCTCCGGACCACGGCCGGCCCACTCCACGAGGTAGTACCTCTTGCCCTGTATGACTTTTGTCTCCACAAGTTTTGCCACCTCAGGGTCGTCGGACGGGGAGTCGGTTTGAGCCGGCAGGGACCCCGAGAATTTATTAAGTCGTACGGGTTTCAGGAGGGACACGTGAAAGGTGTTGGCTATAGCCCAGCGTGGAGGGAGCTGGAGTCGATATGCCACTGGGTTTACCTGCTGTAGTACTTTAAACGGACCCAGATACCTAGGGGCGAATTTGGCTGCCTGTACCCGTAGGTTAACTTTCTTAGAGGACAGCCATACTAGGTCACCAGGGGCGAAGGATGGTGCAGGGCGGCGGCGAACATCAGCCGTTGTCACCATCCGGTCTTTGGCCCTTTTAAGAGCCTCTTGGGTGTCATCCCAGAACTCCCGGGCCTTGGTCGCCCAATCCTCCACTCTAGTATCGGGTGACGTAATGGGCATCGGAACCGGGATTCTGGGATGTTGTCCGTTATTGAGTAGGAACGGAGTCTGGCCAGAGGATTCATGGACCGAATTGTTAATGGCAAATTCGGCCCAAGGAAGGAGGTTAGCCCAGTTGTCGTGGTGCGCGGATATAAAATGGCGGAGGTAAGTTACCAAGGTCTGATTAGTCCTCTCCACTAGTCCATTGGTCTCGGGATGGTATGCGGAGGAGATGTTCAGCTCTATCTGCAGGAGCTTACAGAGCTCTCTCCAGAAGCGAGACGCGAACTGGGGACCCCGGTCGCTCACCACCTTGTCAGGCATGCCATGCAACCTAAATACATGCCGAATGAACAAGGTGGCGAGAGCACGTGACGTCGGGAGTCGTGGGAGAGGCACCAAGTGGACCATTTTAGAGAAGTGGTCCGTGATGACCCATACGACCCTGTGCCCTGCTGACTTGGGCAGATCTCCCAGGAAGTCCATCCCTACCACTTCCCAGGGACGATCCGGCACTGGCAGTGAGTGAAGAAGACCTGCCGGTCTCTGCCGGGACGGCTTATTCCGAGCACACGACATACAGGCTCCCACATATTCCTGTATGTCCTGGGGTAGTCTCGGCCACCAATAATGCCTGGTCACCAGGTCTCTGGTCCTTTTGACCCCGAAGTGACCCCCGACCTTGGAGGCATGGGCCCACGATAGCACCTCGTTCCGTAGTTCAGGGGGAACGAGGGTTTTGCCAGGTGGCACCTGGTCCAAAGAAGTGGGAGTGACCATCCTCAAGCTGTCCGGGGGTAGTATAAGACGAGGCTCCTCCTCGTCCTCCTCCAACACAACCATACAACGTGACAAGGCATCGGCCCGTACGTTCTTCTCACCGGCCAGGTGGCGGATAATAAAGCGGAACCGGGAGAAGAATAAAGACCAACGGGCCTGCCTTGGGTTCAGGCGTTGTGCTGTCTGGAGGTATGTGAGGTTTTTGTGGTCAGAAAAAACCTCAAATGGATGCTTCGCACCCTCCAGGAGATGCCGCCATTCCTGGAATGCTAGTTTCATCGCCAGTAACTCCCTATCCCCTATGGAGTAGTTCCTCTCGGCCGGAGAAAAGGTCTTGGAGAAAAAGAAACACGGATGTTTCCTTCCTCGTTCGTTTTTCTGGTACAGGACTGCACCTGCACCGACCGAAGAGGCGTCTACCTCCAGTAGGAAGGGTTTGGAGATGTCTGGACGATGAAGGATGGGAGCTCTGGAGAAGTGAGTTTTGAGAGTGTGAAATGCCTCTACCGTTTCCCGTGTCCATGCTTTGGGATTAGCGCCCTTGCGGGTAAGGGCAATGATGGGTGCTGCCACCGTCGAGAAGTTGGGAATGAACTGGCGATAATAATTGATAAACCCCAAGAATCGCTGGATCGCCTTCAGCGAGCGGGGCTCAGGCCAGTTCATCACTGTCTCCAACTTCCCCGGATCCATTGCTAACCCCTGACTGGACACTATGTACCCCAGGAACGGCAAGGATTCCTGTTCAAAAATGCACTTTTCCAGCTTAGCATATAACGAATGGGTGCGGAGCCTCTTAAGTACTCGGATGACATCCCTCCGATGGGTGGTAAGATCGGGGGAGAAGATAAGAATGTCATCCAGGTATGCAACCACGGAAAGATACAAATCCCGGAAAATGTCATTCACAAAGTCTTGAAATACGGCGGGGGCATTGCAGAGTCCGAAGGGCATTACTAGATACTCGTAGTGACCGTCCCTGGTGTTAAAGGCGGTCTTCCACTCAACGCCCTTTCGGACTCGCACTAGATTATACGCCCCGCGTAGATCCAGCTTTGTGAAGACCTTTGCCCAGCGGAATCGATCAAATAGCTCAGTAATGAGGGGCAAAGGGTATTTGTTCTTGATTGTGATTGCATTTAATCCCCTGTAATCGATACAGGGGCGCAGATCCCCTTCCTTCTTCTGCACAAAAAAGAACCCTGCACCAGCCGGTGAAATAGACTTGCGAATGAACCCCTTCGCCAGGCTGTCCTGAATATATTTGGACATAGCCTCCGTCTCTGGAGCAGAGAGTGGATACACTCTGCCCCTAGGGGGCTCGGAGCCTGGCTTCAGGTCTATTCGGCAATCATATGGCCGGTGGGGAGGAAGAGTATCTGCGGCCCTTTTGGAAAAGACATCCCTGTAGGCCTCATAAGGTGTCGGTAAACCCGGCCCCTCAGTATTCCCTGAGGACCCAACCGACCTAATGGTAGCGGGTGGTTCGGTAGTCACGAGGTGCTCTCTACAGGATCCTGCCCAGGATGAGACCTCCCCTGTTGCCCAGTTGAGTATAGGAGCATGCTGTCTCAACCAGGGAAGACCCAGTAGGATCTCATCCGTCCCCCCTGGAAGCACCAGGAAGGACACCTGCTCATGGTGTCCCGGTGGTACATCCATCCTGAGAGGGATGGTGATCTGGGTGATAGGATCGAGTAGTATGGACCCGTCAACTACCCGGACCCTGAGTGGCTTGGGCAACAGAACCAGGGGAACTGAGTATCGGGTTGCCAGGGAGGTCGAGATGAAATTGCCTTCAGCGCCTGAGTCCAAGCAAGCCAGGGCAGAGAAGAGAGTAGTGCCGAACTGCAACTGGGCGCTGATAGTCAACCTAGAGGGAGAAGTAGCGTCTAGAGTCCCCCCTCTGATAGAAACTAGACGCTGTCTTTTCCCGACGGTTTGGGACATAGGGTAGCTATGTGTCCCCTCTGCCCACAGGAAAAGCAGATGACACAAGACCGAGAACCTGGGGCAGAGGAGACCACCTTGGACACTTCCATTGACTCCACGGAGTCGCCTACAGGACTGGCTGGGGGACCTGTCTGATGGAAGACGGGAGTCAGATGCTTTTTAGGCCGAGAAGACGTGGGTGCTGAAGAGACCTCGAGCCTTCGCTCCGCCTGGCGGATGTCTATGCGAGAGGCAACCTGAATCAAGGACTCTAAAGTGGCAGGCACCTCACGTGTGGCCAGTGCGTCTTTGACAAACCCTGCCAGGCCCTCCCAAAACACAGGGACAAGGACCTTATCCGGCCAGTCCAGCTCTGCGGCCAGTGTCCTAAAGTGTACAGCAAAGTCCCCGACTGAAGCAGACCCTTGCCGAAGTCGTAGGAGGCGCAGCGCGGAATCGTGGGTGACTTGAGGCCCGAGGAACACCATTCTCATGGCCCCAAGATAAGCTGCTAAGTTATTCACCACACGATCTCCGCGCTCCCACAACGGCGTGGACCACTTCAGCGCTCTCCCTGTGAGCAGGGACTGGACGAAGGCTACCTTCGCCTTCTCGGTAGCGTAAAGAGTCGCAGACAGCTCTAAGTAGGTGGTAACCTGGTTTATAAACCCACGGCACTCAGAGCTGTTGCCGCTAAAGCGCTCTGGAAGCGCAAGGCGAGGAGACCTTCCGCCCAATAGCACAGCCTGGGTAGCCGCCTGGGTGGCGACTGTCGTCAGAGTAGTCTTATCGGAGGAAGACTGCTCCACTGCTGCCAATCGTGACTCCAACTGCTGCACATAACGCAGCAACTGCTGCTGCTCTTCAGCCATAGCCAGACCTTTGGCGCGACCGTAATGTTACGAAGGGGGACCCGGGGAAGCGTGCCAAGATGGGAAATGGACTGCTTCCGCCGGTCAAGGTCCACTGTGCGGTGTAAGGGACCGCCGCTATGGTGGGTGAAGAGTGAGCGGGTTGCTGCTAGCGATCGTCTGGAATGTCACAGACGATCTATGTACACCGATCTGCCCTAACCCCTGAGGGTTGTATGGCACAGATCTCACGGCTCGGTGTACCTGTTGCACGGGGAAGCACAGAGGTGCCCACGCACGTGTGCCAGTGGAAGTCACGAGAATATGGCACGAGGGTAGCACAGAGGTGCCCACGCACGTGTGCTTTCAATAACCAGGTGAGTCCAATGGAGACTTGAGGAGCTCACCTGGGACAGGAACACGGCCTGTTGACGGGGGTACTGCCGGAGCAGCAAGGCAGGAACACGGCCTGCAAACGAGGTACTGCCGGAGCAGCAAGGGCCAAGCCCACAAGAGACAGTAATGCCTGAGCAGTGGCGTGGCAGCACGCTACCAGACATCCAAACATAGAAGGACGGTCGCGCGCCGCCATGATGGCAGGGGGAGCTTTTAAGGAGGTGCAGCTCCACCCGAGGGCGGGCGCGAGGCGGAGATGACGGACTTGACCCAATCAGGGTCCACGACGTCCCAGCCTGGCCAGTCAGGATTCACCACGTCACCAGCCTTGTCATCAAGCCGTGTGACGTCAGTGAGCGAATCAGGACCCACCACGCATTGCACATGCTCACCCTGCTGCCTCTGGGAAATAGAGGCGGGATCCTCGGTCTCACAATGTGCAGAGATAACGGGAATCTCACTGCTTCCCTGAGCAGTAAACCTCTGCACATTGCGCAGCCTCGCAGACCTTCGGGGCCGCTGAGCAGGAGAGTCTGCGGCAGGCCAGGAATGGGAGACCGCTTCACTCCTTGTAACCGGAGAACCACTAGGTGTCACCCTTCTGCTGCCTCTCTGAGAATGCATCTCCTGCACACTGCGCAGTCTGGCAGACCTTCGGCGCTGCTGAGCAGGAGTGCTCGTGGCAGGCAAGGAATGGGAGACTGCCTCAGTCCTTGCCTCAGGAGAGCCACGAGATGTAACATTGCTCCTCAGTATAATATCCCCCCACACACTGCTTCTCTGTATAATATCCCCCCCACACAATGCCACTCTGCATAGTACCCCCCCCCCCACACTGGTCTTCTGTATAATATCCCCACATACACATTGCTCCTCTGTATAATATCCCCCCACACACTGCTCCTCTGTTTAGTATCCCCCACACACTGTTTATTAATATAATATCCCCCACACACTGTTCCTCTGTACAATATTCTCCCACACATTGCTCCTCTGTATAATATCATCCCACACACTGCTCCTCTGTGTAATATACTCCCACACACACTGCTCCTCTGTATAATATCCTCCCACACACTGCTCCTCTGTATAATATTCTCCCACACACTGCTCCTTTGTATAATATCCTCCCACACACTGCTCCTCTGTATAATATCCTCCCACACACTGCTCATCTGTATAATATCTCCCCACAAACACTGCTCCTCAATATATCCCCTCCACACACTGCTCCTCTGTATAATGTCCCCACACGTACACTGCTCCTCTGTAAATACCAACACACACTGCCCATTTGTATAATATCCCACACACTGCTCCTCTGTGTAGCATCCTCCACACACACACTGTCCCTTTATATATCCCCCACACACTGCATCTCTGTATAATATATACACACACACAATGACCCTCTGTGTAATATCCCTCATGTACACTGCCCCTTTGTACACTATCCCCCGCACAAGCTGCCCCTCTTTAGATATATCCTCACACACACACACACACACACAATGCTCCTCTGGATATCACCCAACACACACTACCCCTCTGTATATTATCCCCCCCAAACAAATTGTCTCTCTGTATAATATCCTCCTGGTATATATGTCCAAGTCCTGGTATATGTTTGCATCCTGGGCCCTTCCTGGTATGCATGTCCCCATCCTGATTTATTTGTCCCTATCCTGGTATATATTTCCAATCCTGGGCACCTCCTGGTATGTATATCCCACTCCTGGGCACATTTTGGTATATATGTCCTCATCCTTGTTTCTGTCCCCTTCTTGGTATATATGTCCTCTTCCTGGTATATATGTTCCCATCCTGGTTTATTTGTCCCTTCCCAGCAAATATATATATCCACATCCTAGGCTCCTCCTGATGTATATATATTTCCCTCCTGGGCACATTCTGGTATATATGTCCCCATCCTTATTTTTGTCCCCTTCCTGATATATATCTCCACCTTCTTGTGTATGTGTGCCTTTCCTGGGTCTCTCCTCGTATATTTGTCTACCGCAAAAAGAAAAAAAACAAACATTTTACTCACCCTCCCCGGCTCCCACATCCTGCAGCGTCCTCTCTGAGCAGCGATGCATTTCAGCTGGATGTGTGCACTCAACACATCCAGCTAAAGCAAGGCAGGGGCTGCAGTCAGCGGGCACCCCCACAACCTGGGGCTGGAACAGCGGCCCCCCACCACCCGCGGCTGTAGTCAGCGCCACCCCTGTCCCTGGAGTCAGCACCCAACCCCCTCCCCCTGCGGCTGTAGTCAGCACCCCCCCTCCACGGCTGGAGTCAGCGGCTCCCCCACCACCCTGGCAATCTTCAGCTCATAGAGCGCCTACCTCTCCCTGCCGGATGCCGCGCGCTCACCAGCTCGGCGTTGCCCGCAGCACTGTGATGAGGTGCAGAGTGATGACCTCATCACATTGGGCTGCGGGATGATACGCCACCTTTCTGCTCTGCTCCATTCACAGTGCCTCGCCCACTACATGGCTAATTTGCATGTGATGCCCTAGAAGGACTTTGCATACACCTTAGTCATGTGCAGACTGCAGTAGTGGCTGAAGCGACACTGCGCACCTCTGATGCAGCTGTGACTGGGGCTCGGTGAAGGTGGTGGGCCCGGCTGGCCAGGCACTACATAAAGTTAAGTAAGTAACCGGCGGTGGTTACAGTAAAAACGCTGTGCTGGGACCGGAGGCGCCAGGAAATGTACAACTTCTTACCTCTCAGCTGCGCCCCCCCTGAACCATGGCCGTTGGCGCTCTGTGTGACCACACAAGTCGCACTTGTCTAAAGCCGGCCATGCCTCTAATTATATATAAGTGATATTAATGAGTTAATTATTCAATTTATTGTGAGAAGGTTGCAATGGTCATATTTGGCCAAGATCAAAGTTTTCAATAAATCGACTGTGGGACAAAAAAAATAAGCTTAACATTAAATAGGTAATAAATAAATAAAAAAATGAACAAAAAATAAAAAATAAATAATAATAAAATATAGAAAAAATAAACTATGATAATTATAGTAATAATAATAATGCAATTACAAAAACTAAAAATAGAAAAAATATAATATATCATTATTATTATTATTATTATTATTATTATTATTATTAATAATAATAATAATAATAATAATACAATAAATATAGATAAAATTGGCATTTCAATAAAAGCGAACAGGTTGATCATGAAATATAAGAACCTCTGATTATATATAAGTGATATTAATGAGTTAATTATTCAATTTATTGTGAGAAGGTTGCAATGGTCATATTTGGCCAAGATCAAAGTTTTCAATAAATTGACTGTGGGACAAAAAATAAGCTTAACATTAAAAAGGTAATAAATAAATAAATTAAAAAATGAACAAAAAATAAAAAATAAATAATGATAAAATATAGAAAAAATAAACTATGATAATAATTATAGTAATAATAATAATGCAATTACAAAAACTAAAAATAGAAAAAATACTATATATCATTATTATTATTATTATTATTATTATTATTATTATTATTATTATTATTATTATTAATAATAATAATAATAATAATAATCCTACAATAAATATAGATAAAATTGGCATTTCAATAAAAGCGAACAGGTTGATCATGAAATATAAGAACCTCTGATTATATATAAGTGATATTAATGAGTTAATTATTCAATTTATTGTGAGAAAGTTGCAATGGTCATATTTGGCCAAGATCAAAGTTTTCAATAAATTGACTGTGGGACAAAAAATAAGCTTAATATTAAATAGGTAATAAATAAATAAAAAAATGAATAAAAAATAAAAAAATAATAATAAAATAGAAAAAAATAAACTATGATAATAATATTAATACAATTATGAAAACTAATAATGAAAAAATACAATATAATAATAATAATAATAATAATAATAATAATACAATAAATATAGATAAAATATTGGTTGGCATTTCAATAAAAGCGAACAGTTGATCATGAAATATAACAACCTCTGATTATATATAAGCGATATTAATGAGTTAATTATTCAATTTATTGTGAGAAGGTTGCAATGGTCATATTTGGCCAAGATCAAAGTTTTCAATAAATTGACTGTGGGACAAAAAATAAGCTTAACATTAAATAGGTAATAAATAAATAAATAAAAAAATGAACAAAAAAAAAATTAATAATAATAAAATATAGAAAAAAAAAAACTATGATAATAATAATACAATTATGAAAACTAATAATGAAAAATACAATATAATAATAATAATAATAATAATAATAATAATAATAATAATAATAATAATAATAATAATAATAATAATAATAATAATAATTAATAATAATACAATAAATATAGATAAAATATTGGTTGGCATTTCAATAAAAGCGAACAGGTTAATCATGAAATATAATAACCTCTGATTATATATAAGTGATATTAATGAGTTAATTATTTAATTTATTGTGAGAAGGTTGCAATGGTCATATTTGGCTAAGATCAAAGTTTTCAATAAATCGACTGTGGGACAAAAAATAAGCTTAACATTAAATAGGTAATAAATTAATCAATAAATAAAAAAAATGAACAAAAAATAAATAATAATAAAATATAGAAAAAAAATAAACTATGATAATAATAATACAATTATTAAAACTAAAAATGAAAAATACAATATAATAATAATAATAATAATAATAATAATAATAATAATTCAATAAATATAGATAAAATATTGGTTGGCATTTCAATAAAAGCGAACAGGTTGATAATGAACTATCAGAACCTCTGGTTACATAGATATAAGTGATATTAATGGCATTAATTATTCAGATCATTCTGGTAAAGGCTACAATGCTCATATTTGGCCAAGATCAAAGCGATCAACAAAACGTCCTAATTCCTTTAACCTTTATTTCTTAGAAAAATATTTAATTTTGTCCTTTAATGCGAAAACTCGATGTCGCTGATATAATTACAAGCAAGGACCAATAAGAAATCCATTATTTGGCGATTCTTCGCATTATGTCGTGTAGCGCAGCAGTTGCCGGCTCCACAGTGGAGATAAAAGAAATGACAAAGTGTTTTAATTACGTTACTGTCCTCTGACCCTCTGGTTTTATATGCAGAGTTGGATTGAGTTTACTTTAAAATCAAAGTGTCACAGGAGGATCAGCAGGACAGACATTGTCACTTCTCAGGATGCAGTGCAGTTCCCAGTCTCTGCCCACAGAGGGCGCTCCTGCTTCTGATTTTGAATCCACTGCCTCTGAACAAAGGCTGCCTTGCCAGTGTGTTCTGTCCTCACTGCAATCCTCATTACAACCCAGTTCCTTTCCCCTTCCCATCTCCACATTTTCACTTCCAGCCTCTCCACATCTCCAGATCAATGGATGCACACATCTGACTCCAGCACACACACACTGCTGGTGGACTAGTAACAAGTGACAGCTTTTAACCTGCATTTTGCAAGCGAAAGAGAAAAAGGATCCTTCAGTTTGTACTGGATATTTTTTTTTCTATTATTTTTCTTTTTTTTTAAACAAATATATTTTTTCTTGCAGTCTTATTTTTTTATTTTCTTTTTTTTTTTTTTACTATTTTTTCATTTTTTTTTTTTTATTTTTTGCAATGTGGCAAATGGAAGTAATTACCAAGATTTCAAGCATTGGGATTTAATTTCTTCTCCAGGATTTGGGCTCTTTATGGATGGATTTCACTTGGACCTTGACTTAGTTTCTTGGATTTTAGAAGCACTGGACAGAAATTAAGTTTGTGTGCTCTCTATATATAGGAATATACAATATTCTACCTATTTCCACCCCCCACCTTCCAAAAAATAACTGAGCTGTCCATGTGTGCAGGGCTCCCTGTGCAGCTTTCCAGAGGTGTTTGCTGAAATATGGAGAATTGTCTTGGATTCTTTGCATTACCCAAGCTGCTGTATGTCCTCTTCGCCTATACATTGCATAGCTCCCATCCATCACTAGCTGGTAAGTGCCTCTGTATAGGAACCTATTGCCATTTATTCTCTATGACACTGTATGAATTGCTTTTTATGTCTCCCAGGAGCTATTTAATTCCATTTTCTGCACTTTTGCTCTGCTACAAGAACAGATTGGATGTATTTGATTCTGCATTTGCTGCAGTGTTTTATTTAAGGTGTTGAATCCCAACATACAGTATTAGGGGAAAAAAAGGGGTTAATCATGCACCTGAAGGTTAGAAGGAATAAATTAGACCCCCACCTTTGGGATTTCCTTAAGACACTAAAATATGTTTAGATCTTACAGATCACTTCCCCCCCCCCCCTACATTAACATGAGCAAGGTGGGGAGGATAATTGCTCCTCCATATTCATATAGTGCAGGTTCAGGGGACCAAGTGTCAAGGTTGCAAATCTTAAGAAGGAGGGAGGGGGGTTAGGGGGGATATTGTAAGATGTCATGTGTTAAAGTGCAATGAATAGGTGCAATGTTAAGTTGTGTGTGCAGCTGGCTGTGATCTGTGCATGCTTTATGGGGAGAGTCAGGATTTAATATTGCAATCAGATTGCTGCCTGTCATAGTACAAGGCTGGTAGTGTAGGGATCTGCAATCCTCTATGGCTATGCTGGTAGTTGTATCATATAGGTTTATGCCAATCAATGCCTTCTGCTGTGGATGGCACAACCGTGCGTATTTGGAGGGAATATCCAGCTAAAACAGCATGGTATGGCCAATAATAGGGCACAGAATTTAGTTTAGGGGTACCATAACATTCCCAAAATTCAAAGCACAGCATGCTGGGACTAATAGTGCCCAAAAGCCACAGGTATCCCGTGTAGAGGCCACACTGTGGTGCTGAATGGACAGCTCCAAAACGCACCTAATGCGCAATCACACATGGAAGAGGGTCTGGCAAGATGGATCTGATCAATCCCAAGGAGGGCAGCTTCTTACATGCAAAGTTAAGGGACCCTCTTGCTGTGATATTGGCCTGAATGTTGGATGAAAGCAGAATTTATGGCAGTGGCCTCTGTGCATTAATGGCTCCAATGGGGGGTGAAGAATTAATTAATAGAGAGAGGCAGGAGACATTCAGAGGGGAAGTGACTATGGGGTTAAAATTACAAGGGGTCCTATGGAGTGTGGAGTCCTATCCTCCATAATTACTAGGTATTCCAGATAATCTGATCCACTTGCATTCACCTGATCATCCTCCATAATTACAAGGAAAACTGTAATCTGGTATTCCAGATTAACTGATCCACTGGCATTTACCTGATCATCCAGGAAAACTCCTGTAATCTGGTATTCCAGATGAACTGATCCACTGGCATGAACCTGATTATCCTCCATCACCAGGAAAACACCTGTAATCTGGTATTCCAGATTATCTGATCCACTGGCATTTATTGATTATCCTCCATCATTACTAGGAAAACTCCTGTAATCTGGTATTCCAGATTATCTGATCCACTTGCATTTACCTGATCATCCAGGAAAACTCTTGTAATCTGGTATTCCAAATAATCTGATCCACTTGCATTTGCCTGATCATCATCCATCACTACCAGGAAAAGTCGTGTAATCTGGAACTACAGATTATCTGATAAACTTGCATTCACCTTCATAATCCTCCATCATTGCCAGGAAAACTCCTGTAATCTGGTATTCCAGATTATCTGATTCACTTGCATGTACCTGATCATCTTCCATCACCAGGAAAAATAGTGTAATCTGGTATTTCAGATAATCTGATCCTTTGGCATTCACTTGATTATCCCCCATAATTACAAGGAAAACTCTTGTAATCTGATAT
Organism: Anomaloglossus baeobatrachus; assembly: GCF_048569485.1. Classification (NCBI taxonomy): domain Eukaryota; kingdom Metazoa; phylum Chordata; class Amphibia; order Anura; family Aromobatidae; genus Anomaloglossus; species Anomaloglossus baeobatrachus. The sequence continues at coordinate 932,718,568 of NC_134353.1, read as the reverse complement.
TCCAGATTATCTGATCCAGAGGCATTCACCTGATCATCCTCCATCATTACCAGGAAAACTCCTGTATTCTGGTATTCCAGATTATCTGATCCAGAGACATTCACCTGATTATCCTCCATCACCAAGAAAACTCCTGTAATCTGGTATTCCAGATTATCTGATCCAGAGGCATTCACCTGATCATCCTCCATCATTACCAGGAAAACTCCTGTAATCTGGTACTCCAGATTATCTGATCCACTTGCATTTACCTGATCATAAAGGAAAACTCTTGTAATCTGGTATTCCAAATAATCTGATCCACTAACATTTACCTGATCATCCTCCATCATTACCAGGAAAACTCCTGTAATCTGCTATTCCAGATTATCTAATCTAATTGCATTCACCTGATCATCCTCCATCATTACCAGGAAAACTCTTGTAATCTGGTATTCCAAATAATCTGATCCACTGGCATGTACCTGACCATCCTCCATCAATAAGAGGACAACTCATGTAATCTGGTATTCCAGATTAGCTGATACACTTGCACTTTCATAGAAAAAGGTCATAAAATGATGAAACTGGTGGAATAATTGGGTAGAGAGCTCCTGCAATCTCTGCAGCCCCATCTGATGTATTGTCGGGTGTTTAATTTGCGGTGATTTTGCAGAAGTTTGCTATGACTTTTTATGGCCTCTGATAATCTGTCAGCTGCCGGATTAGAGGAATGCTGAGCTTTTGTGTCCATTTCTCTCTGGATCTCCAGGGCTGCTGGATCTGGACCCCTGTGTCCCCCTCATCCAATGTAACAAGCTGCTGGATTTTTAGGCATTGGCTGAGATGCGGTTAGTTGTGTGGGGCTGCATAAATGGGCAGTGACAGGTCTCAGCAGCTGCTCTTCCCCCGGTTATTGATGCCCCCTGTGTACAGCATTGCTCCTGCCATGATTATTTATTGGTATGTTTGGGTGGCAGATGGGTAACAATGGGATCAATAAGCGCTGTCTGCTCCCAAATACTCTGATGATCATTCTGTGCAATTGTGAACTGCAGGGTCCATGCAATGAGCTAATGGTGAGATTGCAGATGGCTTTTATGTATCAGTATATACAATGTGAGCAGAATCAAATGTGCTGGAGATTTATGGGTATATCATATGCATTTCTAAGGCTATGGCTGCATTAATGGCTGTAATATATTAACTATTGCTGTTATGAGTCTAATTAGCCACATTGATCTAATACATAAGCCACATGTATAGGAGTTATTATTGTGCCCAATTAGAAAAGGTGAGGCTTTCATAAGTGAAAAATAACACAGGGGGCAGCAATCAGCCAAAAGAAACTTTCTTCTTGTACCCACTTTGTGCTGAAGGTTGCTGCATATCTAAAACCAAATGTGCACCTTAAGAAGAACAAACTCCCCCGGGAAAAGATGCCCATTAGGGATGATCGAATACGTCAAATATTCGGCTTTGCAAATATTTGCCGAATAGGTCGCCGCTATTCAACTATTCGTGATTATTCAATGCGCAATATAAGTCTACAACAACTATTCGGAACTATTCGGGCTTCCCATAGACTTACATTGCGCATAGAATATTCACATAGTGGCGACCTATTCGTCGGATATTCGCGAAGCCAAATATTTGAGGTATTAGATCATCCCTAATGCCCATCTGTGCCTGAAAATAGGACTGCTCCCCCTGCTGTCTAATAGATGACATGTAAGGGTTCATGGCCACAATCAGGGTTTGCAGTATTTTGGACACAGTGGGTTTCCAAAATGTTGCATTGTGCAGTACAAGCACAATGGATGGGATTTATAGAAATCCCATGCCCAATGTGCTTCTTTTTTCACGGCATAATCTGACACGTGGAGCGACTTCCTGTAGACGCACCGGGGACAAAACAGTGAAAATCCAAGGCACCCAAAACCCTGCTCATGGGCAAGGATGGGGCGTTCTCCTGTGGGCAACACTCTCATCTCCAGAAGAGAAGACACTGTGTCTAGGGCAGTGGTTCCCAAAATCCAGTCCTCACGACCCCCAACAGGTCATGTTTTCAGGATTTCCTAAATATAGCACAAGTAATGCCTTGATAATGATTCCATCACCTGTTCAATAGTAAGGAAATCCTGAAAACAGGACTTGTTGGGGGCCACGAGGACTGGAGTTTGGGAAACCCTGGTCTAGAGCGTAGAGTGTCCGGATTGTGGGAACGTACCCTTAGGGTCATCTTCACTTATTCTTCTCCATATTGTATGAGTACTGGTGGCCAAGTGACTTTTTGGAGAACTGGGAATGAGATGGTCCATGACTAGCACTCTACTAGCGGCCAGAAACCATGGCGGCTTTACTATTCTTACCTTTAGTTCTGTTCTTATCACTGATGGACACGGACAGAAGACCAATATATGGGCCCTTTGCAGTCCTATGATTCATCCTAATACACAAGTCCTCCAGCTTTAGAGGTGGATGTGGTCCTCCTTACCTTGTGGGCCCCTGTGCGGCTGCACGAATGGTACATTTGCTCCTGGTTGTCATCATCCACTCCTCTGGGGTGGAGCAAAGCCCCATTTTCTGAAATAGTCCAATGGCTGCTGATTACCACCCTGGAGGTATAGGTGGTGCTACGCCCGCTTGTTGATTGGGACTAATGATCTATCCTGGCACTTAATTGCCCATTTCTGTTGGAGGAAGGAGGCGCCTTTATATTAATTTTACACTAATTGATATTATAATGTCAGGATCTGGTTTCTTTAGGGGGTATAAAGCTGAAAAGGAATATATATATATATATATATATATATATATATATATATATATATATATATATATATATATATATATTGTATATTTATTTACATATATATATATATATATATATATATATATATATGTGTATATATATGTATATATATTTATATTTGATACATATATATATATATATATATATATATATATATATATATATATATATATATGAAACAGACAGCGTTCACCAGGGGGTGAAAACAGTCTGTTATCCCAGCTTCTCTCTATATCTATATGAACATACAGTATATACAGTGGCATGCAAAAGTTTGTGCACCCCTGGTCAAAATTACTGTTATTGTGAACCGTTAAGCAACTCAAAGATGAAATGATCTTTAAAAGGCATAAAGTTAAAGATCACACATTTCTGTTCTATTTTAGGCACATATTTTTTTCAATTTTTTCCATTTTAAAATTAACAAAATAGTTAAATGAGCTAATGCAAAAGTTTGGGCGCCCTACATGGTTAATACCTAGTAGCGCCCACTTTGGCAAGTATCATAGATTGTAAATACTTTTGTAGCAGCTAAGATTCTTTCAGTCCTTGTTTGAGAGATTTTCAACTGTTCTTTAGAGATGTTTTCGAGTGAGATTCTTGGCTCGTTTTCCAGTTCTGTGAGATTCCTGGTTCATCTTCTAGTTCTGTGAGAATCCTGGTTCGTCTTCCAGTTCTGTGAGATTACTGGCTTGTCTTCCAGTTGTGTGAGATTCCTGGCTTATCTTCCAGTTCTGTGAGATTCTTGGCTCGTCTTCCAGTTCTGTGAGATTCCTGGCTCGTCTCATAGTTCTGTGAGATTCCTGGCACGTCTTCCAGTTGTGTGAGATTCCTGGAGTGACTTCCAGTTCTGTGAGATTCCTTTATCGTCTTCTAGTTTTGTGAGATTCCTGGCTCATCTTCTAGTTCATTCTGTGAGATTCCTGGCTTATCTTCCAGTTCTGTGAGATTCCTGGCTCGTCTTCCAGTTTTGTGAGATTCCTGGCTTGTCTTCCAATTCTGTGAGATTCCTGGCTCGGTTTCCAGTTCTGTGGGATTCCTGGCTCATCTTCCAGTTCTGTGATATTCCTGGCTCATCTTGCTTTCACTGCTTTTCCTTGGAGGCACTTCCAGTTCTGTGAGATTCCTGGCTCATCTTCCAGTTCTGTGAGATTCCTGGCTCATCTTGCTTTCACTGCTTTTCCTTGGAGGCACTTCCAGTTCTGTGAGATTCCTTGCTCATCTTCCAGTTCTGTGAGATTCCTGGCTCATCTAGTTATGTGAGATTCCTGGCTCATCTTCCAGTTGTGTGATATTCCTGGCTCATCTTGCTTTCACTGCTTTTCCTTGGAGGCACTTCCAATTCTGTGAGATTCCTGGCTTGTCTTGAATGCACTGCTCTAGCCACAGATTTTCAATGATGTTGTGATCAGGGGACTGTGAGGCCATTGTAAAACCTTCCTCTTGCACCTTTAGAGGTTGTCTATTGCAGATTTTCACGTGTGTTTAGAGCATTGTCCATTTGTAGAAGCCTTTTTTCTCTTCTTTTCTCCTCCAGCTTTTTAACAGATAGTCTTATGTTTGCATTAAAAATTTCTTAAAATTTAATTGAATCCATTCTTCCCTCTACATATGAAATGTTCTCTGTGCCATTGGCTGCAAAACAACCGCAAAGCATGATTAATCCACTCCCATGCTTAATGGTTGGTGATATGTTCTGTTTCTTAAATTCTATGCCCTTTTTCTTCACACATACCTTGTGGCCAAAGAGTTCTATTTTAACCTCATCGGTCCACAAGACTTGTTTCTAGAAATCATCAGGCTTGTTTAAGTATTCTTTTGCATACATGTGATGTTGGATTTTATGGTGAGGACGCAGGAGATGTTTTCTTCTGATGACTCTTCCATGAAGGCCATATTTGTGCAGTTGTCTCTGAACAGTAACCAATATATCACAACTCCAGAGTCTGCTAAATCTCCCTGAAGGTCTTTTGCAGTCATGTAGGGGTTCTGATTTTCCTCTCTTAACAATCCTTCCAGCAGCTCTCACAGAAATGTTTCTTGGTCTTCCAGACCTTATCTTCCCCTCCACTGTTCTTGATAACAGCCATTTCTTAATTACATTTCAAACTGAGGAAAGGCCAACTTGCAAAAGGTTTACTATATTCTTGTAGCCTTCTCCTGCTTTATGGGTCCCAACAATCTTCATTTTCAGAGTGCTAGGCAGCTGCTTAAAAGAACCCATGACCGCTGTTTTTTTGGCACAAGGTTAGAGGAGGCTGGGTTTTTATAAAGCAGTGAAATTTGCATCACCTGGCCTTTCCTAACGATGATAGGGAACAAGCCATAATCCTTACAAGATAATTAAGGTTTGAAACCTTAGTCAAAGTTATCTGGGCATACAAATCTCCAAGGGTGCCCAAACTTTTCCATTTTCCTTTTTGTAATTTTTAAAACATAAAAGATTAAAAAAATTTTTTTTTCTAAAATGGAAAGGAAATGTGTCATCTTTAACTTTATGCCTTTTAGAGATAATTTCATCCTCAACCTGCTTAACTGTATTTTGACCAGGGGTACCTAATTTTGTTGCATGATATACATATATATATATATATGTATATATATATATATATATATGTATATATATATATATATATATATATATATATATATATATATATATATAAATTTGAATTGACTTGCAGGACCCTGGTTCAGGATCCACGTCCTTCAATATTCTGTGGGTGCTGAATGGGAGCCCTGCAAACTGCTTCCTACCCCGCGGCAGCCCTGCTTCTTCTTTTGATCAGCACGCTTGAAGCAAACTTGACTGTGTTTCATGCTACAACCTTGACTTCATAGCGTGCCGGTTAATCACAAGAAAAGAAGGGGAGGCCTACAATTTTGATTTTACCAGTCTTCCGTCCATTGGCCACCATAGCATACTAATGTAGCTGGCTTGAGCAAGCTCATATATGGTGGGTTTTTTTTTACTCATCTCTAATATACACTATGAAACATTGCCCTGAAGGAAATTGATGGAATTATGAAAACCTCAGGTTGTAAAGAGATAAAATCTTTAAAACATCTGAATGTATTCAGTGTTTAGTATCAGCAATGTGCAGAAATCCCAGCACTTACATCCTTGACTGCTATCAATGAGGTTATTGTTAACGTGGTCCCATGGCTGCAGCGTCTCCAGACTTGTCTCCCATGGCTGCAGTGTCTACAGACTTGTCTCCCATGGCTACAGTATCTCCAGACTTGTCTCCCAGGGCTGCAGTGTCTACAGACTTGTCTCCCATGGCTGCAGCACCTCCAGACTTGTCTCCCATGGCTGCAGCGTCTCCAGACTTGTCTCCCATGGCTGCAGCGTCTCCAGACTTGTCTCGCATGGCTGCAGCGTCTCCAGACTTGTCTCCCAGGGCTGCAGTGTCTACAGACTTGTCTCCTAGGGCTGCAGTGTCTACAGACTTGTCTCCCATGGCTGCAGTGTCTCCAGACTTGTCTCCCATGGCTGCAGCTTCTCCAGACTTGTCTCCCATAGCTGCAGAGTCTCCAGACTTGTCTCCCATGGCTGCAGAGTCTACAGACTTGTCTCCCATGGCTGCAGAGTCTACAGACTTGTCTCCCATGGCTGCAGCATCTCCAGACTTGTCTCCCAGGGCTGCAGTGTCTACAGACTTGTCTCCCATGGCTGCAGAGTCTACAGACTTGTCTCCCATGGCTGCAGCGTCTCCAGACTTGTCTCCCATGGCTGCAGCGTCTCCAGACTTGTCTCCCATGGCTGCAGAGTCTACAGACTTGTCTCCCATGGCTGCAGAGTCTACAGACTTGTCTCCCATGGCTGCAGAGTCTACAGACTTGTCTCCCATGGCTGCAGCATCTCCAGACTTGTCTCCCAGGGCTGCAGTGTCTACAGACTTGTCTCCCATGGCTGCAGAGTCTACAGACTTGTCTCCCATGGCTGCAGCGTCTCCAGACTTGTCTCCCATGGCTGCAGCGTCTCCAGACTTGTCTCCCATGGCTGCAGAGTCTACAGACTTGTCTCCCATGGCTGCAGCATCTCCAGACTTGTCTCCCATGGCTGCAGCGTCTCCAGACTTGTCTCTCAGGGCTGCAGAGTCTCCAGACTTGTCTCCCAGGGCTGCAGTGTCTCCAGACTTGCCTCCCATTGCTGCAGCATCTCCAGACTTGTCTCCCATGGCTGCAGCATCTCAAGACTTGTCTCCCATGGCTGCAGTGTCTACAGACTTGTCTCCCAGGGCTGCAGTGTCTACAGACTTGCCTCCCATTGCTGCATCATCTCCAGACTTGTCTCCCATGGCTGCAGCGTCTCAAGACTTGTCTCCCATGGCTGCAGTGTCTACAGACTTGTCTCCCATGGCTGCAGTGTCTACAGACTTGTCTCCCATGGGGGCAGCATCTCCAGACTTGTCTCCATTGAGCACATCTGACAAGGCAAAGGCAAGTGATTACACAGAGAGCTGCCAGCAGAGGATCTTGATAATTTACCCTAGCGTATTCAGTGCTGCAAACAACTATTAATAACCTCAGTGATAGCAGCCGAGGCTGTGAGTGCCAGGATTTCTGCATGTGGTGTCAAGGTCGTCTCTCTGTTATTAGAGACATGTGACAGGATCTGGGCTAGAGTCTTTCTTTGCCATCTGAGACTCCTCACATTAAACATATTCTGTTTCCTTCTGTACTGGAAGGGTTCATGTCAGTTTTGCTTTCCCGCAGCTTCTGACTCCTGGCCTCAGGTGTTTCAGGCTGCTGACCTTTCCCTTCCCCTATATATTGGTCACATCTCTAAATCCATTCTGAAGGTAGACCTGAAGATGGAAAGAGCTGCTGAGCCCTTGTTGCAGTGTTGCGTTGAAGGCTGCGGTCCTGGTGTCTGACTGCAGCTGGGAAGCTGGGCTTATCCTTTTGTTGTTTCCCTGTCTGTCGTACCTTCCTCTTCATATTGTGTTAGTGCAGTGGTGGGGCTAGCGTCCCTTACCTGCCAGCTCACTAGCCAGGGTTTACTACATGGTACAGTTGCTGGTAAGCGGAGGAGGTGTCCATCTTCCCTCTCACTAGCACTAGACCCCACCATTCTTATTGTGTCCCTGGTGTACCGCTTGTTTGTTTTAGTGAAACTCTTCTTTTGTTGTGTTTCTCACCTGCCTGCTGGACCTTCTGCAAGTCTGTGCGTGACATGTGATGATCATACTACTCCATGCTAAATAAATCGAGATGTTTTGAAAGGTTTTTTTCCCATTTTTTTTTCATCATTTACAGATGATTATCATGCCTGTCCAATGAGTTGCATCATTCCACGACTTTTCCTTCTTGGTGTTGGAATGTCAATACAGAATGTATATTCATATATAATGTTACTTACTAGTAGGGATCAGTGGACAGTTCGGTTTAGCGGGTTCAGCCGGACTTTTGAAAAAGTTTGGTCCTTGACTTGATTTGGACCCCAATTTAAGTCACTAATTGGGCAGCTGGGGTCTCCGCTCACCTCTGGGGGCGGATCGGTGAGGTTCTTCCATTTTTTTTTGTTTGGTATGCACCATATCTGATCGCGCTGTTGTTACCCTCAGTGCGAGCCGATCAAACACTGCAGCTCGCACTGGGCTGAGCACTGAGTGTACAACAATGCTCCCACGAGTGGTCATTATTAGTGTTGAGCGGACCCGGATCCGCTAAATCTGGATCCAGACGGTTTGAGTGCCCGATCCGAGTCCGACCAGTACCCGGGATTCGGGGTGCACGATCCGGATCCGGTGTTTTTGTTGGGTTTTTTTTTTCCTCTCTCTCTCTCTCTCGTCCCGAATCCGGCTCCCCATTGATTTACATGGCCGCGGATTCCGGATCGGATCCGGACTTCGGCGGCAACCCGATCCGGATTATGACCGATCCGCTCAACTCTAGTCATTATACGTAAAGCGGTTTGTTTTTTTAAAGAACGTCGCGTTCACTCATCTCTACTTACTAGTCCTTTGCATATTTACCTGTGTGCGTCATAAAATGCTGTTATAATTCAAGCCCAGCTCTCACGCACCATGTGGCGCTGCGATGGGGGGATGGGAACTTTACTATTTCATGCAGTATCTCTACGCTCACTGCTTCAAGGTTGGAAAACAACAGCCGATCACCATGAATGAATTCTATATGTGTCATCCGCTGATGTACTACATTGTAGTAACAACTGCCCTTATATAAACTCCGATCAGAACAATACAATGTATACTGTAGATGTTGATAGATCTCTCCATGAATCAGAAAATATTTCGCAGCCTCATATAATTAGGGGACAACATGTTACAGACCTATGTAATAAAGCACCAGAGGGCCCGTTTATACTACGGCCTTTACTTTCTGCTTCAGCTAGGATGACTTGAGGACATGTGATTGCTGTAGCCAATCATTGGCCACAGCTGTGACTTGCTACAAACAATGATTGGCTGCAGTGGTCACATGTCTCGGAATGAGGACATTATCGCTGTAACAGGAAGTAGACATTGACATGGGGACAAGGTAGCATCAGGATGGGTTAAGTAACAATTCTTTACATTTTAAACCACCATTGCGTCTGGGACCAGAAGCTCAAAACATCTTATTATGCACAGATCTATAACTTGTATTTGAGTGAATCTACTTTCTTTTAGGCTGTAGGGGTTAAAGACTCTTTACTATCTGTCTATCCTTTGTAGGCTTAATCTCCGGTACAGCTCTTTTGTGAGCAATCCCCATTGGCTATAAAAAGTCATCTGACACTTGTTATAGAATCTCATTCTTGTGTTGATCACTTTGGAAGGAGCCTGTCTCTAGAAGAAGCTGAGGGGTCATGTGTGGTATTTAGCTGCATTAGAGGAGCTTGGAGTGTTTTCTGTTTGTGTCTACCTTCCCTCTGTTTGTTTACACCTCGTGTTGTATTATTTCAGTAGTGAGACTAGTGCTCTCACCGACCTTCTCACTAGCCAGGGTTAGTAAGAGTAAGTGAGGGTCTAGGCACCTGTGACGACAGTGGGAAAGACCCTTATAAGAACTTTAGGAACAGATCAGGTGAGTTGTAGGAAGTGTTCCTCTCCCTATTGCCTGCAACCTTTTTCTATGCCATTCCCTTTGTTACCTTTGTGTTGCACTGCATACTGAGCATCTAGTGTAACACTCAGGCTTTTGTAAAAAAAAAAAATGTAACCCCTGGACAACTCAAATATTGTAGTATAAGATGTGTCTCTAGTGACGAGAGACCACTACCATGCTTGAAGTGCTCGGTATTCTAAATGAGCAGGTTGGATGCTTGAACAGGCTCAAGTCGCTTACCAAGTATAATAAAAGTCAATGGGAAACTAAAGAGGTTGGCCACTAATTTTACCTTGAAGGCCTATCCTTAAGGTAGGTTTCACACTCGGGTTACCGGTCAAGATGAAAGTGGGTCCACTGGACCTTGGTACCCATTCACTGAACCGGAGGAGCAGACCTGGGTAGCACTGAGTCTTCACTACTACCACTTGAGGTGGCAGCAGGTACACACGATGGTAAGTGTCCGCCCGGGGGCAGCACCAGGGAATCCTGATACCTCAGCAACTGGGGCCACAGGACATAGACAAGGAACAGGGACAGATGAGGAAGAGACCGGTGCGGTCCAGGACTTACTGGTACTGGTGGTAACAGGCAGGCGGTAGGAACACGGGCACTACTGGACCAAAGCAGAGACAGGGTATCAAATAATATGGACTGTGAGATAGGACAGGGGATCTGACCGCTTTTATGAGCAGACTATAGGGACACATTGAACAGGCACCTCCCAATGAGGGAGGATGCCTTATAAGCACTGAGCCTAATGGCGGGGACCAAAAGGCACTTCCAGGTAAGGTTGCGTTGGCCATTTTAAGAAATACGAGAACAGTGGGGTCATGCCCTAAGCACGCTGCCGAGAGCCCCACCGTGCATGCACGGACCTTGGGAACTGGAGGATTTAGTTGGCAGCGAGGAGCAGGTGGCGACAGTGGGGAACTGGTGGCATCCTCGATACACAGGGAGCGGGGGCGCCAACAGGGCAAGGGAGCCCTGAGGAATGCAGGTTCGGCAGTGGTAGCAGGCACAGCAGAAGTCAGCCGGTGGGAGCATCGACACTCCTGGGCTGGTGGAGCCGACGGCGTGACAATAGGTCATCAATGTGTAATCGGCTGAGGTCTGACACCATGCATCCCCACCAATCAGCTATTCTCGGTGCCGGCAGCAGTCAGCTAGAAATGCTCAGTTCCAGAGCTACCCCATCAACTGATAGTGGCCACTGCCGGGTAGTGTACATCCGGCTCCTATTCAAATCAATAGGATGGGCAGTTCCTGGCCACGATAGGCTATCAATGTAAAAGTAGTGGACAACCTCTTCATGGCAGAATGTTTTGTTGTTTTAGGTTTGGTCTGTTCGATAACGTAGAGCACCACCAAGTGGATGAATGTGCCATATATCAGCCTTTGAAAGTCTTTGTAAAGGATACATCAAGAATGTAGAGTGACATCGCACATACATTAGTGTTTGCTTTGGCTTATCACTATTGGACCGGTGCCATCCAGCAATGTGGCCCCTTGAATGCAGCCCATACAGAGCAGACATTTGTGAGGCAGTGATAAGAGCGGCGGCCGGCGGCCTGCCTTCACCATAATGGGACTATCTGCCTCCTCCCGCCTATGGAGATATATGTTACACACAAAATCCTTTCATTACATTCACATAAACATTGAGAAATTTGGTCTTTAAAAATCAATTTGAGATTAATGGAAAAGTCCCGCGTCGCCATCCTTGGGATTATTTGGAATGGAGGAAACGATTATCCGAAAAGACGACTTCATTTTGGATTTTTTTACATTTTGATGCAAATTTTGGCAAATGTTTAAATTAATTAAATTTTAGAACTGCTTCGGGAAAATCCATTAAACCTCATAAAGAAAGGATTAGAGTTGATTTTTCGGACACGTTTCTAAGACATTGTGAGCAAAATTGGACATGGAAAACCTTCAATGTACATAAAATATGGACACGCGGATGACAATGTGGATGAGACTTGCCCCGGTTTTCTGGATGAAACTCGTACGGTTTTTCATGTCCTCGTCCTTCAGCTCCATATGGCCTATGAGAGGCCTATTTGCATTGGCCAAGCAGATGTGAAGATTTAGGAGCCGCCATCATGGCTGTATTTTCATTGTGCACCACTCTTTGCATGTGAATGAGAACAGTCACAATACACATATACCATCAATGAATCTCCTCCAGGTCGCTATCCGATTCCCACCGATGCTGTGGGGATATTTCCCTCTTGTTACCTTTGCTCCTACCATTTGTGGTCTTATGTTTGCACAATGTATGTGACATGCTGAATGCTGCTGCACATGGCACAGCCTGCAGCCTTTCCTGTGCCTTTAAGCACCACTCCAGCTTTTTTGTTTTCAGCGTTGCGCCCGATCTTATATTCATCCTCCGGCATTTTCCCCTTATATCTACACCGCTATCTTGTGCCACAACTTTTGACTGATTGGAATTCAGAAGTTACATCACAAACTCTATATATAAGGCTATGAGATCCAGAACGAGGCTCAAAAGAGGCTCTTATAGACTTGCAGAGCGTTGTGACCTTCAGTCGCTCCATAAAATACTGGAGCAACCGGCAGGTCAGAAAATGCTGGAGAGAGACTGACCGGAATCATGCTGGAAACAGATGAAGACTTATGCCGGCGTCACACGGTACGATATATCGGGCAATATGTCGTCGGGGTCACGTCGTTAGTGACGCACATCCGGCATTGTTTGATATATCTTACCGTGTGACACCTCCGAACGACTGTGAACGAGCAAAAATACTCACCTTATTGTTGCTCGTTGACACGTCGCTCATTTTCAAAATGTCGGTCCTCCTTCTGTGCTCCGGTTGTTCATTGTTCCCGAGGCAGCACACATCACTCCGTGTGACACCCCGGGAATGACGAACACAGCTTACCTTCGTCCCGCGGCTCCCGCCGGCAATGCGGAAGGAAGGAGGTGGGCGGGATGTTTACGTCCCGCTCATCTCCGCCCCTCCGCTTCTATTGGCCGGCCGATGTGTGACGTTGCTGTGACGCCGAACGTCCCTCCCCCTTCAGGAAGAGGATGTTCGCCGCCCACAGTGGGGTCATCCGGGAGGTAAGTGCGTGTAACGGGGGTTAACGACTTTGTGCGCCACGGCCAACTAATTGCCCGTGATGCACAAACGACAGGGGCGGGTACGATAGATTGTACCATGTGACGCCGGCATTAGATTTAAAGGGAACCTGTCAGATGACTCAGATCCAATATGCACCCTGAACCACGAGCAGTTCTGGGTGCATATTTCTAATCCCTGCCTAACCGTCCCTGTATACATTAGCACAGATAAAGAGATATTTAGAAAAAGTATTTCTAAGGATCCTTTATCATATGCTAATGAGTCCAGGAACTAGTCCACTGGGTGTTACTTCCACCAACTAGTCCACCCTTATAGCATGTTAGTACACTCACAGGACTGTGCTAACATGCTACTCAATGCAGCATCACCAGGCATTGATCCGTTGTCACCGGATGGTACTTACGGTCATGCGCAGTATGAAGCTGGGTGTACGTGTCCCGGCTTCACAGAGGTCTAGTGTGCATGACCGGAAGTGCCAGGGACTTCTGAACAGCAGAAACAGTGGACACAGGTACGCATGTCTCCGCTGGTGATGCTGAATTGAGTAGCATGTTAGCACTAAAGCGGGCTTTACACGCTACGACATCGCTAGCAATTGCTAGCGATATCGAGCGTGTAAGCACCCGCCCCGTCGTGTGTGCAATATTGTGTGATCACTGCCGCAGCGAACATTGTAGCTACAGCAGCGTCACACATACTTACCTGGTCGGCGGCGTCGCTGTTACTGCCGAACAATCCCTCCCTCAAGGGGGAGGGACGTTCAGCATCACAGCGACATCATCGCGACGTCACTAAGCGGCCGGCCAATCAAAGCGGAGAGGCAGAGATGAGCGGGACGTAACATGCCGCCCACCTCCTCCCTTCCGCATTGCGGCCGGCGGCAGGTAAGGAGATGTTCCTCGCTCCTGCGGTGTCACACACAGTGATGTGTGCTGCCGCAGGAACGAGGAACAACATCGTTAATCAACCATTACCGATTTTTGGTTTTGGGAAGACCTCTCCATGGTGAACGATTTTCACCATTTTTAAGGTTGCTTAAGGTCGCTGGTCAGTGTCAAACGCTGCGATATCGTTAATGACGCCGGATGTGCGTCACTAGCAAAGTGACCCCGACGATAAAACATTAACGATATCGTAGCGTGTAAAGCACCCTTAAGAGTGCAGACTAGTCGGGGGAAGTAACGCCCTTGCGACTAGTCCCTGCGCTCATTGGCATATCATAAAGGATCTTTAGAAATACTTTTCCTAAAGATCCCTTTATCTATGCTAGTGTATGCAGGAACGGTTAGGGGTACTTTGCACGCTGTGACATCGCAAGCCGATGCTGCGATGCCGAGCACGATAGTCCCCGCCCCCATCGCAGCTGCGATATCATGGTGATAGCTGCCGTAGCGAACATTATCGCTACGACAGCTTCACATGGATTCACCTGTCCTGGGACGTCGCTCTGGCCGGCGATCCGCCTCCTTATTAAGGGGGCGGGTCGTACGGCGTCACTGCGACGTCACACGGCAGGCGACCAATAGGAGCAGAGGGGTGGAGATGAGCGGGATGTAAACATCCCGCCCACCTCCTTCCATCCGCATATCCTACGGAAGCCGCGGTGACGCCGGTAGGAGATGTTCCTTGCTCCTGCGACTTCACACACAGCGATGTGTGCTGCCGCAGGAGCGAGGAACAACATTGGACCGTCGCGTCAGCGTAATTATGGATTACGCTGACGCTGCACCGATGATACGATTACGACGCTTTTGCGCTCGTTAATCGTATCATCTAGGCTTTACACACTACGATGTCGCCTGCGATGCCGGATGTGCGTCACTTTCAATTTGACCCCACCGACATCGCACCTGCGATGTCGTAGTGTGCAAAGTACCCCTTAGGCAGGGATTAGCAATATACACCCAGAACTGCTCATGGTTCTGGGTGCATATTGCACCTGACAGGTTCCCTTTAAGCACCACTTCAGCATTTTTGTTTTCAGCAGAGCCCTCACTCTTATATCTTCTGCTGCAAAGTCTGACTAGGAATTCAGAAGTTACATCACAAGCTCTATATACAAGTCTATGAGAGCCAGAACGAGGCTCTCATAGACTTGTATTGTGTTGTGACCTCCGGTTGCTCCATGAAATACTGGAGCAGCCGGCAGGTCAGAAACTGCCGGAATGCCTCTGGAAACAGATGAAGACTTAGATTTAAAGTACCGTTCCAGAGGAGAAACCTGCTAGAGTGGTGCTTTAAAATAGCATCTGTGTCTTTCCATCATCCTGTTCTGTCATCAGGTTGGATGGTGGCTGCCACATCTCGATACCACTTTACCAATTCTTAAGGCCGCTTTACACGCAGCGATATCGCTAGCGATCGCCCCCTGCCCCAGTCGTTTGTGCGTCACGGGCAAATCGCTGCCCGTGGCAAACAATATCGCTTGGACGCGTCACATGGACTTACCTTCCTACCGACATCGCTGTGGGTGGCGAACAACCTCTTTTTTAAGGGGGACGGTTCGTTCGGCGTCACAGTGACATCACAGCGCGGGCCACCAATAGAAGCGGAGGGGCGGAGACCAGCTGTCACGCCCACCTCATTGCCGGAGGACACAGGTACGTTGTTGTTCGTCGTTCCCGGGGTGTCACACGTAGCGATGTGTGCTGCCTCAGGAACGACGAACAACCTGCGTCCACAACGAGCAACGACATTTGGGAAATGAACGACGTGTCAACAATCAACGATTTGGTAAGTATTCGGATCATTAGCGGTCGCTCGTAGGAGTCACATGCAACGACGTCGCTAACGAGGCCGGATGTGCGTCACGAATTCCGTGACCCCAGCGATATCTCGTTAGCGGTGTCGTTGCTTGTAACGGGGCCTTTAGGAAAACATAGTGAGCCACCTCAGCCGTGATGTACTCCTAACATTGGATACAGAATGGGTTTTGCCTTCTTAGTATATGTCTATGAATGTTGGGTGTCTTGTCTCTGGGAATAATGAGGTCATAGTGTTGGTATAGCGGTGCTACTTTCACAGCTTTCCGCAGTTTAGTACCCCAATCAATTAACTGCACAGGGAACTGCAAGTGATTTGGCCAACATTAGCTCCTTGCACAGTCGGGTGGCTGAGACCGCCGCTGTGAAGGAAATATCGAGAAGGAGACAGAGTGTTGCACCAGCTCTGCTCCCATTATTATCCGGATCGGCGGGGGGTCTCCTAGAGGTCCTAGAGGTCAGTTTCTATCCCCTCCGATCATAAAATGATGTTATAGCCTGGAGATCTGGATACGACCATGGCTGTAACTAATAGAGTGCCCTGCTGACATCAGTGGGGATGGAGACGACATCTCTGCTGCTCTTGACAGAGTTAACTTTGCCCGTCATCACAGATGTGATTCCACAGAAAAGACCTCTTCCATATTGTTCGATGCCTCGCTCGCCCATCTGTCACATTGTAATGCACGCTGCTCACTTTGCTGTGCGTTTCTCAATTGAAATCATCTGTCACCCAAAACCAACATGTCCTGGGCAGTGCCCACCTCCGATCAACCATGGTGGTATAAGCAGCCGATGATTTCTACCTGCAGGGAGATGCTATTATGTAATCAATAAAAAAACAATATGTCTGTCGGGCCGGCTCAGACCTTACTGCCCACCACTGCGATCTTCCCTGTTTAGCATTCCCGGCCAGTCCTCCATCCTGGATTTTTTATTACAGCTCCTTCAATGCCATTGTAATCCTTTACAGCTATATATATATATATATATATATATATATATATACATATAGACACACACATATATACATATATATATACCGTATATATACCGTATATATATATATATATATATATATATATATATATATATATACATATACAGTTAGGTCCAGAAATATTTGGACAGTGACACAAGTTTTGTTATTTTAGCTGTTTACAAAAACATGTTCAGAAATACAATTATATATAATATGGGCTGAAAGTGCACACTCCCAGCTGCAATATGAGAGTTTTCACATCCAAATCGGAGAAAGGGTTTAGGAATCATAGCTCTGTAATGCATAGCCACCTCTTTTTCAAGGGACCAAAAGTAATTGGACAAGGGACTCTAAGGGCTGCAATTAACTGTGAAGGCGTCTCCCTCGTTAACCTGTAATCAATGAAGTAGTTAAAAGGTCTGGGATTGAATACAGGTGTGTGGTTTTGCATTTGGAAGCTGTTGCTGTGACCAGACAACATGCGGTCTAAGGAACTCTCAATTGAGGTGAAGCAGAACATTCTGAGGCTGAAAGAAAAGAAAAAATCCATCAGAGAGATAGCAGACATGCTTGGAGTAGCAAAATCAACAGTCGGGTACATTCTGAGAAAAAAGGAATTGACTGGTGAGCTTGGGAACTCAAAAAGGCCTGGGCGTCCACGGATGACAACAGTGGTGGATGATCGCCGCATACTTTCTTTGGTGAAGAAGAACCCGTTCACAACATCAACTGAAGTCCAGAACACTCTCAGTGAAGTAGGTGTATCTGTCTCTAAGTCAACAGTAAAGAGAAGACTCCATGAAAGTAAATACAAAGGGTTCACATCTAGATGCAAACCATTCATCAATTCCAAAAATAGACAGGCCAGAGTTAAATTTGCTGAAAAACACCTCATGAAGCCAGCTCAGTTCTGGAAAAGTATTCTATGGACAGATGAGACAAAGATCAACCTGTACCAGAATGATGGGAAGAAAAAAGTTTGGAGAAGAAAGGGAACGGCACATGATCCAAGGCACACCACATCCTCTGTAAAACATGGTGGAGGCAACGTGATGGCATGGGCATGCATGGCTTTCAATGGCACTGGGTCACTTGTGTTTATTGATGACATAACAGCAGACAAGAGTAGCTGGATGAATTCTGAAGTGTACCGGGATATACTTTCAGCCCAGATTCAGCCAAATGCCGCAAAGTTGATCGGACGGCGCTTCATAGTACAGATGGACAATGACCCAAAGCATACAGCCAAAGCTACCCAGGAGTTCATGAGTGCAAAAAAGTGGAACATTCTGCAATGGCCAAGTCAATCACCAGATCTTAACCCAATTGAGCATGCATTTCACTTGCTCAAATCCAGACTTAAGACGGAAAGACCCACAAACAAGCAAGACCTGAAGGCTGCGGCTGTAAAGGCCTGGCAAAGCATTAAGAAGGAGGAAACCCAGCGTTTGGTGATGTCCATGGGTTCCAGACTTAAGGCAGTGATTGCCTCCAAAGGATTCGCAACAAAATATTGAAAATAAAAAATTTTTTTTGGGTTTGGTTTTTTTGTCCAATTACTTTTGACCTCCTAAAATGTGGAGTGTTTGTAAAGAAATGTGACAATTCCTACAATTTCTATCAGATATTTTTGTTCAAACCTTCAAATTAAACGTTACAATCTGCACTTGAATTCTGTTGTAGAGGTTTCATTTCAAATCCAATGTGGTGGCATGCAGAGCCCAACTCGCCAAAATTATGTCACTGTCCAAATATTTCTGGACCTAACTGTATATACATATATATATATATATATATATATATATATATATATATATATATATATATATATATATATATATATATTTTTATATATATATATATATATATATATATATCTTTATAGATATTTTGAGCAGATGTATCTAACAGTTTTTGGGGTTCATGATAAAAATACGGCATCATATACAGCAGCTGGGGTCCGATGAACGGCTCAATATCAGCAATCAGTGAGATGTATTGTATTTAGGTTATACAGCAGGTCCGGACTACTTTATAGATGAGGCGCAGCTCTGAGTCCCAATGCGCAATCTTTAACAAGACCATTTACCTATCATGTGCATGAACGATTTATTGTATTAATGCGTTTGCAACCCCTTAGCATCCATGACAAAGGCTACAGCTGCTCTTATTGCACCCCCTAAAGCCATGCCATTGTTAGTAAAGAGATTAAAAGGGTTGACTCACATGTAATTTTACATTTTTCTATCAGATCAGGCTAAATAAAATACCTTTTCAATTGGAATTATTTAAAAAAAAAATAATCCAGGTTTTAGATATTGATGTTGTTATAGCTCCCCCTGGTGGTCCATTGAGTCTCTCTCAAGGCGTCCACCTAGTGGGTGGTAACTTGGTGGTCACACTTGCTCAATTTGATTGTAGTGTGAATTTTAATATTGTGCAGCTTAACAAAATAAGAATAACTGCGCTAGAAGTGGCTTATTCCCATGAGATGGGAAAACCTAGGACTTTCTGGTGAGGTGGTACCAGCCATGACATCTACATCTACAATACATCTACAATACAGTAGGTCAAAAATAAGTGGTCATTGGAAGTTTTGGAAACAAGGCATGCACAAACAAGTCAACTTCACCCACTCCTGGTGTGGAGTCCATCCCATATGATGGAGCTGGGTCAGAGATCGATCACAGTGGGGTCACAGATGTAGGACTTCAAGTCTCTAAAGTGACACAACACTCAATCCAATAAACACTTATCAATATTTCACAGTGGTAGACATATGAGTAGAGATGAGCGGACCCATAGGAA
Organism: Anomaloglossus baeobatrachus; assembly: GCF_048569485.1. NCBI lineage: Eukaryota > Metazoa > Chordata > Amphibia > Anura > Aromobatidae > Anomaloglossus > Anomaloglossus baeobatrachus. The sequence continues at coordinate 932,699,044 of NC_134353.1, read as the reverse complement.
TTTGGGTTTGGCTAGAGGTTAGTTAAAAGTTCAGTTCCGGACCCAAACTTGACCCCGGACCACATATAAGTCAATGAGGCCCAAAACGTCTGTCCTGTAAAATGGTCATAGTAAGTGCTAAAGGGGGTTGCAAAAGGAAGCAAAATGGGGGCAATTGCCCTGCACACTAATGTGGATAGGGATTGAATAAATAAATAAATAAATAAATAAATAAAAAAAATGATGTGGGCTCCCACCTATTTTTATAACCATTGCAGGTAAAGCAGACAGCTGTGGGCTGCAACCCTCAGCTGTCTCCTTTACTTTGGCTGGTTATCAAAAAGAGAGAGGATCCCACACTGCTTTTTTAAATTATTTAAATAACTAAATCGCCCTGTTTTTGATAATCAGCCAAGGTAAAGCAGACAGCTGGGGGCTGGAATTATCAGGGTGGGAAGGCCCATGGTTATTTGGTCCTTCCCAGCCTAAAAATAACAGCCTGCAGCCACCCCATAAGTGGAACATCTTCTGATACCTCACTAGTGTCTTTGGTCATCTCAAGTTTTGCTTGGACCTACAGTTTTCATATGACCTTCTTGCCGGCATGGACAGAACCCATCCAGGCCCTTGAAAGATAGAAGTCTATGCACATCTTGAGATACTCAAAGATTCCATTGAGGTATCAGAAGATGCAATGAGGACCGGATAAGTAGCGGACAGGTCAAGGAGGTGAGCAGGTAAGATGAGTATAAGGATTTTTTCATTTTTTTTTTTACATTTTTAATGGCCCATTATGGTTCAATAAAATTTGCTAAATCCATGAGGAAGTGAGTTATCAATTTTGGTATATTAGTAATTATTTTTTTTTTTATATTTCAGATGCATCTAAAACATTTTTTTTTTTAGTGGATGACCCCTTTAAATGTAAATTCTGCTTAAAATGTTTTGCTTTCGAGCCTCCCTACTGACATTGGGATGATAATATTTTCATCATGTTATTTATAATACACACCATAATTCTTACCTCCAAGGAAGGACAACAACCAAGTGTCTGAAGGGTTTCAAGCCAATTCTTATCTTTGGTATTCCAGAGCCATGTCCGCAACTAAAAATGAATTTGATGTACTCTGTGTTCCTTTTATAAATATCTTTCCGACATATTAACAACCCGACTGTGTAAAATGGTTGTCAAAGGTCATCCTAAATTAAAATGTGTAAAATATGGGAACAGTTGTTAGAGTTAAGCAAAGTGTGTGACGGGCATTAATCTATTAGAGTACAAGTCTGTTACTGCTGAATTTTGGTAATTAGGAGATACGTGGAGGACCCACAGCCATCTGGCTCATCAACAAAAATTGGGTCACTAATGAATTGGAGACTGATGTCTTGACATATCCAATCATTAATGCGAATATTGTGTACTGATGACTGCTGCCTTATGAGGACCCTATTAGGAATGGAGGAGTTGTGTACTGAATGGATAAAACACCGGCTCGAAAATGTTCCAAGACCTAATAAGAACATTACGTATCATTTACAAAATTGTCTTTTTTATTTTTGCTTATTTTTATCCTTTTTTTTATTATGCTGTTTACATCTTACTTATTCTATTATTTGGTTTTGACATTAGAGGGGTCGTCCATTTGATAAAATGATCAAAAGTGTCATGATTCGTGCATGGCTGTGACGTTCCTGAGCCGGTGCATATATCCTGCCTCCTGGGTTTAGGTCCCTTGGCCTCGTTCCGGGGGTCACGCCGCCATATCTTGGTGCTGTTGCCTCCGGGACACCGCCAGTAATATTTCTGGCTTGCTGCATACACTGTTTCTGGGAGAAGTTCTCTGTTTCTTGTTCTGCTACCCGGTACTGTTCGTCCTCACCTCCATCCCTTCTGCCCTCTGTTTCCTCTACCTGACCTGACATCCGTTTCCCCGGCCTATTCTGACCTCTGTCCCTCCTGCCTGTCCTGATCTCCATCCCTCCTTCCCAACCTTTTCTCCATTCCTCTCTGTCCTCCGGACTCCGGTCCTGTTCCGTGTCCTCCACTCCCTCCACTGTCCTTACTTGTTCTCCCGGGATCCAACCTCGGCTCTGTTCTTTGACTTTGAATTGTTTTCCCCTCAGTACAGACGTGACATCCCAGCATAGACCCAGACTAACTGACTATCCCTGCTCTTGTGTTAGCGACCTCTAGTGGGCTTCTATCTTACTGCACTCAGGAGTTCTCTTTCTACCTGAGTCCCACCTCCTTATAGCGGTAGCTTGACAAAAGATGATTTACTATTACGACCACTGGTGATCAGCTGTAAACCAGAAACAAGGGTTTGACCACCCCAGGAGAAATGAAGCGTTACACAGTTTCAACCATAAACATGGTGGGTCTCCTTTGGCGAAAAATACTCTTTATACTGTATTTTCCCCCCATGATAAATACTTTTTGTATCTACCCTCGGCTATAGATGTGGGTGTTGAACCGTTGACCCCTGCCTTTAATTCTCCGGTAGGGTAAAATGCACAAGTGTTTGGACATTTATCACTGCAAATTACAGTAATTGGCTTTCTTGAATTTGGAGTTTTTTGGACTATGACCCTGATTCATGGTTTGCATTTTTTTAAGTCACTTTCCTTTCTTGTCTTGTTGTGTTTGTTGCCATTTTTATGGCAAAGTCTTTAAAGTGATTCATGAATTTGAAAAATTTGGCCAAAGCCAATTTTTTACATTTTTTTTTTTTTTTAGATGAGCGAAACCGAGGTTTGGTGATCCTACCAAACAAAGACTTTACAAAAAAAAATAGAGTTTGGAGATTGGTGCTTTAGGTATGCAAGCCACTTGCTCGGGTACTCTTGGTGGTCAGCCTAGTACGAGCCACTTGCAGTGTTTGATCGGATGATCGCAACAACAGTGTGATCGGATGTTCCGTGCAACCCAAAAAAAAGGAAGTAAAAACCCCACCCACCTGCCCCCATGCATGATCTGTTTATGGCTTACTGCCCAATTAGTGACTTCTATTGGGGATCAGGTCAAGATCAAGTCCTAAACCGAACTTCTTCAAAGTTCGGCTGAACCCGTCGAACCAAACTTCCACGGCTTCGCTCATCTCTAGTCTTGAATTGTTTTTGCACTTTTTAAGTGCAAAAAGTCACACGTTTTGCATAATGTCACAAAGATGTTGCCAAAAAACTGTAGTATTCAAAAACACTCTGGGGGTTTGTGGATTGGATTGTAGTGGCGCCAAATTTTTAAAAGTCGAACATAAAAGAATCAGCTGTAAACATCTGTAATTGCAAAGCAGAAAACAAACAAAAAGAAAAAAATAGGCAAGCACATACTGTATAAAATAGACATTGAATAATGTGGAATTAAAAAAAAAGCACAAAACTAGACAAAAAAACATCTGCAAAGGCAATGATGAGCCGGGACCTATAGGTTAACCTGAGAAACTGGCTACATCAAAAACGCTTGACAATAGCTACAAACCAATTTCAAAAACATTTCAGGTTCCAGTTGGTCTACCCTATCGCCAACTGTGGATTAGTCTTCGCTAGAAAGACCGTCAAGACCCAAGAACAGTTGACATGGCTCTTTGACTAAAGAAGCATAATAATACATCATAAAAATCATCTAGGTTCTCAAAAAGTATTTTTTTAAGAAGGTTAAACAAAAATGGAATTTAAAGGATGACTTTCACAGCTCACAGTCTTTCAGGACTTTTGTGACACTCATTACTACTGCATAGTTACAAAACCGGTCCTTACATGTAACTTTTGCTCATACCAACCCATTGGGAGGTCATACTGTATCTGACTGTAAAAGTCCTGAATTTCCAACCATGTAAAAAAAAATACTATTTCAGGTTCCAGTTGGTCAACCCTATCTCCAACTATAGATTGGTCTTCGATAGAAAGACCGTCAAGAGCCAAGAACAGTTGACATGGCTCTTGGACCAAAGAAGGATAATACTACATCATAAAAAGCATCTAGGTTCTCAAAAAATTCATTTTTTAAGATGGTTAAACAAAAATGGAATTTAAAGGATGACTTTCAGAACTCATGGTCTTTTGGGACTTCCCTGACACTCATCACTACCAGCTAGCTACAAAACCGGTCCTTACATGTAACTTTTGCTCATAACAACCCACTAGGAGGTCATATCTGTCTGTAAAAGACCTGAATTTCCAACCATCTAAAAAAAAAAAAATTTACTATTTCAGGTTCTAGTTGGTCAACCTTATCTCCAACTGTAGATTGGTCCAAGAGCCATGTCAACTGTTCTTGGCTCTTGATGGTCTTTCTAGTTAAGACTAAAGACGGCTAATACTACATCATAAAACTCATCAAGGTTCTCAAAAAGTAAACTTTTTAAGAAATTTTTAAAAAATTGGAATTTAAAGGATGACGTTGCCTTTCGATTCCTTTCTTAAAGTAAGGTGGAAAGAGTTAACGAGAGCCGTCTCCAACAGAGAAGTAAAAGTCTCAACTCTCCTTGCAGTAATTCTCTTGGCCGCACCGCCCGATTCTTAAAAGGCTGATTCTGCCACCTATGAAGAAAGCGGAAACGTGCTGTTAATACATAATTCATTGTGTTCTTTACAGTCTTGGAAGTCTACCATGAAAGTGCCTTGATAGGGTAATTGGTAACATAAATGAATAGTGAGTTGAATGTATTTTCCTTTAGCTCAAACCGAACAATGGACAAATGTTAAATGCGGCCACAAATTGAAGATTTCCGTGCCTAGAGATTAATTCGACTAAATTAATGTGATTTTATTGATTCAAAAAGGGAACTCTACACAAAGTTTTTAAGAAATCGTTACCCATCAGCTCTGTCGTCTGGTAGGGTGCCAAGTTTGTAAGGAATGGGGGAAGATGAAAATGTAAAACCAATGTGGATATGATAAATGTGGCCTATTAATAAAAAAGTAAAGCTTGTGATGATTACGATTATGTCTGCGCAAGAGCTGGAACTTGCTGGATAGGCTTGATGATAATTGCCACAGAAAAGTTGGCCATATCGGAAAGCAGCTTTTTGAAGGACACCATGGTGTAAATGTTGTCATAGAATAGGTGGGCCATATCGGCATGCAACTTTTTGAAGGGTGCCGGGGTAATAATTGGGCTATGGAAGAGATGGACTATATCGGAAGGCAACTTTTTAAAGGGTGCCAGGGTAATAATGATGCCATGGAAGAGACGGGCCATATCAGAATGCAACTTTTTGAAGGGTGCCGGGGTAATAATTGGGCTATGGAAGAGATGGACTATATCGGAAGGCAACTTTTTAAAGGGTGCCAGGGTAATAATGATGCCATGGAAGAGATGGGCCATATCAGAATGCAACTTTTTGAAGGGTGCCGGGGTAATAATTGGGCTATGGAAGAGATGGACTATATCGGAAGGCAACTTTTTAAAGGGTGCCAGAGTAATAATGTTGCCGTGGAAGAGATGGGCCATATCAGAATGCAACTATTTGAAGGGTGCCAGGGTAATAATGGGGCCGTGGAAAAGATGTGCCATATCGGAATGCAACTTTTTGAAGGGTGGCATAGTAAGAATGGTGACATGGAATAGATGGACCATATCAGAATGCACCTTTTTAAAAGATCCATGGTAGCACTGGTGCCATGGAAGAGATGCATCATATAAGAATGCAACTTTTTGAAGGATGCCATAGTAGTGATGGTGCTGCAACTTGCTGGATAGGCTTGATGGTAATTCCCATAGAAGAGATGGGCCATATTGGAAAGCAGCTTTTTGAAGGACCTCATGGTATAAATGTTGACTTAGAAAAAGTGGGCCATATTAGAATGCAATTTTTGAAGAAAGCCGTAGTAGTAATGGTGCTGTGGAACAGATTGGCTATATCGGAAAGCCCTAAATGTTGACCTGGAAAAGGTGGGCCATATTGAAGGCAACTTTTTGAAGGACACATGGTATAACTGTTGCCATCGAAAAGGTGAGCCATATCAGAATGCAACTTTTTGTAGGCTGCCATGGTATAAATGTTGTCATAAAAAAGCTGGGCCATATTAGAATATAATTTTTGAAGAAAGCCGTAGTAGTAATGGTGCCGTGGAAGAGATGGGCCATATCGAAAAGCAGCTTTTTGAAGGACACCATTGTATAACTGTTGACTTAGAAAAAGGTGGGCCATATCGAAGACAACTTTTTGAAGGACACATAATATAAATGTTGCCATGGAAGAGGTGAGCCATATCAGAATGCAACTTTTTGTAGGCTGCCATGGTATAAATGTTGTCATAAAAAAGGTGGGCCATATTAGAATGCAACTTTTTGAAGGACACCATGGTATAAATGTTGACCTAGAAAAGGTGGGCAATATCGAAGGCAACTTTTTGAAGAATGCCATAGTAGTAATGGACTTAGAAAAGGTGGGCCATATCGGAATGCAACTTTTTGAAGAATGCCATAGTAGTAACGGCGCCATGTCAGAGATGAGCCATATCGGAAAACAGCATTATGAGAGATCCATGGTAGTAATGGTGCCATTGAAGTGGCTTGACATATCAGAATGCGGCTTTTTGAAGGATGCCATGGTATAAATGGTATAAATGTTGTTATAGAAAAGGTGGGCTACATCGGAATGCACATTTTTGAAAGATGCCATGGTAGTAATGGTGCCATGCAGATTTTTTCTGAAAACTTCCTTATGGATTTTTTTTTTTCCTACGACATCAGGCGCTTTTTATGTTTGTAAACTTTTTGTCACTTTTAAAAATTTATGTAAAAAATGTCTCAACAGGCAAAAATAATCCAATTTGTAAATATCGGAGTCACTTTACTCTCTTGGGAAAAGATGTCATACGAAAGGAAGAAAAGTTTTAATGCATTTTTTCAAGATTAAAGGAATCAAAAAAAGTTCTAGATAAAAGGCAGAAAATACCTAAATATGTTTACAAAAGCATCAAGCAGTCCCTAAGTCATTTGTACTTGTAAATCCCCTTTAAGTCTTGGATTTGCATGTAAATAGGGGAGGTTTGATATTTTTCTTTCCGCATTTTAATATTTAAAAAAAAAAAAAAAATATTCACCAATACTAACTAAATACTAAAGAAATAATTATCCGAAGAATCAGAGTCTTCAGGGCCACATATGTCCTGCGGGATAATTGTACAGTTTTACTGGAACATCACTTTTTTTTTTTTGAGGCTGACTTCACCATCATGATCGGCCAAGCAGAACGACTCAATGCTTTTACCGTAACTAGCATTAAAGGGAATCCAATTAAAGTCCACTATTTCTGAAATGGTCCTAATTAAGTGCCCTCTCCCCAGTCATTCAGAAAATCCTACAAATATCACAAAGCTTAACAAGTAGAAAACAGAAGACGTGAAAATTATAAAAACAGATTAAAAAAAATACTTAGCTTAAAAAAAAAAAAAAAAAAGAAAAAATCAACACAGGCTGCCTGGATGCACTTAGAATCTAAAGTATCTCCATATTGTGCACAAAGTAGATGTCATCATGACTCTAGGATAGCGGGGAACAGGGACCCCTAAGCTTTCCCTCAAATTAGGGGGCCCTATGCTATCCCTATACTCAAGGATACTCTTAATGGTGGAGAGGTCTGAGTCTCCATCCTGGCCCTGTTCCTGACCAGTCCTGATCTGATTCCACCTCCCCGTTCCCCAGGGAGAGATAGGACAGGAGTGTGATGAAAGTCACAGATATAGACGGATAAAGGAAAAAACAAAACTCTTTCACACAGAACACACACACATAGGTAAAGACAATAATGAGGAAAACAAGAGCAGGTAGGAAGCAACAAAACAACAGGAGTAAACTCCAAAACCACACCAAGCAAAGAGCAAAACATTCTCCAGTAGGTTTGGGTCATCACCACACCTCAAATAGAAGCTATAGCTGGCATGGGTCGAAGGTTTCATCCAGCTTAAATAGAAATTGAGTGGATATGATTAGCTTCCCCACCACATGTGATCAAAGAACCTAAAAAGAAGACTGGCAGAGATAACTCCCACTAGCCTGCCTATGAATCAGCACTCAGCAGGTTGATGCCCGAGTCTGCCTGTATTGATACCAGACACCAGAGAAATCAAAGAAAAACCAAAACTCTGTCACACAGCACGCACAGACATAGATAAAGGCAATACGGAGGAAAACACAAGCAGGAAGACAGCTAACAAGCAGATTAACTCCCACTAGCCTGTCTATGAATCAGCACACAGCAGGTCAATGCCTGAGTCTGCGTGTGTTGATACTAGACATCAGAGAAATCAAAGGGAAAACCAAAATTCTGTCACACAGCAGGTAAATACAATAAGAGATTCAGGAGGAAAACAAGAGCAGGAAGGAAGCTGCAAAACAACAGGAGTAAACTCCACAACCACACCAAGCAAGGAGCACAACTTTCACCAAAGGGACTCAGCACACCTCACATAGAAACTATAGCTGACATGGGTAGAAAATTTCAACCAACTTAAATAGAATGGGAGCCGATGTGATTGGCTTCCCCACCACATGTGATCAAAGGAAGCTAATAAGCAGACTAGCAGAGATTAACTGCCAGTAGCCTGCCTATGACTCAGCACACAGCAGGTAGACACCCGAGTCTGCCTGTGTTGATACCCGACAGCAGAGAAATCAAAGGAAAAACCAAAACTATATCACAGAGCATGCACACACATAGATAAAGACAAAAAGAGATTCAGGAGGAAAACAAGAGCAGGAAGGAAGCTGTAAAACAACAGGGGTAAACTCCACAACTGCCCCAAGCAAAGTGCACAACTTTCACCAGTAAGCCTTGGTCACCACGCTTCACGTAGAAACTATAGCTGACATGGGTAGAAGATTTCATCCAGCTTAAATAGATGGGAAGCAGATGTGATTGGCTTTCCCACCACATGTGATCAAAGGAAGCTAACAAGTAGACTAGCAGAAATTAACTCCCTCTAGCCTGCCTATGAATCAGTACACAGCAGTTAGATGCCTGAGTCTACCTGTTTTGATCCAAGGTACCAGAGAAACCATTGGATGAAGTGTCAGAATCTGCAGTGTGAACAGAGCCCGACGCCGCCCTGAACACGACGTCGTTTGTGGCAGTAGATTTGGAATTATACACTTGTACAACTTCAGCATTGGGTACTGTTTGTGTGACCATGATTTGGATACATGTAGTTACAAATATTTTTGCTCTACAGTAGACTGACTCTCAATTCTGCACAGACTTGTTTTAGACAGCCTCGCACTTAGGCAACAAAAACATGATACGATAACGCAATATATTATTCCGTTTTATGACTTTGGTCCCTTGGTGGGTGGCACTTTGTGGCATTTACGGTAAATTGGGAGATTAGGATGTGGGAAGTGTGTTCATCAGTCACCTAAATGGCCACGTGTAACTGATCGCCACTCTTTTAAGGCGCTGTTTAGGCAGATCGATTGCTCTTTCCTGGACTAGTTGTTGACAAAAACACTAATTTTTAAGTTAGCTTTAAAAAAAAACATCTCACGCGACAGGAAAACATTTTGCTTGTTCGTTGGTACATTGCCTGCCTGTTTAGGGCAGACAAACACTCTTCGAAATGCTCGATCATGACAAATGGGCCTTAAAAGAAATCTGTCAGCAGGTTTTTGCTATTTAATCAGAGAGCAGCATAACATAGAGCAAGATACCCTGATTCCAGGGATGTATCACTTATTAGACTGAGTGCTGTCATTTTAATACAATCAATGGTTTATCAGCAGGAGATTATCACTGATTGACTAGGTTTCATGTACAAGTCAGTCCATATTACGTGAGTAACCCCGCCCCCATCCCTGATTGCTTATTATGCACAGTGTACACAAGAAGCTGCCAATCAGAAATGTGGGCGGGGTTATACACAGTGCAAAAGCCTTAGCTCTTAGCTGGGTTCAATCAAAACTGCAGCAAGCAGCCCAGTAAGTGATACATTCCTGGAATCAGACTTTCTTGGCCTATATTTTGCTACTTTCAGATTAGAGAGAAAAAACCTGTTGACAGATCCTCTTTAAGGATTCCAGGAAGGTAATCTTCCTGGGTAGCAATGTATGGATAAGGAGGCGTATCTATCAGGTTTTAAATGGTCAAAGCCATTTCAAAAATCTTTGCATGAATCAATTGTGCAAGTGAATAGAAGAAATTGTGTAATATCTTAGAGAAATGTGCTTCTTTCTCCACTTATGAGCCCCTTTTCTCATCCCCCTGAATATAGAACTCATCATTCGCTCTAAAAAAAATGTTTAAATCTGTCTTAGCCAATATAGGAAGGACAGCCAGTTCAGTGAGATGTCAGATCATAGCTGCCTATTAAAATCTATGGAGATTGCAAGAGGGAGGAGTAAAGAAAAAACAAGAGAAGCAAAGACAAAATCAGATGGTGCTGCTTTTAAATAAACGTTTTACCTCTGCCCAAAGCTGGATTCATATCTACACTGCTCATTACTGCTGTATAATGTCCTTGATGCTGCCAGTCTCCACCCACCAGCTCTGAGAAAGAAGAGCAGGAATCCCTCATGTCTGTGTGTGATGTGAATAGGAATCCCTTATGTCTGTGTGTGCTGTGTATGGGAGACATCATAGCAGCTAGTCTCCACCCACCAGCTCAGAGACAGGAGAGCAGGAATCCCTAGTGTCTGTGTGCTGTGTATAGGAGACATCTTAGCAGGTAGTGTCCACCCACCAGCTCAGAGACAGAAGAGCAGGAATCCCTCATGTCTGTGTGTGCTGTGTATGGGAGACATCATAGTAGCCAGTCTCCACTCACCAGCTCAGAGACAGAAGAGCAGGAACCCTTCATGTCTGTGTGTGCTGTGTATGGGAGACATCATAGCAGCTTATCTCCACCCACCAGCTCAGAGACAGAAGACCAGGAACCCCTCATGTCTGTGTTGTGTATAGGAGACATCTTAGCAGCTAGTTTCCACCCACCAGGTCAAAGACAGAAGAGCAGGAATCCCTCATGGCTGTGTGTGCTGTGTATGGGAGACATCATAGCAGCTAGTCTCCACCCACCAGCTCAGAGAGAGGAGAGCAGGAATCCCACATGTCTGTGTGTGCTGTGTATGGGAGACATCATAGCAGCCAGTCTCCATCCACCAGCTCAGATACAGACCAGGAATCCCTCATGTCTGTGTGTGCTGTGTATGGGAGACATCATAGCAGCTTATCTCCACCCACCAGCTCAGAGACAACTGAAAACTAAATATAGAGCCTGCCGAGGGGAAAACTAGTGCAAAATAATGAATACAAGTTATATAATATCCAAACATAGTGTTATTCCTCACATACACACATGTGACAGCTTCTTGGGAACAGTCGAAATAAATAACAGATGCACTTTTACTTTCAACTGGAATTCAGAGGAAAAATGTGAACCTTCCAAAACATTCTAAAATCTTACAGCTTTCATAACAGGCGATAGTAATTTTTTACTTTTACTGTCAAATAATTGAGAAAACCCTTAGAGGTGGTTGAATAATATTAGGGAAAACAAAGTCTGCTTGTTTTTCCTCCTTATAAAATAGCGCCACCCTTTACCACAGTTTGAGTCTGGTAGTGCAGCTCAGCGTGAAATTTTCTGTTTAACACTCCCTAATCCACTGTGATTTACATGGTGGAAATAAGGCCAGGGGATCACCAGCGGGTGTGGGGCCGTGATTGATGATTGAGATTGGAGAAAGCTCTGATCACAGCCATTTCACATTTTCAATTAGTACTGATTGATGTGATGACAAATAGAAGATGCTGCCCACATAGTGCAGTCATCAGAGCTAATGTTTTACAGGGTCATGCAAAAGTTTGGGCACCTCTGGTCAAAATTACTGTTACTGTGAACACTCACGCAAATAGAAGAGGAAATGATCTCTAAAAGGCAAAAAGTTAAAGATGGCACATTTCCTTTAAATCTTACGCAATTATTTTTTTTATTTTAAATCATCTTTTACATTTTAAAATTAACAAAAAATGAAAATGGGCCAATGCAAAAGTTTGGGCACCCTGCTTGGTTAGTACCTGGTAGCTCCCGTTTGGCAAGTATCACAGCTTATAAATGCTCCAAGAGTCTTTAATTTCTTGTTTGAAGGATTTTGATCCATTCTTCCTTGGAGAAGTCTTCCAGTTCTGTGAGATTCCTGGCTCGTATTACAAGCTCTGCTCTTTCTTGGAGATGTCTTCCAGTTCTATGAGATTCCTGGCTCGTTTTGTATGCACTAATCTTCTTTGGAGATGTCTTCCAGTTCTGTGAGATTACTGGCTCCTCTTGCATGTACTGCTCTTTCTTGGAGACGTCTTCCAGTTCTGTGAGATTCCTGGCTCGTATTACAAGCACTGCTCTTCCTTTGAGATGTCTTCCAGTTCTGTGAGATTCCTGGCTCATCTTGCATTCACTGCTCTTCCTTGGAGACACCTTCCACTTCTGTGATATTCCTGGCTCGTCTTGCATGCACTGCTCTTCCTTGGAGACGTCTTCCAGTTCTGTGAGATTCCTGGCTCCTCTTGCATGCACTGCTCTTTTTTGGCGACGTCTTCCAGTTCTGTGAGATTCCTGGGTCTTCTTGCATGCACTGCTCTTTTGAGGTCTAGCCACAAATTTTCAATGATGTTCAGATCAGGGGACTGTGAGGGCCATTGTAAAACCTTCAGTTTGAGCCTTTTGGGGTCGTCTATTGTGGATTTTGATGTGTGTTTAGGACCATTATCCAATTGTAGAAGCCATCATCTTTTCTCCTAATTTCAATTTCAGCTTTTTTACAGTTGGTGTTATGTTTCCATCAAAAATTTGATGAAATTTCATTGAATCCTTCTACCCGTGAAATGTTCCCTGTGCCATTGGCTGCGATACAAATCTAAAGCATGATTGATCCACCCACATTCTTAATGGTTGGCGAGATATTCTTTTCCTGATATATTCTGTGCCCGTGTTCTCCACACATACCTTTGATCATTGTGACCAAAGAGCTCTATTTCACTCTCATCGGTCCACAGGTCTTGTTTCAGAAAATGTTTCCAGCTTGTTTGGATGTTTTTTTGCAGACTTCTGACGCTGAATTTTATGATGAGGACGCAGGAGAGATTTTCTTCTGATAACTCTTCCATGAAGGTCATATTTGTGCAGTTGTCTCTGAACAGTAGAACAATGTACCACAACTCCAGAGTCTGCTGAATCTTCCTGAAGGTCTTTTGCAGTCATGCTGGGGTTCTGATTTGCCTCTACTAACTCTACGAGCAGCTCGCACAGAAGTTTTGCTTGGTCGTCCAGACCTTATCTTCACCTTCACTTTTCCTTGTAACTGTCATTTCTTTACATTTCAAACTGAGGAAAGAGCAACTTTGCTATCCTTCTCTTGCTTTGTGGGTCTCCACCATTTTCATAGTGCTAGGCAGCTGCTTAGAAGAACCCATAGCTGCTGATTTTTGGCACAAGGTTTTTATAAAGCTGGGAAATTTGCATTACTTTGCCTTTCCTACCAATGATAGTGAACAAGCAGGAAAGGGCAACTTGAAAACACTTTGCAATCTTCTTGTAGGCTTCTCTTGCTTTGTGTGTCACCACCATTTTCATTTTCAGAGTGCTAGGCAGCTGCTTAGAAGAACCCATGGCTGCTGTTTTTTGACATATGTTAGAGGAGGCTGGGTTTTTATAAAGTTGTGAAATTTGCATTACTTTGCCTTTCCTACCAATGATAGTGAACAAGCAGGAAAGGGCAACTTGAAAATGCTTTGCTATCTTCTTATAGGCTTCTCTTGCTTTGTGTGTCTCCACCATTTTCATTTTCAGAGTGCTAGGCAGCTGCTTAGAAGAATCCATGGCTGCTGTTTTTTGGCATAAGGTTAGAGGAGGCTGGGTTTATATATAGCTGTGAAATTTGCATTACTTTTCCTTTCCTACCATGTGAACAAGCCACAACCGTAACAGGCTGATTAAGGTCTGATACCTTGGTCAAAGTTATCTGAGCACACAAATCTCCAAGGGTTCCCAAACTTTTCCATAAAAGATGAAAATAATTTGTTTTTTCGCCTAAAATACAAAGTAAATGTGTCATCTTTACCTTTATGCCTTTTAGAGATAATTTCATCATCAACTTTTACACGCCATTTATAAGACCGGTATGGAGGAGAGACCTCAGGGTCCGGGCTTTGGGCGACCGTTTTCTCTGGACCCCATATAGCTACGGCTGTACACATACTTCTATGTCATGACCATGGTCTTCGGGATCTACATGGGCGAGCTGCAACGTGCATTTCCTGAGCTGATAATGACTTGTTGACTTGTCGCCTTCAATGTAGAAGCCGAGCGGTCAGATGGGTCCACGCTTGTCTTCTCTACACGAGACCAAACTTTGGCTCCTCTTTATTGTTACCGGTTCTGGGTGTAAAATCCCACCAGCTGCAACCTCCATGAACAATTGCTTGACAGTCGGAGTATTTGGAAATTACACATACCATGATCTATAGTGCAAATTAGTTTAACAAAGTGGAGCGCTGCGTCTTCATTAAAAGCAGAGGAAGGAAGCGTGGAAGCGCGATCCGATCTGTCGTAGCTGCTGCTATGAAAAATGAATCTCCAATACACGGTCTACTCGGGGAAATCCACTGAATTGTGGATAGAGGAAAGGTCTGGGGGTTGTAGGACCTCTCTATACATGGTGCAATTAAAATATATGTATAGGAGCTTTATAGTAAATTGCCTCTCCATGGTATACTGTCACTAGGGTAAGGTCCTGCGTGAGGCCAAACACACAACAGACAGTGGTAACAAAGGGGTACACCGGGGACACTTAAACAATGGTGGGCCCTAGCGCTATTGAGTAGGAGATGGACATCTCCTCACTTACCTGCTGCTGTACCCTGCACTCCTAGCCTGTCCCTATACAGGTTCATCAACTGTCGACGAGCGGGAACCTGAAGCCTTGAGATGACTCCACAATAGCCCTGGCTAGGGAGTGGGCAGGTAAGGAACACTAGTCCCTCCACTGCACTAATGCAACACACCAGGAAAGGAGGACAGACATGGGAAAACACGACGACAGACTGATGCAGCCAGTACCAAGACTGCAGCCACCAAAGCAACTTCAAGAATC